>NC_081211.1:660000-975500 GCF_902713425.1 Acipenser ruthenus
CCCGTTTGTTATTATGAAAGTGTGTTGAAACTGCCCCTTCATTTAAGTTATACATTATATCTGTGTATTATGCGAAACTTCTTTTTTAATTTAAGAGTTCATTGAGAATTTAAAGCAGGTGTAATTACGGATTATAACATGTTTTATTGAGCTTACTAAATGTAACAAGTCATGCCTTTTCATTACAGAACAGGGGGAAATAAGACCCAGAGTGTATTTGAACCCTTGAAATTGAAAGGGACGCAAGACCCAGGTCAATATACCCCCCTAGTGTTATTACCATAAAACCAATGGCCTGGCAGGTTTGGAAACTTGCACTAAGACCGCACCAGTAATCCTATTGAAATATTTAAGACTGAGCTTTTTGAATTCCCTCCCCGTATTTTTTTTTTTTTGCTGTCACTGACCTTGGTTATCAGAGGGTGTGCATGACAATGAAACCTGAACCATACCGAATTAGGGGCTACTCAAGATTATGTCTAAACAAACACAAATAAAACAAGCTTCTGCATTAGGTTGTTAGCACCCTATAGAACTAAGACCTAGTAATGAAATGGGTAGAAGAATGTTTATTATGGTCATCATTTTTGATAAACAACAGCAACGCCAGTTGACATTTGTTGACTTTTTTGTCAACAATTTGCAGATAGTCTTGACTGCGTCAATGTCACAAAAACGGTGGGAAAATATCGATAAAACGTTATGAGAATCTACAGTGAAAGCACAGAGAAGTATTTGGAAGCGTAGTCAAAACTTGATTACAAACATATATAAGCATCGTCAGCAAGGAAACACGTGGCAATGGCAGCAGGAATTTAAAGTGAAAAATAAGGGCTCCGTTTTCTTACAGGGAGGTAAAGGAACACTTTATTTCTTAGCACGGTGTTGAAACTTTTTTTTTTACATTTCTGAAAAGGTTTGTCACCTTATTTCAAAACAAAATTATAAAGCCCAGGAGGCTGGACCCAGGAATCCTTTAATTAATTTGGTCAGTTATGGTCAGTATTCCAAGAAGGGGGATTAATTTCCCAGCCCTCAGCCCGGATGGATATACAGTAAACTAAACATGCCGACAGGGGCCAGCTGCATCTGCTCAGCATAATTACACCAATTCATCATATATACTTTCAGCACAGCTTGGAATAGATAACGAACAAATCAAGGAAAAACATTCATCATAAACTTAGAGCCTAGACCCACTTAGTAAAGGAGTCAGCAATGCTGCTTTGAGAGCAAAAAGACAAACCAACCACAATATACCAATAAGTATAGACTTATATTGGAGGCAGTGGGACACAATGGCAATATCTATTTGACTATAGATAACGAACAAATCAAGGAAAAACATTCATCATAAACTTAGAGCCTAGACCCACTTAGTAAAGGAGTCAGCAATGCTGCTTTGAGAGCAAAAAGACAAACCAACCACAATATACCAATAAGTATAGACTTATATTGGAGGCAGTGGGACACAATGGCAATATCTATTTGACTAAACCTGTGATGTAAGAGGGCATTTCTTGTTACTCTTGAGTGCTGAGTGATCTCAGAGGGCTCTAGTCATTTGACCATTCACTGCTAGGCAATACCATTATGTGTTTGTCCTTATAATAACTGCAAGCTGAAGTGGGACCATCCAAACAGTGCCGTTGCTTACCTTGACCGTTTCTGTGGAGTTCAGGTAATGCAGTGTATAGATTCCGCTGGTCGTGAGCCCGGACTTGTAAACCTCAGCGCAGTCTTTAAACCTGAGCACTTCCTCCTTGGGCGGCATGGAGATCTCTACAGGGAACAAGGAGCGCTTAACTGCTGGATGGGATCGGAAGTGACCAATCAGTTGACAGATGCGCTGGGCAGAAAGAAGTATGCAGTGCAGAGCAATTGCACTTGACATGCAGCTGCAGAACACCAAAGGCTTGTCTTGTCTCTTATATGGAACTCTACCAGGACAGAAATGCAGCGGCATCATGAAAATCTACAGGCATTGCAAGAATGTCATGGCTTCGATGAACCTGAAAATCCCAGTGATGCAAGACACATGTTTGTCAGACAGACATGCTACAACAGCACCTCTGCATGGTCAACCGTACCCTCTTCACCATGGTCTCCTGTTGCTACCTGCTCAGTTGTCCTGCTGTTCTGGGCAACACTTATTCTCCTGTATATTGTCCATGAACTGGACAAGCCAAGCGACTTTTGAACCACTGCTCTAAATATAAGAATGCACTTGCTGATCCCATGTTTAGCAAAGGCTATGTTTAGACCTGCAAACAACAGCACTGATTGTCTTCATGGCTTACTTTCCATGTGGTTTTCATTAGAGCAAAGCCGGGGAGGATTTAGAGGGAGGAATGAACGGCTAACTGCAGTGAGAGAAAGGTTTTTTATTTGCTCTAATGGTCATAAATACTGACTGTTGATTGCTGTGGTTTCCATGGGATCAAGATATAATGAAACTGGTCTGCTCCTTTACACTATCAAAAACTATTTAATAAATTAATGTTTATTGTATTACTATATACCTTACATCTTCATCCCTACACAAATCCATGTCTGTATGTCTGTATGTCCTGACTTTGGAGTGACTGCTTTCTCAAGACTTAATTCACTTTCTCTCCCTCTCCCCTCCTTTATTCCTTCCCTCGTCTCTTTCTCAGATCTTCCCCTCCCTCTGCCGTGTCCCTCCCCTCCTCTCTCACCCCTCTCCCCCATTCCCCTCCCCTGTATCTCTCAGCAGTACTGACCGTTGCACTGATTGATCATGCTGAGCAGCTGGTGCACGGTGTCCATGAGGGCAGCCTGTTGTTTCTGCAGCAGGGTGCTGTTGGAGGTGGCACTGCCCAGCTCCCTCTCCAGTTCTGTGATGAAGCTGCTCTGTCGTGCCACCAGGTCCTGCAGCTGCAGCTTCTCTGCCTTGAGCCCCTGCAACTCCTGGCTGTGGCGCTCTTCCATCGCCACAAACCGCTGCTCCAGGAAACTGAGAGAGAGAGAGAGAGAGAGAGAGAGAGAGAGAGAGAGAGAGAGAGAGAGAGAGAGAGAGAGAGAGAGAGGATGATATGGGGCAAGAAGGGCAGAGCAAAGGATGAAGATACTTCTCCTCAAAACGTTTGTTTAAAGTAAAGTTCAAGGTATAATGTAAGAGCCACTCAAGCTTTTGGTGCGAGCTTAATTAGACACGTCATAAGCTTTTTGCACAGGTAACTTGTCATGCTGGCAGTACGCATAAAGACACTGATTAATGACGAAATGCTTGTAAGTTTATTTTAGCACATGGGATAGTGGTATAGCAAGCAATGGGACCGGGAGTGGTCTGCTGCTTAAGGCACTGGAGAAGGAATCCTGATTAATCAACCCGAGATAAGAAAATCACCAAAGCTGGCAAGAAAGAATTGCATCTGCAGGTAAAATACTTAATCACAGTCTATTATTATTGCATTATTATTTATTTCTTTGACAGATGTCCATTGTAGGCCGTTGCATTGACAGCCTGTAGAAGGTTTAGCAGCACCTTGTTTTGTTTTATTAGGAGATTTGTGTCGTCTAATTTTATAATATGAATAATGACTGCGAAGAGGTTATATATTGGAACAATCTTCTTTACAGACTGAACTTGTTACTAACTGTAGTCCATTAACGCTATTCCTAAATGTGCTGAGGTGTATTCTGAGCTTGTGAAATTCATTAGAGTGAAAACTGAAACTGAATGAAAGTGTCCCGCTTGTCTGATCCCCAGCCCCTCCGTACCCGTTCTTGTCATGAAGCCGTGTGATCTCCTGGGTCTGCAGCAGGACCTGTTTCTCCAGCTTATTCGTGGACAGGGAGTTCTCTAACAGCTGGATCTCCAGCCTGGAGGTCTGATTGAGCATCTGGAGAACCAGAAACATGGTTAGAAACTCACACCGGTGCCTGGGTTTCAGAACCACCTTCATTGAAGCACATTATTGAAATGATCAGAAGCTCTGGGTATGAGGAGTCAGGCCTATTTAACAGGGTTAATTCCCTATAGCTGCAGAAGAAACTGCAAACTCAGGTGAAGCTTATTCATGCTGTGATAAGTGTCGTCAGTTCACAGCACATTTAACAGAGGCCTGATTGCTCAGATTTCAATGATGCACCAAAACAGGGGGAGTTATGAAACCCAGAAGGACAAGCTTGAGTTTCTATCCCTGCAGCAACATAAGAGTCTGCATACCTGCATGGGCAGACAGAGACTGCTATGCCCATAGCTCTTCTGTATGACCTGTCTCAATGCATCCTGCATACCTGCATGGACAGACAGAGACTGCTATGCCCATAGCTCTTCTGTATGACCTGTCTCAATGCATCCTGCATACCTGCATGGGCAGACAGAGACTGCTATGCCCATAGCTCTTCTGTATGACCTGTCTCAATGCATCCTGCATACCTGCATGGGCAGACAGAGACTGCTATGCCCATAGCTCTTCTGTATGACCTGTCTCAATGCATCCTGCATACCTGCATGGGCAGACAGAGACTGCTATGCCCATAGCTCTTCTGTATGACCTGTCTCAATGCATCCTGCATACCTGCATGGACAGACAGAGACTGCTATGCCCATAGCTCTTCTGTATGACCTGTCTCAATGCATCCTGCATACCTGCATGGACAGACAGAGACTGCTATGCCCATAGCTCTTCTGTATGACCTGTCTCAATGCATCCTGCATACCTGCATGGACAGACAGAGACTGCTATGCCCATAGCTCTTCTGTATGACCTGTCTCAATGCATCCTGTCCAGGTCTGGTCCACAATTTCACCCATAGTAATAATCTCTGTACCATTTCAATCAATTCCAATTCGAGGTTATATCGTGAAAACCACGGCCGACGTCCCACTCTGTTGCTATTGTTATCACAAGCCTTGTTTGGAGATCTACGCTGCTTTCACAGCTAAACTAATATTTGAAACAACGAGAGCTTAATGTGCAAATATTTAGACAGGATTGGCTACCTGTATACAATGGACGAGTGTCAAAAGGGAAACAGTCACAGTTGTTCTGAAACAACAGTTGCTAAGTTGTTTAGGTGCAGCAGTTATGTTTGCTGGCTACACTTGCGTTAGAGACTGGGAGAAATCTATTAGAACAGTGAGGTTTAAGCTTTTATAAGTTGTGGAACAAGTAGAAAAAACAGTGAGTTTACACTTAAAACATTGCATGGAAAAGGGGGAAGCACAGGGACATGAGATTCAATGCAATGTGAAGACAAATACATCATCTTGGTTCAGCATAGAAAATATCTATTAATCTCTCCCATCATAAAATCAACATGGTATAGCCAAGTTCAAAGGTAACGCTTTATTAGGTACTATATATATATATATATATATATATATGACAAAACATTCAATAACGTGTTCCTAATGGTTTCTAAGTGTAACCCCTCCTTCTCCGTGCAGTAAGCGTGCTGCCTTGCCTGCATCTCCACGTCAGTGAGTTTGCGTGTTTGCTCCGTGGTCTGGCTCAGCAGATTGGTTCCGATCTCCAGCATGGCAGCGGTCTGGTTGTGGGCGGCAGTGCGTTGCATCTCCACCATCTCCAGTTTCACACTGTCCTGGATGTAGTTCTCCAGCTGCCATGGAAAAAAAAAAAAAACACATTTTAAAATAAAATTCCTTTCGCTGGAGGAATTCAAACAACATATATGGCACTCGTACTGTGCATTTCCCTGACTGAATGCTGCTGTCACTCGATCGAACTTTCCAGAGACAGTCATTTAAAGGATTTTGACACTGTTAAGGAATCTCGACTGGAATTCTGATTGGATAGCAGAATAGAACAGGGAAATCGCACAGGTCGTAAGGATGGTCATGGAACCTAGACAAGAAAGCTTTAGCTCTGTTCATCACAATTTTAAACATGAAGGCAACACACTAGCCTTAGAAAATATGCTAAAGTTTTAGAGCAGGGAGAACAACACATTTTATGTCTATGACTGGAATGGCTGTCTCGTCTTTTCCCAAAACCAAATCAAAACACTTACTGAGATTACTTTTTTATCTTTGTATTCATCCGACCTCGTAGAAATGAGTGTGGGATTAGATGCATTTGACTGCAGTTGAGCAGAGAAAGCATTATTAGATTGTGATCTCATAATCCAAATTATAAGCACATGTTATTTACATACAAACACAGAAATACATCTGAACCCTGTTTTCTGATCAAACTTTACTAACATTTGGGATTAAGAATTTTACAGTTGGGTGTTTGGGCCCTGCAACTACACACTAACGCTTTCGTTATGTTTTACAGCAGCGTTCCTATAATGATATGGCAATAACTTTCAGAAACTTAGTCTCAACAGAATAAAGCAAACAGAAGTTTATACAACTGTTGTGTAGTATAGTATTTATATATTTTTTTTATGAGATTAAACAAGTTTATAGTTTTAAAAACACCTTGGGGAATTGTGCTAGAGGATTGCATTATTGAACACAACAATGCCTGAAGGAGAGCATTACTCCAAACTCACAGAAAATGAGTTTAAAATGACGTCAGCTGGTCTCTTCGGGAGTGTAAGACTTGTCAGAATACAGCGTCACTGTCATGATAGAAAGTGTGGACTCACAGCTCTCCCCTCCACAAACTGAGATACGGCTAGGATGGGAAACGTGCAGCCTGTATCTTGCAGAGGCAGCTGTTAGCATTGCAGGAACCTATCGTCAAAATATTATCAGCATGCCACTAGACAACACGAATCCATGCTTGTTGAGTCCATGCTTCAGTTTTATTTTTACAACGCTGACATCGACGGCAGCTTGGAACTGACTTTTCACAAATGTGAAAGCTGAAGCCTGGGTGTTAAATATAATTGAAATGAGGAACTAAGATGAACAAAAGTAACTTTGTGTTTCTGTGCCCTGCAATAGGAGGCTGTGTGGTCCAGTGGTTAAAGAAAAGGGCTTGTAACCAGGAGGTCCCTGGTTCAAATCCCACCTCAGCCACTGACTCATTGTGTGACCCTGAGCAAGTCACTTAACCTCCTTGTGCTCCGTCTTTCGGGTGTGACGTAGTTGTAAGTGACTCTGCAGCTGATGCACAGTTCACACACCCTAGCCTCTGTAAGTCGCCTTGGATAAAGGCGTCTGCTAAATAAACAAATAATAATAATAATATGCTGTATATAGGAGAGATTTCTAAGTCTATTATAGATAGATAGAGTTTTTTTTCCCACAACTCGATTGCCATACTTAACATCACCCCTCGAAGGTAATATAGTCTGACAAAAACCAAGAACATTAATTGTGATTTGTTAAGGTGTTATGTTGCCCATTCCTCTGTGATTACCGGCCAAAGAGAAATGCAGAGGAATCATTAATAATACACAAAGTGCACGCAGGCCAAGCGTACAGTACTCTGAGCTGCACCTTGCAGCAGAAGAATCTTGTTGAGCGTTTTGTAGCTCAACACATTCCTTATGATTTGCTGAGCACCCGTTCCTTTGCACTGGAGCCTCTGCTTTCACTCAGTCAAAATGAGCAGGGGAGCTGTAAGTAATAACAATTCTGGAGTGTGTGTGTGTGAGGGTGTTTATTTGCATGTCTGTGTATTGATCTGACAGCTTCCGTAGCACACTGTCAAAACAGATCAGCGCTACAGTCTGATAACGATGACAAGCAGCTCATGGTAATGTCTGTAGTTATATATTTAGCTGAGCTGGACTGCCTGCAAACTCACTCGTGTACTTAATCCAATTTAGGAAATGACACCTTGCGCTGACGAAGGCATGAAGCGTCTGTCTACTGAGATTCTTACAGAGATCCGGATTAAACTAAAGAAACTTCGGCCAAGTAGGTTTCGATAAAGTGTGTTGAAGCATTATCCTGCCGCAATGTAGTCGTGGAGGAAAAGCCAGTGAGGAAAGGGTTAAAAGCCAGTGAGTTAGTTAGCAGTGTCTGTGCTGGAGCTTTGATACAGATTTCCCCTGGCTTAATAATTAGAACACTCTGTCTCTTTCTTGCAAAAATGCACCCTAATTCCCTCAGCATCCCCAGGAAGAAAAAACAAACAAAACTGAATCGAAATAAGAAAACAGTAGGGTTTATAATCAAGGCTCCGCACAGTAAACACGGGCCGGCTTTCCAGACAAATACAAAATGCCAAAGTGATTGAATGCCAGGGCTTTGGTTAAAGTGGAGAAGACAACCCACAGAGCCAGTCTTGCAGCATGCGCAGGAATGTGCAGCGCTTCAAAGCGAGGCTGTTTCCTGCCCGGGTAGAGACACATTATATCAGCTGCTAGGTGCTGAAAGCCTTTCACACCCTGCATCAGAAGGAAATAATTAGGTCTTTACTTTTGGACAGAGTGACGTATTGTATAAGCTGCCAATGTTGTGTTAGTCCTCGAAAGGTAAAGTAAGATGCTGTTTGAGACCTTACCGCAAACAGGCTTTCCAAGATACTCAGCGCATGTGGGTACTGTACATGCATGTGGGTTGCAGATGCAGGAAAGACATCAATACCTTATCTGGAATAATCAATCTGCTGCCTGAATGAAGACAAGCTCCACACTGATTACCCTGAAGACCCGCCCCTCCCCGACTTGCCAAGTGTGTGAGCGTGTGCTGCAGGAGCAGCGGATGATTAAAATCAGGAGAACAAACATGTGCTTGAGAGTTCCTGACATTCTGTTATTGTAACATGACTTAACAGGTTATTGCTTTGCCAAGTTACCCTAAGTACCGCAGCTTGAGACAGCATGTTCTTCGGCGATGGCTTCAGTTCATGTGCACAGTTCTATTAAACCGGTTTGGTCTAATAGAGGCTCGGAATCTGCTTTAATGAGATAAACACGTCTGTTTTATGTGTATGGGCAGAACCGGGAGGGTCATCTCTTGGACTCAGTGTCACTAAACTGCAATCCCACATGTATAGCTACAACTAACTATCTCATTGGAATAAAGACCTGAACGAGAATGGACCTCAATGCCGAGAGTATAACATCACAATCACACTCTGCATCACACCTCCTCAACCATACCGCTGCTTTGAAAAAGAGAAACCGCGCCCCCTACCTTCAGCAGCCACTCTGTGTTGTTCTCCATCACACCCTCCAGCTCCTCCAGCCGCTTGGCTGTCCAGTGCTGCTCCGCTGCAGGGGGCGAGGGGGAATCTCTCTGCAGGGAGTTGGAGACATGGAAATCCGG
Source organism: Acipenser ruthenus (assembly GCF_902713425.1). NCBI lineage: Eukaryota > Metazoa > Chordata > Actinopteri > Acipenseriformes > Acipenseridae > Acipenser > Acipenser ruthenus. The sequence continues at coordinate 669,167 of NC_081211.1, forward strand.
AGCGGGGCGGCAGTGCTCCACTTCGGGCAGGAGGAAGGTGTAGCTGCAGGGCCCGTGCTGGAGGCGGTGGTGATGCCGTCTTTCTGAGCGTGTAGCGGGCGCCGCCACCGCCGGTGCTGACGAGCCAATCACAGCCAGGAACACCACAGCAAACCGGCCAATCAGGACCGAGATCAGAAGCCGTGCCATCATGCAAGGTGACAGAACTCTTTCTCTCTCTCTCTCGCGCTCTCTTTATATAGATATAGAAACAAAAAAAAATCCAACTGCCGCACTTTCTGGAAGATGATTCCCTCTTCTCCTAGCAAGACGCTCTGTTAAGCTTCTGCCTGAATCTGTTTCTATTTCCCAAAGTTCTTTAGCTCTTGTTCTAGCGCTGTGCTGACATGTGTTTTATGACAGCTTGCTGCAGAGAGGCTGCCAAGAATTTTGTTATGCGGCTGGACTGAGGGGATAAGGAACTGGATTGCTTCCTATCCCTCCTATAGCTAGGGCCCACGTTGCTTTTGCAGGAAGCAATGCCCCCCTCCTCTTTTTATTTTCTTTTAATAAACTGCTCTAAAGTCGCCCCTGTGCCTCTCTCTGTCCCTGAAGTTCTGTGTAGTGAATCTGACTGTGACTGGGTACTGTAAATGCCTGGGCTGTCTTAAGTGCTGAGTCAATCTGCAACTTCCCCTTTCCCTCTTCTTCTGGTTTAAAGAAGAAAGCCACAAAAATGCAAAGAGAGATCCGTGCAATGGCTCACACTCTGGAGCTTTCCTGCCTTCCCCCCTCTATCGCAGAGGCTTCAGGACTGCTTCTGTCTACTTGCTCCAGCTCTGTACTCTGTGGCTGAGTTCAGCTCTTAGCTCCTAGATTGTAACGGAATCAAGAGGCCAGGCCCATTCAGAACTGGAATTCAACATTTCTGTGTTCCAAGCATTGCTCCCGCTCTTTGAAGCGTGCACAAAGATAACACAGTGCTGACATTATCTGGAACATTTGACTCCACAGTGTCTCGTGTAGTTTTACTTGGGGAGTCATGAGTGAGTCTTTGAGGGTTTTGAAGATAAGACCAGCATCAAGATCATGTTAATACATTTGCAGCCACAGTAGCTCAGCTGTGTTATTTAGGGTGGCATAAGAAGTATTTCACACCCCAGACCAAAATAAGGGACAGGGATCGGTGGAAGTCTAATATTTCAAGTGGCGGTGTGTAAAAAAAGAAAGATGTACAAAAAAAAAAAATATTAGGGCTGAGTTAAAGCCAGATCTAATCAACAAGTGAGTGCACCTTAATTTTTTTATGTATTTATTTATTTATTATTAATTTTTTTAAAGGCAATAAAATAAATTTCAAAACACTGGCTAATAATGCTTTATGAATTGACACTACAGTAGCTCCTAAAAAAAAAAAAAGGCAATGTATTTGTTTATTGTGAAGTGTAATCATGTTTCTCTACTAAATAAATAGCCAATTTTTTCCAATTTTATGTAATGACAAAAATGGAGCTCTACCTCAGTTCCAAGGCCACCAGCTCTTTTCCTTGTTGTCATAAATAGAAACCCTTTGCCCTTGCACACAGAAACTGAATGCATTAGACCTGTCCTACCTTTAGGCAGGTCCTCTCATCTATAGTTCTACACTTTATCTTTCTACCAGTGTTTCAACTACACAGATGAACATTCTCTGCGGGTAAAACCATACAACCAAGCAACTGTACAGGACTTTGACCAGAGAGCTGTGTTCTATGGAGGGAATCCCACAACAGATAGAGATATATATACTTAGATCACTAGACACATACCACAGTTATGAAGATTAAATACCCACAGCTCCTGACTGCTGCTGTCTGCAGCCTGCATTGCTCTCTGGACCCTCAAGAGCACTGCTTTCCCACACAGCACTGCTGCCACAGACAGCGACACACAGCCTCAGATAATGAGAAGCTCTGCTGGAGTCCTTGGCTTGGAATGGGCCCGGGGGACTAAGGGGTTAAAAAATACAACAAATCAGAACAAGATTATTGGGGAAAAGGGGGGGTAGGGGGACTGGGATAAGTCACACAGTCTCGTGTGACCTCACTAGAGGGGGCTGTGGCACTCATAGCCCCTCTCTAGTGGCTGGCAAGAGTCATTGCAGGAAGTGCCTGCTATGAAATACACCATCTATGATATGTATTTTAAGATACGGTGGGGATGGTTAAGGTACCTTTAAAACACAATGGTGAAATTAATATAAAGATTTGGTAACTAGTTTAAGGTTCTGTTATCAACAAACCATAATGCATCAATGTATATTAATTATGTTATAATAGGTTTTTGTAACATTATCACTCATTACGTTAAATATATTATTTAAAAAAATAAAAAAAAACTTTCCATTCCTTTATTAAACACACTTATAAGCTGGACGACGTACAGACTCAATTGCTCCTTGCTCTGTGGAGCCCCGTTTAGAAACGGTCTCTGAAGACTAGGAAACTGGGCAAAGGTGGTAAACAAACCATTTCATGACACCGATAAAACTAAAATAATAAACATACAATCCAAGTTCCCAAGCATCTTTGTGTTTCAACACAGTTGTGACTCTCAGACTTTTGGAATGCGGCATATTTCCTAATATTTCCTTTATTTGGCTTTTTAATATCCAATTGTGTGTGTGTGTGTGTGTGTGTGTGTGTGTGTGTGTGTGTGTGTGTGTGTGTGTTCTGTATGATTCTTTTGTTGTTACTGCTTAGATCCATATTTTGATCATTAGATTGTGGGGAAGTGAGGTGGGGAAGCATATCAGTGTTGCACAGGCTGCATGTGCACAATGTTTCAGTGTAAAGCACAATACGGTCCCTCATCTCAACTTCAGAAGCATTTGCTGGAATAGCTTGTAAAGGTGGCATATATTATCTAAGCAGTATAGAATAAACAACTTCATTAAATATGTCATAAAACACGTTTGGAATTAAATATTAGGAAGTGGACAGTATTCCTTTAAGTAAACCCTTTTAAAAGTTTACCACAGTATTACACACAGTATTACCCTGCTTTTCCCAGTCTTATACTATTTACCATAGTTTATCCTGGCTTGCCATGTTTTTTAATATTCTTTACAATGCATACCTGTGTTTTACAGTGTGTTCGCTGCGCTTGATTACACTTTGCTATGTTTTTACTATGGGAAACTTCTTTTGATAACCTGTACAGATATTTAAATCAGTTCAACAGGTTATAAAGCAACAAACATCCAAACTTCTGAACAATCAATGCATTCAATCAACACAAGGTAACATTACACAAAACAGTATGTGTGTGGCAAGCTCATAGATACTGCAGATCCCAGCCTCTATTCGCTGCCCCGCCCTTATAAACGTTTACCACAGTAAAAGCATAGCAAAGCATAATAAAGCATTGTGAAAGCATGGTAAAGCATAGTAATACACATGGTAAAGCAGGGTAAACTATGGTTAATACATGGTATTACCATGGAAAAAGCATGAGAAAAGTGCAAAAATACTGTGCAAAAATACCATGCAGAAATACCATGGTAAACTTGTATAAGGGCGGTATACAAGTAAGTCACAACACTATGAACAGCCGTGGGTGGATGTTCTCTGAGTGGGGCTGCTGCTGCTGCTGCTGTGTCTGGACCTAATCCCATTAGATTTAGACCTATACAGAAGAATGCAGAGGAGTTGCGTTTGAGGGGAAAAATACAATGGCTCAGCTTCCTGAGAAACAGCTGTACTTTTTCTCTGTCCTGCTCCGGCATGCCAGAGCTTTCCTGTGCCTGACACATTCAGAGGGGAGTGCTGTGCAGACAGCTGCCAGGAAAAGCATGCTCTGGATGAAGACTCCGCGTCCAGAACACAACCCTCCACACAGTGACTGCCCTGCCCTCCCTGGGTCAGGGTATCAAGGGCTCCCAGATCCCGGACTCACCAAGCCCTCCCTGCATATGGAATGTGTAATTACATTGTAGTAACCGGTTACTGGTTCATGCTCTTGCATGGAACATGCCATTTCTATGTAACTGCACACTTATAGTAGTTACTATGTAAGTGCCAAAGCCATTAAATTGTTATTACAATGTCATTACAGTGTTGTAATACCAGCAATGGTATTTGGATAGTCCCTTCTCCTTCCAACTAAAATCCAGGTAACTCTATAAATTCATATTGCAGTGTCAGGCATCAGCACCCTGTGGTAATCTTCCTCTCTCTGGCCACCTCAAGCCCACTTTCATATCAATTCCTGCAGTCCAGAATGTTCTGAAAATGCTGTGTGTTGACTTCCCACTGGCAGAATGACACCACGTGTATAATGTTTTCCATTCGACCATGTGGTTTATGGCAACATGTTCTGTAAAGACTTTAATTAGAAACAGAGGTTTGTAGCTTTAATGTTGTGTGACCCAGCTTCTCAGAATCACAATGTAACCTACCCTGTCTTTAAAAAAAAGAAGTGATTGCCTATGGTACGGATTACATTGTACTTTGATTGTAAAATCTCCTTGATGAAGCATGAAGAGATGTGGGAAACACAAAAAATAAATACACAGCAAAGGCTTGACAAAGCCATTTTAACAGGGGTCACTCGTGTATACATAACACAACAGCTCTTGTAATACCACTGTAACGGGTTAAATCAATGGGAAATGATTTTATCCTCATGTGGATATGGGCTGACAAGCACAGCTTTGACTTCGCTGATAAAGCAAATTGAAAGTCAAAGCTCTCTGGGGTGTTTCTGCTCTGAGCTGGTGGCAGCACTGTCCCTGTCAGCGGTAACCATTAGCAATATGCTTCTTTTCAAATGCACCCCATAATGATCTCAACTACACCAGCATCCTTTCCAATGTGCTCCTACTCACAGACCGCTGCTCCTCAACTAGAAGCAGCGCTGTGCAAAAGAACTAACGATCTGAAAAAGATTAAATAAATCACCAAAGTGTTTATATGCACACTGTGTGCGTTCCTCCTTAATAAATACATACCAGTTGCATCTAATATATATATATATATTTACTCCAGTCTTTAGAGGTAAAACACTTGTTCATTTTACAAAACTAGAACCAGCAACTGTGTTATATATGCTCTTAAGCACTCTCGGCACGTTTTGCTTTTTTTCATTTTGTAATGTTAACAAGATGTATTCTTTCAAAAAGCAGGAAATGAATTCAAGGCTTTGAAAATAGAGCCCCTAAACTGATATGCTGTGCCTAAACTCACACGGTCTGGATATTGTGTAAGAGAACAAACCACTGGTAATTACCCAGTGATTACAAAGTTATCACATTGTAAAATCATACCCTGTAATCTCAAGCCTCATAGACAGGCTTCCTTCAATGTCTTACTTTAACAATAACATCATAAAAACGGGACATTAGTGAATAGAAAAATGTTGTGGAGAGTTTTTGCTATTGGTTGTGCCAAACTGTCCGGTTAGCAAGCTCCAGACCTCCAGATTAGTTTGCCAGGAGCTCTCAGTGTGACCTGGGAAGAGATTACCTTCTAATCATGTTATTGGAACAACAGGCTCCCTCCTTCAGGAGAGCTGAGCTGGGGGAGGAGGGGTGTGAAAGACTGACAAACGCGCTGTTCTGATTGACAAAATGTCTCATTTATATTCTAACAATTCCCGTTTCGCAGCAGAGAGACATATTGAGTTACACAGACTTGACACTTTTACATTTTGTTTCCAAGATGAGAACAGTGTTGGAAAATAATATTGCAGAACCCTAGGGAAAGACCTGGGATATCAGTATTGTTTATTTTTTTCAATAAACCCAGCAACACATTCACATGTGTTAGCCAATGCAAACATGAACAGTGACATAACAACATTGTAACCATGCCACAGCATTGGTCCATCATGCTTATGGCTGTTGTATGATAAAACATGAACTGCTATAAAGGTGTCAAAGGAAGGCCATTCCACTCCACGTTTAACAGGAAGAATGATATCATGATCTACTTCAGGGTCTGGATGGAGGTTTAATTGGTTCATTTAAACAATTAAGAACAGGAACAAACTCATTGAGACCGAGGCCTCATTTTCAAGAGTGTCCTGGCAAGATAACCAGCAACAGACAGCAGTAATTTCACTTCTAGGATCAGAAACAATCACACTTGCAGAATTCTTGGAACCTACTCATTAAAATAATCTGAGTCATCGTTCTAAATTTAACTGATACATTTGGGTTATTAATCTTTGGTTTTTCTTTTCCCAGTTGTTGTTACAACAATTACAATTCTCAAATGGATTTGAAACAGCCAGCTTTAACCTTCTTAGGCACTGGCGTCGTTGACTACATTACACAATTAGAAAGCGGGAGAGGAGAAGTGTAATAGGTTTTGGTTTGATTAATTAAAAAAGACTTGTTAATCCTGTACTGCCAATGGCCCCTAGTCACAGCAATCAGCCTCTCTAACTGAGTTAATCGCTAGCATAGTCACTGACTTCATTCCCACTTGTTCAGCGCTCTGTGTGGTTGTTTTTTTTTTTTTTAACGAGGTTGCTGAGAAAGCAGATTGCGTTAGATATAAATGCCTTTTATTATTTCATTTGAAGATGACAGGCGATGCTCCTTTGCCAAAGAAAACCCGTTTTTCTTTTTGTTTGTTTTCTTTTGTCTAAACCGCCGCGTGTAATAATCCGATACAGTGCTCACTCACTCACACACACACATCAATTGTTTTGGGGTTTTTTTTCCTCTCTCTCTCCTAAATACGACAGTAAGCATTTCTTTTGAACAGAGTTCAGACTCGTTCTGGCTTGGCTGATTTGATATTGTTTGAGTTGATGATGTTCAGCCACTGTGTTCACATAGTTGTACACATCATGCTTTGATCCTGTATGTTTAACTGTCTGTTCCCGCTACTCTCATAAGAATATAAATTCAATGTACTGTACTGTACAATGCTTATCAGAAAAGGTTAGTGGTACACTGTAGCCTTTATGGAGATCAGCATATCACTTTTAAGTATTGCCTGCAAGAGGTAATGGCCACTGTTTCAATCCTAACATGTAATATCTTCGGTCCTCGTTCACTTAGCAAGTCCATCTGTCCTTTATTAAAAGTTTCCCACAGTATTTTTGCACTATATTTTTGCAGTTTTACTATGGTTATTACACTATGCATTTACTATAGTTTACCCTGGTTTATCAAGCCTATTAACATGCTTTACCATACCTCGTTACACTTTGAAATGCTTCCCTATGCTTCACCATGCTTTCATTGTGCTTTATTGCACTTGGCTATGCTTTTACTATTATGGTACACTTTTATAAGATGTGTCTTTTATGACTTTCAGACTGATGATTCGACTTAATTAATTATATTCCATATCCTACTGTTCATCAAACTGGCAAACTCAGTTAACCTGCAGATCAATGTAGTCCAATATCCTGAGGACTCTCCCTGTGTGTGAACAGAACACGGGAGTCTATGTTGGAGGGCCTGAAGGTGGCTCAAGAGATTGCTAGCGGTGCTTTCAGATGCCTTGCATCACTCAGACCAATGCATAACCCATACACTATATTTAAAAAACAACTACTGTAAGTGCAGCCAAAGTTTCTCAGATGTCCAGGGGAAAGTGTCTAGAACAACAGGACCACAGTAACATCTCCCGGTGAGACCATTACTGTTCAGTTAGATTCCTTTTAAACGAATATACATTAAAAAAAAAAAGAAAAATCTCTGGCTGCCTCCTTTGAGTATTGTTATTTCGTTCATGCTTCCTGAGGCCTGACAAATTTCTTAATCTCCTCCAGATTTCTGAGTTACTTTAATTAGCCGTCTGTATGGTACATGCTTAGGCAGCAGCCTGGTGATTTCCACAGTAAAAATGAATGAAGCAGAGGCGCGGCACTACCAACTTCAGGCCCACAATTCCAGCGTAGGAAGCAGAGGTGCCCAAGTGTCAAGACTGTGTTACCAATACAACCCCTGATTGGTAACATGATCAAATAAACCATCGTCAAAGGGATTCCACTTCTACTTATAACACAACAGCTCCCAAGGGTCTACTTCACCACACCTTTAAAAATACCATTTAGAAAGCTGTGTGAGCTGCAATACCTAAACCAGGGGCCACATGCCAGTCTGTAAAACTGTGCCTTTGCAGAAAAGAGGCACATCCCAAAAATAGCCTGTTGCATGGTAGCAGAGGAATGCTGCAAACTGTGTTAAACTCCTGTCAGAAAAACAAAAAACAAAAAAAACCCTTTTGAGGGCGAATGGGGAACAAAAACAACCACCGAAAAACAAAAGATACTCAACTACATATTTCACTATGGCTACTGTCCCCCAAAGGTCCAGTTTATCAAAATATAAGTCAAACAGCGGCTGACCTCTCCCAGCTGCGTGTGATGTACTGTCCTGCAGGGACCCCTGTTTTATGCTTTTGACAGCATTTTCTGTTACTGTGGGAATGCATGGAGGCTGATCCACACACCTGTTTAACTGTAGCATCAGAGGACCGGCTGTCGTGCTGTCTGAGGGGAGGGGGTGTGGGGTCAGCTGTGTAATGATCAAGCAGATAGAATGATGGCAGCCAAGTGTGCATGTGCGTGAGCGTGAGCATGCGTGTGCATGTGTGTGTGTGTGCATGTGGATACCTAAGCTAAAGAAAAAACATTTCATATGCAGGGCAGCAGTGTGGAGTAGTGGTTAGGGCTCTGGACTCTTGACCGGAGGGTCGTGGGTTCAATCCCCGATGGGGGACACTGCTGCTGTACCCTTGAGCAAGGTACTTTACCTAGATTGCTCCAGTAAAAACCCAACTGTATAAATTGGAAATTGTATGTAAAAAATAATGTGATATCTGTATAATGTGATATATTGTAACAATTGTAAGTCGCCCTGGATAAGGGTGTCTGCTAAGAAATAAATAATAATAATATGCATCTTGAAACAAGACCATTGCACAGGGGGTAAGCAATGTTTAAAGAGGTTTCAAATGTATTTCAATTCACCTTTCCTTTGCTTTTGCACTTTAAGAGATTCTGAGTTCCGGTGATCCAATATAGAGTTCATATCATTTTTCACAATCTGAAGAATCAGCCGGTACCAACAGCCTTGCTCATTCCATTCAAGTCGTGTGACAATGTAACCCGTTCACCTACGTCAGCCCCCACCTCTCTGTCTTACATTGAGTAGGTAGGGACTGGCTGAGCTGAAAAGACACATTGTCACATGATTTGAGCAGAATGAAGATAGTTCATGCCCGGCAGCTAGGATTCTGCAGACAAGCTCACAAGTCTGGGAGCTCTAGTCATAACCCTGAACTACTCCGAAGGATTGCCTTCACTGTACAGTCTTACTGGCTATGTAATAACGCAATCCCAATGGCATCTGAAGGTACTTTACTTTGCAATGTCCTGTGGTCTCAAGACATTTTTTTTGTGTGTGTGTGGTGACAGAACGATTAAGGGGGACCCTTAAAAGATTCCAGCGCGTTTCTTAGTAATGTCAATACTCTTCTATGTTTGCACGAAGAAGTTTGTAAAAATGTAAACCCCATCCTGTATGACAGAACTGTTTGTGTCTAAAAACCCAGCAAGAATGGGTTTGCTGTGCTACAAGAAAGCATGAAAAACACACAACAATGAAAACAAACTAAAAGCACTCCTTGTTTTTTGTTTGTTTTTTTCAGTTACTGTAAATGTTTAGGGGGGTTAGCCCCACACACTGTCACGCACACATCCACTGTACATGTGGCATTCCGAGAAGTGATGCAGCTGCTGGTGTCATGCATGTGTGAAAACATTGCCATAAAATCAGATTTTAAGGTTGCATGCAAACGTAACCGTTGAAATCAAAGTTACATTTCTAGCCAGAGTTGGGATGTGTGTGTGTGTAATGTAAGCAAGATCAGCCAAAGTATCTTGATATCAGTAAGCTTATTATTATTATTATTATTATTATTATTATTATTATTATTAATAGCCTCTTGCTTACATTACAGGCAACTAGACCTTAACAAAGCACCTTAACAAAGATCAAAATACACACTGAACACAGTACCTGATTCACTGCAATACAAAAAAACCTCTTAGCATGAATTTAAATAGAACAAAGCGGTGAGGCACAGCAAGTTCTGTACAAACCCCAGAATGCTCACCCACGTGCACCTTGACTGTCCGGCTAGTTCTGCAGTATTAAAGCGTTTTAAAACTTTGCACTGGGAGTGGAAGTGCTTGAGTCAGACTCACTGAGATCTGGATTTAACACAGCGCTATTGTGATGAGCAGAGGTAGGACTGAATTGTTTACTTGCACAGGCGAGAAAGGCATTTTTAAATGAATTAGCCCTTGCGTGACTCAGGGTACATTCATGCTGAGGGTTAGTGGAGCCACTCACTGCCCTCCAGTCCCCCTTCAGTTATTGCAGTTAAAAATAGGTCAAGTATAATTAATTAGGAAAAGCCTGGTTATGTATAGCACAGTCTGCACGTCCTCTGTGACTGTAAGAGACACCTGTGAGTTTCAGGGCAGCTTGACTCCACCGTGCTAAATCCACAAGGTGACACTTTCCTGGCACCAGAACGGCGCTATTGCTGTGATTAATATTAGTGGCACATCTTTCTCGTCTGGCCCTGTAACTTGTGAAAACCATAGTGCCATCTACTGGATGCAGTGAGAATTACACAAACAATGTCAACGGCACTGAAGATGAATATATAGGTAAATAAATGCAATTAAAAAAAACACTAAATTACGGTACTCACTACCTTTTATCGTGTTGATAATTCCTATTGCTACAGCGAAGACACGGGTACAGTTGGATATGTGTTTACCTTTTTATTATCCTTCTAACTGTTTACAGTAGTACATTTGACGCTCAGAGAGGTGTGTGAACTATGCATCAGCTGCAGAGTCACTTACAATTACATCTCACCCGAAAGACGGAGCACAAGGAGGTTAAGTGACGCTCAGGGTCACACAATGCGTCAGTGACTGAGGTGGGATTTGAACCGGGGACCTCCTGGTTACAAGCCCTGCTCTTTAACCACTGGACCACACAGCCTCCTATGATAGATATACCATGCTTTACACGTTTACAGTGTTGTTTTGAATGCACAAATTCCCGAGTTTAGCTTGCAATATAAACTTATTTAGTATGGCACAACTGACTATATGTCTATATTACACACTAACTACAACCGTCTACTGTATTAATCTGTACAAACATGTCGTCATGTAACGTTAAAAAAAAGTCTTTAAATAAAACCTCGCAGCCAGAATACCTGCAGCATCACCACCTATCCTTTGTAGACTTCCATGAAACTACAGTTCCCAGCTCACAATACTTCAGAATCAAGCTCTTCTGGTACCTGTAGTTCGTTTTTTCCTTCTATTCCCACGCAAGACTACAACTCCCATGACACTTTGCGCACAACCGCCTTTCCTGTTCCTGCAAGGAAACCGGACCAACCGACTGACAGGTGATACCATAGTGAGGTCTGTTTGTGTCCCAACAAGGCTTCTAGTTTACAAAAAAAAAAAAAGGTACATAAATAAATAAATAAAAGGTAAAATAGCATCGCCGAAACTCAAGCCAGGATGTCGAGGCAGGGTAACCGAGGTACAGAGGGCAAGAAAATGGTAAACATCTAGCAATACTCAATGTTATTGTATTAAAATGATACTTCTGTGTGGGGGAGCTAGACGGGGCAGACTGTGAATCCATCGAAACAGCAGGTTTTATAATGCATGTGGGTCGTTGTTATGAATGCTGATTTCACCAAAGAAACGACGTTACATGTCAGAAAGCCAACTTGTAATTGCGGGTGCCTCTCTGTATTTTCTTTCAAATATTTCAGCGGGGTAATCCTAGTGGTGTTTGTAGGCCAGGGTTGTTTATAAGGTAGCAGTTGTCACAGTATGATACAAATGGAAAATAAATACATCACATACCACCACACTGTCAGTTTGCTAGCATCGCTGGCATTTATGTTTCGTCTGGTGGTGTCCGACAAGCTCGACCTGTTTTTATTTCGTCAGTCGTGGCTGGTTTATTCCGTTGGGTTGTATGTGTATTTTCATGCTGCGTTTATAATATTATAATCGAACTTCATTAACTGGTGACCTTTATTTTATTTATTTGTAACGATGTAAAACAGCAACAACAATAATCCTGACCCGTAAACACACTGTCCTGGATTGTACTGCATTTAAAGATCATCTGGATTTTGAAATACTCTGTGTTGCAGGACTGGAAAATAATCTAAGACTCCCATTGCAGACCAGGTTGAGCCATTCCAGGTTTTCACTGTAACTTGGTCCGTCCTGCATGATTTTTTTTGCAGTGAAGCCTGTGATGCCTCAGACTGCTATGCGATGGGAGTCTCTTGTGCTGTGTGCTCTGTGTATGTCATGTCGCTACACTGATCTGATGTTTGTCTCTCTTCTTTCTCTTGCCTGCCTCCCGCCCACTTCTCATTGCCTAGCTTTGGTATCTGCCATTTATTTCACCTTCTGCATCTATGCATCTCATGGTAGGTTTGCACATTTGTCTGGTTCATGACAAGGCGTTAACTGATCTCCAGATTCCCTCATTCCTCCTCTACCCCTCCCTCCCCGCTGTGCTGACGTTTACAAATCAATTAAAAGCTTAAACTGACGGAGAATCGAATATGCCTTGAAGACAGACAATTTCTATAATTCTGTATACCGTGTGGAAGTTCTAAGATCTGAGATGAATTGATCGTTCACGTGCTCGAATTAATCGATTTTTGGAAAACTTCAAGATTAAAGTCTCTATTTCGTCTAGATTTGATTTTTGTTGTTGTTGTTTTATGGAAAATATAAGCCTGCTTGATTTACAGCCAGTGTAATTTGGTTTCTCAAAATTCCCAGAAACAGTATTTCGCATTCATTCCTGGTAAAAATAATTTCGAAATACGATTTTCCGTGAAACTTTTACTTGCTCTACCTGTGGTCCAAAAGGTGTCGTTGGATAAAAAATCTATTTTCCAATAAGGAATGGAGCCCTAAATAATGGAAATCGGATATCTGTAACTAACCATGACTACACAATCTGATATGCACTGAATTTGTATTTATTAATTTGTTTTTCAAGAATTCTGAGCTGTTTACCCTTACTTACGGAGCGCTGGTCACGCAGCTGTGCAAGGACTATGAAAACGATGAAGAAGTCAATAAACAGCTGGACAAGATGTGAGTTTACTTGATCTTTTAATATGCCTTGCAACACAGCACTGACCTACAGAAATAGGTGAATGACTCTCCTTAGAAAGCTAGATCTTTTCGTTCTCTGTACTGTGGAAGTTTGCTAGTATTTGAACATTCCCAATGTCAGGGATGCAGGTGTCACACTTACAGTTTTAGCTGTATCTTGAGAACAACTCAACTCCTCCTAGTTGTGATGACAGAACAGGCATATGCGGTTGAGCGTACCGGTCATGACAACTTCAGTTCTGTGCTCTGATTGGTTAGGCTACTGCAGGCTATGGGTTTGTTCTTGTAGAGCACATTCTGAGCACAAAATGCACAACAAACTGCGAACTAATGAAGTGTTCTTCTCAGGGGATACAACATGGGCGTGCGGTTAATAGAAGACTTTTTGGCACGGTCGAGTGTTGGAAGGTGTCATGATTTTCGGGAGACGGCTGACGTTATTGCAAAGGTACCACCGGTTCAGCGATGAACGTCAATCATTTTAACAAAATGCTGAAAATCATCCAAAGCCATAAGCACAGTTAGAAAGTAAATGAACAAACGAATAAAACGTGTATCAAAGTGATCTTAGTTACACCTTTTTTATATATATATATAAAATATAGAAGTTGGGGTAGGGAAGGAAATAAGACTCCTATTGCATTGCTGGTTTTAATATGTGCTTGATTAGCCCCAGTGCATAGGTAACAAGCTCAGGTGTGTCTGATTTAAACCCATAGTAAAACCAGGAATGGATCAAACTGCTATGCGGATGGAGTCTTAGTTCCAACCTTGTTGTGAAAAATCTTGTCTACTGGTCGAATCTCTTTGAGTTTTTATTATTCCAATGATATGATTGGAAGTGTTTGAGGTTCAGAGAGTATTGATGAACGGCTTTGCTCTTTTCTAAGATCGATCAGATGTTATGGAGTACCTGCTGTTGTATCGGTAATGTATTGATTATGATTAATAGCTCTCCCCGCTTCTTTGTGACTGATCAGGTGGCGTTCAAGATGTACCTGGGCATCACCCCGAGTGTGACCAACTGGAGCCCTGCAGGGGACGAGTTCTCCCTCATACTGGAGAGTAACCCCCTGGTGGACTTCGTGGAGCTGCCGGACAACCACAATGGCCTGATCTACTCCAACCTGCTGTGCGGGGTTCTGCGAGGAGCGCTGGAGATGGTGAGGGGAGGGGAGGGGACGGGACGGGGGGCACTTCATTCAGTTGGCTTTTTTTTTTTGCGTGTTCACCTTCCCTCGAACCTCTGTATCCATTGCATGTGATCATTCATCATCATTGTGATCAACAAACGTAGGAACCCTTCGAAACGTTCACCACCGTGTTTCTGCATGTCTTTGTTGCAGTTTTACCATGCTGTGCATTTGCCATAGTTTACCCTGGTTTGCCATCATTAATGTGCTTTTCCATGCCTTGCTAATCTTTACATGCCTTGCCTATGCTTTATCATGCTTTCACTATGCTTTGCTATGCATTTACTAGGGTGCACTTTTATAAGGGAAACACTTCCACAAGTGTGTTTGGTCCACTTGGTCAATAATGACCATGTGCAATAATGACTGTCCAGGCATGGGCTGATCGGCTCGCTTCTGAGTAATTTAAAGCATTAGGTGCAAGTGTATGTGATGTAGGTCATGGGATGGGTTGCGCACACCCTGTTGACGACTGTGGTCCTGTTGCTCCAGGTGCAGATGGCTGTGGATGTGAAGTTTGCTCAGGACACGTTGAGAGGAGACAACGTGACGGAGATCCGGATGAAATTCATCAAGCGCATAGAGGAGAACATCCCTGTCGGGGACGAGTGATGTGGAGGAGAGAGGAGGGAGAGGGGCTGGTCTGTGAGAGCGGAAAGCTGAGCTGGATATAATAGGGATGGCCAGACACAGCCCTCAGGACCATTCTACTGCAGGCTATTGATTCAACCCAGCCCTCACCAGAGTGCTTTTAAAATGTTTTATTATTGTTATTTCAAAAAATGAATACAGAGCTTGCAACGTGCACTGCCCTGCATGCAGCACTCGAGATTTCTACCTACAGTTAAGTATATTCTTTAAATGATCAGAAGCTAGGAGTTTGATGTTAAATAAATTCCCCTCTCATAGCTGTGTAAACAGTTTCTATTAGTAAACCTGCAGACTTACTCATGCTGTGATAAGTGCAGGCGGTTCAGAGCAGATTTACCAGGGGCCCGGTTGCTTAAACTCCTGGGACCTGGTCATTTAAATAATATACTTAAACAAGGGAAGTTCTGAAACTGACTCATAAGTTTGTAAAAGAAAAAAAAAAAAGAGCTGCAGAAAAGTGTATTCAGGAGTCTGTTTTATGGTGCTGGTTGGAACAAAGTCCTGGACTGGAATAGTCTTCGGGGTTGGACTTTGGCCATCCCTGGACAAGGGGATTTTTTTTGTGTGTGTGTGTTTTTAACTTCTATCCTGTGATATTTTTGGGAAACTGTGGTGCCCGTACATTTCTTATTATTTGAATATTGATTATTCCATCAAGACGTGGACAAAGCTTGTCAAACTGTGAGCTACACAGAACTAGTACCGGGAGGTAAATGGTTAACAAGCCGGAAAAGTGGTGTCCCTTTTTTTTCCCTCCCATTTTTGTTATTCAGCACAACAGTCAAGTTGAGCTAAAACAGTTAGCACGCCCCCTTGTGGAAAGCGACGGGAGTACACACATCATTCCAGGGTTTGTTTTTCATGTATTTAGTTCCATTTCTGATTTTGTTTAATTTCTTTTCTCTTCTGTGGGAAAACAAAAAAGTGTACAGAACTAACCAAGAGTTTAACTTATTCCATGAAATAAACACTTTTTGTTTCCTTTTTTTTTTGTTCTTAACTGACTCTGTACCCTTTTTTTATTAAATGTATCCTCCTTTATTCATTCTGCAGTGGTAGTAAGTTGATGACATATGCAGACTTATTTTACCCTCTGAAGCTGTGTTTTGCAATTCCACCATGCACTGTACAAAATAGTGTCCGTCCTACAGTGCTAATTTTAAGTTTCTTGGGGACTGGGGTGAAAAAGGGTTTGTAATATTCAGAATATATTGTAGTTCCCAATCTGGACTGGGACGGCTGTGAAATATCCCAGTGTGTTACAGTCAGCACTCGGATATCCGTTACCCAGATACACGTCAGTCGCATTTTTATATATGCAACAAATGAATGCACTTACCCGTCACATGCGATTTTCAACTCTGTCATCACTTTTCTGATACAAAGCCCATCTCTTCAGTTACAACTTATTTGAATATCCGTCACAGCCCGTGTTTAAAAAAAATCATCTCTCTAATGTCAAATCAGTCTGTTTTAATTGCTCAGTTACACAGCGCTTGTGTGGGGACATTTTAAAATACTGCTGCAATACGTACCAGATTTAAAAGTATGTACTGTATTACAGTTAATGCACCATCTCTTTTGGCAAGTGATATTTTCAGAATCGTAATGTTCTGAATTAAAATACTTCTGTTGAAAACATAGCACTGTACCAACAAAACCAATACAGTGCATCTAGATGGAAGCCTACTTAAAACACAGTCCTTTCAGCTATGTATTTTTGATATTGTATCTTTTTTGTGTTCCCTGAAAAACGAACAAGGGTTGAAACAGGCCACAAAGAAATAATCAAATACGTGTCACACGCGTTTAACTGTGCCTGAAGTCAAAATTTTATAGGGTCGGATATGTGACTGCTGACTGTAATGTATATTTGACCATGACGTCCCAGATCAGTGGCTTGTGGGATTATAGGACCCTTCCAGTATTTAGCAGTGAATCTCTCTGTAACACTGAGGGAAGTGTACAGTAGTGCTATTCAAACAGTATGATGCTGACTCAACCCTTGCATTGAATTATATAACCAGAGTACACTGAATCCTTTCTTTAATTTTTAAATACCGTCTTCTTTGTTGCAGCGAGAAGGGGAAAAGGATTAAACTCCTAATCCAAATCATAGAAAATAGCGAGGGCTAATCTTCCTGGAGCAATGCAGTTAAAATGAATACAAGAATGCTTCTAGTGAACGAGGAGGTATTTGGTGTACGTTAGTTTGGTAGCTGTTCCATACACAATACAACCTTGAGATGACTCAGAATCTTAATATCTTCTATGTAACAGTTTTTTGTGCCTGTGTTCGGCAGCTGAAAAGAAAGTGCTTTTTCATGAGTTCATTCATTTGGCTTTGAACCAGCGGGACTCTGTTGCAGCACCTGACTCCTGCTTAAGTGAAAGTGAGCATTGAAGACCGCTGAATAAAACAGACCTGCTATTTTTCTTTCAGTGAAGGGAAAAGTGTTAAACACCAGGTGTTGGTTTACAAAGACAGCAGTGCAGGGTGGTGCTGAGGACTTTCATGATTCAAGAAAGTAATTGCATGCAACTGTTAGCTAAACCCAGTCCCAAAGCCACAACCGCTGAATCACACGCCTTTTCATTGAGTCATGCACACTGCTACTGGCTTATAATAATATTAACAGGTATTTAGTTACGGAAACCGCAAAAGGGAATGACGCATCATCGATTTAGTTTTATAATGGAAATTAAGTCATTTGTTTGTTTTTATTTAAACTTCAGGTTAAGAGCAGTTGGGACCACCTCATGTGTTGTGTGTTTTATAAGGGTGTACATGCGAGGGTAATGTCAAAGGTTGGTATTCAAAACGGACTCCTGAGGCTCTTCTAACATGACATCAGACTTTATTTTTATAAATGTTATAAATAGGGATTAGTGAAGTACTGTATTTTCATTTAAATGTTTGACGTGTTCTTCAACGACTGCGGTCAACTGCAGGATGAATTTCACCTTGTAGGAATCTGGCAGAGTCTCGCAACATTGCTGGTGTTAGTCTTGTTTTTAACTATAGCCACTAGGTGGCGCTGGAATCACAGTATTGTGGTCAGATTGTATTATTTCAGTACGTTTTTATTGTTATTAAAATGTATTCAACCTATCCTTACTTAGCGGCAGTTTTTATCTTCACAAATGATATCAGTAAATGCAGCACCAGGTACTGTAGAGTCTGAATTGGGCTGGACAAACCGCAGCATTGCATCGCAGTGGAGGAGAGGGTTTAGCAGGTACAGAGACAGACGCAGGCCGTGGATGGGCACAACTCAACATTACAATACGGCGAGGAATCCCAGCAAGGGTGGACGGGAGACGTTCCGGAGCTGCGGAAGTGGGAAGAGCCCGAGCTGGAAAATCAATCAGTAAGTATCGTCGTAAAACCAGGCTCCTCGGAGAGGCTGTTTGAGAGCAGAGGGACATTCCCAGTCATGCTGGGTTCGATTCCAGGGCCAGTGCTTCTCTTTTAAACCCTCTGCAAAGTAAAGGAACACATTATCCAGGTATTTGTTGTCCTCTCGGGGCTTTCAAATTTTTTTTTTTGTTTTGCAAGCATGATGCATTCCATATCTTCTTCAGTTTGGTTTGGGTCACGTATCATGCAAACCAGCCGATCTTCACTCCCTTAACCATGAGAGCACAATGGTCCACGCACCTGTTAGTTCATGTGTGCCCATGGTTTGCAATACATGTGCCAGTGTCTTCCTGGTGAGGTAAAGACAAAAGTTTACGTTCAATGCAACTTCAGTATGCCAGGAAGGCTAGTTTATTTTTTATAGGGGTGGTGTGGATGCTCCATAGCAGAATGCATGCATAGAAACTCTCCCTGCGATGCTTCAAATCCCCAGCACTGCCAAGCAGCAGGGGAGAGGGGAGGGGAAAACATTTACAAGCAGGGAACGGGTTGAAAAGGAAATGTCATTCTGGAGAAATATAATGTTATCATTTGTCTGGATTAGCTTTCGTATCTAGCCGATTTACATATGGTTTTGTATAATGTACAGGAATTCATATTGTTCTTCCATATGTGCTTTGCATATTTATTTTTTAAAATAAAGCAATATGATGCATATTATTGTGATATTCCAATACATGCTGATTGCTGTTCCTTGAGCTCTTTAATTTTCAAATTAAAAAGCCCAATAAAGTATTGTTGGAGATTGTAATTAACAAGGAATAACAGTTAGGTAATTAAATTGTAATTATCACCAGCACAAAGCTTCAAGTCCAGTTAATGAATTCATTGTAAGTTTTCTCAATGTTTTCTTGAAGCAGTGCGTTTCCTGTTAATATCATCCTTATTATTATTAACTCTCTAATACTGTAACTCACTTAACCCTCTAATCTGGAGCAGCAGATCTGATCACAGTGATCACATTCCTATCCTGCTCATTTAAAAAGAGAAGATGCAATACGATGATTAGCTTGAAAAGTATTCAAGCACATCTTTCCATACTTATTTAGTGTCAGCAAACCAGTAGCTCATGCTGCAGACCTGAGACAGCACACGGCAAGCTGATCTAAAGTTGCTAAACACAGCCATGTGCTGTTTATGGGAAGCAAATGGGGAATGGCATGCTGCAACAAAAAATCCTGTAAACGGTCAGGTGTTGGGCTGAAAGCGATCAGCCGCTTGCGGTTATTGAATTGCTGCTTCGCTTTCATGCTGTGCCAGACCAGACTCCTGGACAGGGCAGAAGAAAAAAGAAAAGAAAAACAGCAGTTTGTGGGTATATTAAACATTCCTGCTTCAGAATTCGACCTGACAGTCTGGAAAATAAAAGAACGAGAAAGAAAGAAAATAAATGGTTTTATTTTACACAGTCACACAATTCCAGATCATCTACAGCCTTCACAAGAAGAATTAGGGATGTGATTCCATGTTTTGGCCTGCACATCCCATATGGTCACCTCGCTACAAAAAAGGATATTGCTGCTCTAGAAAGAGTGTAAAGAAGAGCGACCAGAATTATCCCAGGTTTAAAAGGCATGTCATATGCAGACAGGCTAAAAGAATTGAATCTGTTCAGTCTTGAACGAAGAAGACTACTGATTCAAGCATTCAAAATTCTAAAAGGTATTGACAATGTCGACCCAGGACAGAAAATAGGAGGCACTTTTTTACACAGACAATTGTGAGGGTGTGGAACCAACTCTTGATGAGATTCTGGAAACAATAAGCTACTAACGACCAAACGAGCAAGATGGGCTGAATGGCCTCCTCTCGTTTGTAAACTTTCTTGTGTTCTTATGTTTATTGTTAAAGGTTTTGCATGCATGAAGCTCATTTCAAACTTGCTCTTGTGTCTTATGCATATCTTTGCTTAATCCAAGCAGGACCCGTTTCTTGGTTATCAGTATGGGATGAATGCTGATTAAGGGTGAGCCGAGACAGGAGCTGACTCCATGCAGGGTCAGGTTGCAAACCAGAATGGAGTGGGAGCGCCCCCTGCTGGGCCACCTGCACCGCTACATTCACTCCGGCAAAGCTGTATATGGATCGATTCATTCGTGATCAAAACTAGGAATCTCATTGGGCGAAGGTTTAAACTGGGTAAAGGGATATTGTGCGTGGGGAGCAGGGTTGAAGTAACTAGGGCCTCATTTAATTTATTTCCACTGCAGCACACATTTTCTTGGCTGTTTTGCTCTCACACCATTGCACATGTGTTTTAAACCAGGGTGTTCTCTCAAGCTATACATCATCTTACTGCCTTGCCTGGGGCGCAGTTAACTCTGGATGTGATTTCTACAAGATTCTTTTGTTCTTTCAACAACACAATACTAATATAGATCTCCTTTCTTACAGAAATCTGGTTAGCCGCCTGCTGCCTCTTGT
The DNA here is from genome assembly GCF_902713425.1 of Acipenser ruthenus. Classification (NCBI taxonomy): domain Eukaryota; kingdom Metazoa; phylum Chordata; class Actinopteri; order Acipenseriformes; family Acipenseridae; genus Acipenser; species Acipenser ruthenus. Next base: position 690,035 of record NC_081211.1, read on the forward strand.
GGACACATAACGTCACTGCAGCTTACCAGCCCAGGCTCGTTAAATAACGTCTTAATTTACAAGCGCTATTAAAATGCCTAACAATCTTGAGGTTCTTTCAAGGATACAATATAATAATAATAATAATAATAATAATAATAATAATAATAATAATGGTGACATCACTGCTGACCAATGTCAGGCGTTCTAAAGTAATGCAATGAAAATGTGTCATCTTTGGAGGAAAAACACAGTCAAAACCAACAGGTTAAGGAAAATAAAATCACTGAAGCAGTATTTTGATGTAATCACTAATTAGTCAGCGTTTTTAATTTGAGTAAACCAACCCTTTTTAGGGCTATATTTGATCGAGTCTGTGCAGTATCCAGTCTGTTCTGGCTCTTGGATGTCAGCATGGCTCTTTTAGGTAGGGTCAGCTCTGGCTATTAATTCACTGGATTCGCTGCACTGCGTGGATAAGCCGGTCAGTCCTGAGCCAGCTAGATCACAGACTCTTTTCTGCAGTAAGAACAGCTGGCTTGTTCATTGGTTATGTTTTAGACAGAGACGTGGGTGGGTGTGGGTGTGTGTGTTTGTGCGTGAGTGTTGTTATAGTTTATTATGTGTTACATTTCACCATTGCTGAAAGAAAAACCAGAAGCAAAAAAAAAAAGTTTTCTTAAAGCGAGAATTACGACTAGCAATTACCGTATGCAGTGGAGGTGCTGGAAAAAAAGTTCTCCAGGCCCTGAGATTTCCTTCAATGAAACCTGCACCTAATGGCATGATGTCATCTGCGGGCCAGCCGGTACTCTCACTGCAGCCTGTCAAAGGTGTCTTTTGTCTGAGAGGGGCCCTCTGGGTCCCGTGTGCCTGCCCCTGTCACAGAGCAGAGCTGGGCAGGAATTCACCTGCGTGGGCTGCCCATGAAACAGCTTTCTGTACCCGTGTCAGGGCTCACAGTCGCCTCATTGAAAACTCGAGGGGGGGGGTGAGGGGGGTTTAGTTTGAGGGGCTCCTGTTGGGATGGGAGTCTGTGTTCTACGAGTGTGTCACATTCGTCTTTGTTCACACGTACAAAAGTTTTTTTTTTTTTTCAGTCTGCGCAATAACATATATTTTTTTAATTACAAATGTTAGAAAGTTTAAAATAGTTTGTGTGAACTCTCTATGACAAAAACATTATGCATTATAAAATAGATACATAGATGCAGTGAGTGAATGGGATATATAGGGTTCTGCTGTATTTGGCTACCACAACACATCCATAAGAACACCTAAACATAAAAACACATCTAGGCAGACAGCTGAAACAACAGTTGGATCAGACATTAAACATTTTGCCAGAGACATTTCCCTGAGATTTCTTCCTAAAACAATACAACTTTGCTCTTTTAGACCCCAACTCTTCTGTCCATTTTGCTGTCTTGAAGCATAAATCTCAGTTTAAATAAAGAAAGACAGCGCTGTTAAACAGAGTATGATTTGTAAACCATGTTCAGTGTAGTGTCGTTCCTCTAACACTGCACAGGCTCCCTGTTCTTTTACATCCTTAGGAATATGGAATAATAACTGGGTCAAACTCAAAGGTCTTCTAGGAAGGCATCAGCAGAGGGCGCCGTTTAGCTCATGGATTTGAGGTAGAATTAATTACATTCTAGGAAAGGTCTTCACTGTCTGTTGTTTTGTATTTTCAATGCTGCTCTTGCTATTAAATGGGGTATAAATATTGCTTGTTTTTTGTTTTAGTGCACAGTTGTATCTTGCCAGCAATTCAAAAATAACAATAGTAATACATTGCTTCTTAATATCTGTTCACTGGCACTTGATGTACCTCTAAAAAGACACAGCTGGGTGGTTGCAGGTGTCTGTGATGGGCAACTAGAATAGAAAAACTGTAAAAAAAATAATAATAACAATAATAATGATTTTAAATAATGCTATCAAAAACTCTGTATTCCACTTTCCTTGTTACACACGCTGGCTAAATTCTAATGGCACTTGCACAAGAGTGTACAGTAAGACACGTATTTGCATTGTGGGTAGAATTTCTCTACACCTTCCTATGTCAGGTGTTAGGAATTGTTTGCAAAAACACACACACACACACACACGTTCTACCGGCAGCCCTGAATGCCTGACTAAATGTGTAATTACTTTGCCTTAACAGTTTCCTTCTGAGTCAAACAAATGTTTCCAGCCGTTGCTATTCCTGGTATGGAGAAAATGTCTAAGCATACAGTGCTGTGTTGTTCCTCAACCCCCAGACAGAGCTCAGCTGCCTCATTGGCAAACATGGGCCTTGCACCCTCTCAATCAAGACTGAAGCAGCCTGTCACCCTGTAAGAGAGCCCAGGGGGTCGTTACGCTGTAAAGGGGGGCTCTGTCGTGGGAGCATTTCACAACACTGTATCGTTATTATTGTGGTTCTTGAGTGTTTTCCTACCTGCGCAATTAGACAAAGTATAAACTGTTTGACACAAGCCCCCTTTGTAAATTCAAAGCCTTTCAGGTCAGTTATCACTTTTATTGACTCCCTAATTACAGTAATAAAACCCAGGTCTCTGACCTAACTAACACCCCATAAACTCCTTAAGGTCTGAAAGAACTGGTTCATGTTTGTGTGACCCTTACTGGCAAGGTCTGAGCCAAGAAAACTCCTTTTGACGTCTTACAAATCCCAACAGGAGCTCTGCGATTGAACCGTCCAAAACCCACACATTGTTGCTCCTTGCATGTTAAAAAAATTCAACAATAATAAGTGCTGCTATTGCTGTAGGCTTGCAGCCACACCAAATTCAATTCTGATATCATTAGATCTCAGAAGCTGGTCGTAGAGCTTTGCCTTGCTCAGTATTTAGATAAGGAGACCACCAAAGAATACAAGGTTCTGTATGGATTCCTGCTGGAGTCTAGCTCAGCCAGTTCACTGGCATGGTGCGCAGGTGTCCTGTGCAGTCGAAGGTACCAGGGATCAGATGAGACTAAGATAAGAGGACTCGTACTTTCCCACCCTCTTAATGAAGTTGCCTCTGAATCCTCGCCTTGCATTCGACCATGCACAGTCACACATTTGGAAGATATTAGAAGCAGGTCTGGATGTCTTTACAGTTTGCGTTTTTTGGTTTTCTTCTGGTTATAAATAGAACTTCCCTCGAGATGTTAAGAGGGAGGAATAAACTTAAAATGAACAGAACCAGTCTTTTTGAAATCCACTTGTTAGTGACCGTTCGGTTTTTGGGGCGATCTCTCTTGCTGCCTTTATGGTTTGTACTGAGGGTGTGCTGATGCTGTGTGCTGGTGCTGTGGTGTTAAAGATACTTATCAAAAGTATAGGTTCTATTCATTTTGTTGCATCGCTGCACAGTTTCGCTTGTCGCATCGCGTCTGGTGGGTAGCAGCCTTATTTGTCTCTAATGATTGTGTATTTTCATATTCGTTACTTAGTAAATACATGTGTACTTACGCGTAATTACAGTGTTATTATAGTTACAATGCACTTAATACAGGGTTCTTTTGTTCAAAATGTAATTCACAGTCAGGGCAGTAAAGGGTAAAGTGCATTGCATGTAATTTGCTGTTTAATCACTGGCGGGTCATGCCACAGTGACAGCTGAGATGGATAGGGTAGCTCTAAGTTTAAGTTTTTATTTAGTGTCAGACAATGCTCCATCCAACTGGAAAACTAATTAAATACCCTAGGTATGAGTGACAGGTGTGATTTAATATAAAAACATGCTGGGCTTTGTCATTCCTTTCCCCCGAACACAGAGGCTCTTGTTTCTGTGTACTGAAGGCTTCATCCAGTCACCCTCACTTAACATTCCCTGGGTGCGCCGTGACGTCACCCGTGACGTCATATCCTGCAGTTCTGGCAATCCAATCAAGGCCTGCGCTTGCCTTGTTGACAGAAGCAATGTGTTGTGAATGCAAATGTTGAGAACACAAAATTGGAGTTCTGTGCAGGACATAGTAAAGGCACACAGCCTAGCTCAAACTAATGGGAAAGTTTCCTATTCCTATATAGGAACTGAGCGGTTGTTGTTCAAACAGTTTCTTCTTAAAATGCATTTGAAGAGCGACTCAAGCATCACAAGGAGGGAAACTGACAATGTGGATGACCAGATCCAACCTGTCAGTAAATTTTAAACCCTGTTTCTTGCAAAAATAATAAAGTTATCATCATTTTAAATTATGGGACACCCTTGTACCTTAAAGGGTTAATGCGGTAGCCGCACGGAGGAATTCTGTTTACTTGTCACATTGCAGAGGCTGGCTGTCCTAGTTCTTGAACAGGAACGCTTGGGATGGAGGCCAGCTTGATGGATTGCCTCTGCAACTCCCTCACTTATGCCACACAGGGGAAAAATTACACTCTGTGAACCATTATGGGCGGCGACTGCTCATTTTTTAAAATTTCTAATACAAACCACCTCTGTTTGTACAGGCATGGCTAATAAAATGTTTTCCCTGCTCACCGAGTTTCCCCTGGAACAGCGTAGCCTCTGTTTGTAGTACTCATGACTGAATGTTTGAAAGAGAAAAAAAAAATCACAATCCCTGAAGAAATGAGCCTGCCCCCCGGCCAAATCATTCTATTTGTACAGGATACCTGACACTAGGCAGGATTTTCTTTTAAAAGCTCTAGAAAACCTATAGGTGGCTTGTGGGCCTTGGACAAGCTTCTAGTGTCCTTTGTATCATCAGAAGAACATTAGAACATAAGAAAGGAGAGGATACGAGAGGAGGCCATTCGGCCCATCTTGCTTGCTTGGTTGTTAGTAGCTTATTGATCTCATAATCTCATCAAGCAGCTTCTTGGAGGATCCCAGGGTGTTGGCTTCAACAACATTACTGGGGAGTTGGTCCCAGACCCTCACAATTCTCTGTGTAAAAAAGTTTCCCAGTAATAACCGTGGATAATGATTAATGCTGGAGTAATGGTTAGCATTAATGTAATAAAATGAATGAATAAAAATACTTGCAATGGTAATAACTACCAGTACTGTTAGTTACCTGGATCCTGTAAAAAACTGTGTTTGCGATGGCTGCTGATGTCACCTGCAAAACTGTGTCCTTTTGTATTATATAGTCATGAGGCAGCTTATACAGGGCAAAGGGTTAATAAGACCTCTTTGGAAGAGGGAGAGACTCAGTCGAGGTGTGTCTTTCTCGCTGTAACAGAACCTGCATCCCATTGCTCTCAGTTGGTCCAGATCTCAATATGAAGAAGAGAAAAGCTCTTAGTTTCTTTCTTTTCTCCCTTTCAATTCACTAACTGGATGAGAAACCCTGCACAATAAGATGGGGAAGACTCCCTTATTCCTCAAGATAAACCCCTTGTTTCTCGTCTGCTTGAGAAATGTATACTATTACTTTCCAAATATTTATCTTCGCTTATACTAATACCTTGAGGGGTCTTCAAAGTACAGTACACAAGGGGAGATCTGTCTCTCAGTCTGAAAAAAATGCCTATTTTCTTTATGCTTCTTTAGCAAAAAGGCTGTAAACTGCCCCCACCCCCCACCCCCACCCCCCTGTTCCCCAGCCAAAATAAATCAGCGTTCTTTTATTGTCCTGTTGTCAACGCACAAATATTTCGGGTGTAATTCGCTGTGATAGCAGCCTTCATGTAAATATCTCCCCAGTCATGGAATATTTCTCTTAATCCTTTTAATCTGAGAGTTTTGTTGGGGAGCTGTGTACATTTGTTTGTTTGCTTTGGCTCCCGGCCCACACCTTGTTTAAATTAATTCATATAAAACTGCCGTGATTGACGTACGACCCCCTCATGAATTGATAGCCTGCATTCTAGAACGTCTGGTCTCTGGAAATCTATCCTATTGTTCTCTCCCCAAGTTGAAAGAACAGACATTGAACTTCTAATTCCTGCCAGTGTTCATCTTTCTTGTTGTATGTAAATGATGTGTGATTCACCCAAAGTATGATCTGAACTGTAATAAGCTAGCTCAAAATACAACGTCAAAAAGCCTCCATACTGCACCTTTTTATAAAACAGTTTACAGTCTTGGAACTGGGTGGTTCTTGTGGTCTTTTGATTCGGGTCTATTGGTACTGGTTCCGGTACAGTTTCAAAGTCCTGCACTGGAATTACGTGCATCATACAATGTCCTATCATCGCAGTCATTGGTTGGAGTTGAAATCACCTGGCACAACCAGACCACAGCACTGACCACATGTCTACACCACTTCCTCAATTCCGATATACAAAATATTCAGAATCACAGCATAGATTTTCAGAGCAGCAGAGACAGGAAACCTTGCAGATTAGTTTCAAGTCTAACTGAGGTCACCCTAATAATCTATAATAATTAATAATAATAATAATTTATTTCTTAGCAGACGCCCTTATCCAGGGCGACTTACAAGATATCACATTATTTTTACATACAATTACCCATTTATACAGTTGGGTTTTTACTGGAGCAATTTAGGTAAAGTACCTTGCTCAAGGGTACAGCAGCAGTGTCCCCACCGGGAATTGAACCCATGACCCTCCGGTCAAGAGTCCAGAGCCCTAACCACTACTCCACACTGCTGCCTTAATTAATCTTCCTGAACGGTTGGTCTTGAGCAGCCCTTGTGGGTTTTCAAAGTATTCTGTGAAGGTTCACGGAGAGTCTTTCAAAGATTTCAGCGCCGGCTTTCAAACCAAATCCACTTTTGAGCCTTGGTATTAGAATGTCATTTTGAATCAACATGTTTAGCTTATGAAAGGATTCTTGAAAATAAGACTACTTTGATACTTTTTCCAATAACCTCAGTTGAATAAAACAGAACTTAATAGTCTGTCATTATTGTACCGGAGGCTTTTTTTTTTTTGAGAAACTTGCTGTTTATTTTCTTGCATGCTCTGGATAGTCTCAGACAAAGGAGCTAATCACATAAAGCTCTGCTAGGGCACGCTTGTGTAAACTGCGGAGGATGCCAGTGTGCATTTGCCAATGCCCAGAATGAGAGGTGGAACATTGGGGGGGTTCCACGCAGTCACATGATGCAGTGTGATGTCATAATATACGCTGATGCCCAATGCATTGTAGTTTAGATTCCTCGGAAATCCAGTGGATGTAAAACTGTAGAAACTTCTATTGGGTTTTAATTAGCAAATAAAACAATGTATAGCCCCCCTCCCCAAACAAAATTATAATCTGGCCATTCATAGAAATGTGGTAAACTGTTGTAAATTATAGTGAAAGCGTGGTAAGACTTTGACATAATGGTTTAAAAGATTGCTAGACAAGAAGGGAATAACGCATAGTAACGTATAGTAATGATATATTGTTACTTCTGTGATTGACATCACCAGGCTGATTTTTTATCTAGCTCACAAACACGTTAACAAATGCTGTTCATTTTGTGTTAGTAGTGAGTAAACATGTAGTAACCTATTAATAAACTACACCACCCACTCGATAAATCGTGGGTGTCCGGGTCCAATACAAATCCATGAAATATCGAGCAAGTAGACATCTTAATTTGCTTTGTGTTATTGTACAATGCGTGTGTATACGATAACAGTACGATATTAATGCTTTGTTTTTAATTGTCTTGTATATTTTTGTTTGTGTATTGTGCAGTACGAAATTAAATGAACAGTATATATATATATGCCTATGTATATTGCAGCTAAGGCATGCGCAGTTAGACCAAAGTAGGGATGTATGTAGAATAGTTCTAGCTGAACTTTTTATAAGGTTACTATGTACAGTATTAACTAACATTTAACAATACATGATGGCAATGCTGGTTATTAACAGTTAATAAACAAAAAATAAAAGTGCCTTTTAAAATAAACTGTGACCACATCTATGCTAAACAATTATTATTATTATTATTATTATTATTATTATTATTATTATTATTATTATTATTATTATTATTATTATTATTATTTCCCTTACTATGTCAGTGTCTTACATAGCGAGCGCATAGTTATTGGGAAGGCAGTAATATAGCTCATCTCTGTAACTAGCTACTGCTGGATAAAGTAGTGCACAGTATGGCAAAAACAGGGTTTTGGAATCCCTTTTTATAAGCTATGGAAATGAGCAGTCATGAAGTACTGGAAATCCAACAATAATGACTGAAAATGTGACCAACAAATGAAACACCTTGAAAGCCAGTTACTATAAATTAAATTAAGCCCTTAACTCACAGTTAAAGTGCTTTGACGTACGGTAGTTTGATACCAAAGCAAGGCCCTTTAAAAAAGACAACAGTTTTAAACTTAATAAGACCCACATTCTGTTCAACTGGAACCAGCTGGAAAGAAGATATGATTTCATTTTTAGAACTAATGCCTAAACTCAATCTGAAATATCATTAGAACTGGATACAGTGGTCTCGGCAGAGAGTCAAAACCTGCAGTTGAATGTCTGAGTTTTTCTATTTTTTTTCTTTTCTGCTCATTAAACAGAAAAGCACACCCACACAGGCCTGCAAGTAATACTGAAACAAGAATCTTAACCGTATGTGTACGTTTTGGAATAGCTTGGAATTCAATAACAAAGAAAGAACAAAAACAAAAAAAGTAAAATTAAAATCAAAGTTAACCAAGTTTTTTTTTTTTTTGGTTTGGTTTTGGTTTTTTTTCTTATAGTTTACTGTGCTTTTCCTCCACTCTGATTATTATTAGAATTATGTACGATGGCTGTTAGCATATTTTCATCCTTCTCACTGCTTTACCTGATCTCATATTAAATGATGAAGCAATATAGTTTTGTGCTAGGGGATAACGCAAGGGCAGTTTCGATTGTCAGGTTGGTTAGAATGGCACCACAATGATAACATGTTCATATTTTGACATACCACAACGGTACACGCAGGCAATTCATAGCATTAGCATTGCACGGCATCACAGGGATCCACAGAGCCAGGGCTCAGGATTAGACCCTGCAGGGGGAGGACATTGATTCAATGAAGTCATTTAGAACACAGATGTGGAACAAAGACTCCAAACACTTTACATTAAGTGTCTCTAATTACTGTGTATTTACTTACGCATAATTACAATGTACTTAGTGTGTCAATCTTTTTGTATGACATATGTAAGTACACAATTGTATCAGAAGAGGGTTAGGGTTAGAGTTAGGGTTAGGGTTAGGATTATATCGTGCACAAAAATACATGTAAAGTGCATTGTAATTATGTGTAAGTACACATGTATTTACTAAGTAACTACTATTTAGAGAAGCTTAATGTAAAGTATTGCCCTACATGTGTGCAGACCTGCAATATCAAAACTACCAGGCAGCACCTACTCATATCAGGTCCACAGTGCAACATCAGTTACAAATGATTATTAGAATCATTTTCAGTTTAGAGTGTTTTTCTGGGCTTTATAATCTAGTCCTGCGAACTTGTTTCAGGTCCAGCCTATTCAAAGTTTGGTTCCTCGATACCGCACTTGCTGAGCTGTGAATTTGTTTGGGTTTCGCAGAGAACTGTCCCAGTTGGACGTAGGCCATGGTGAAGACCGAGCCAGGGCGTGCTTGGAATGTCACCTGTGGTAAAGATGTTTATGGGTTAGGCCACAATGTGAGTCTTTTAATAGCTGCTGAATCTGAATGAAGCCAAACTTTCCTCTCTGCCCCTTCAGCTGTCTTACTTAAATGAGCTCCTGGTACATGCTGCTTCCCTCTTACCTTTCTGCACATGCATGTACTGTAAGACCCCTCCTCTTCCATTGGAGCTCCCATTAGACAGTGGGGCCAATTGGGCAACTTTATAGAAAGCTGCATTGAATGTATGGAAAATGCATCATTTTTTTTTTTCTATGCAATTTCTTGGAATTACTGGAAAGCACAGGGCAGGAATGTCAGACATGAAAAAAAAAACAACACTTGCATGGTACAGTGATGTATCTGTCAGTGCTACCCTGGTGCCTTTTTATCTCATTGGACCAGCCATAGCATTTTAAGAGCTGGGTCAGAAACGTGTTTTTTTTTTAAAGCGTTTATTTAAAACGTTAGCTTCCAATATGGTAGGTAAGGAGGCATTATAAAACTAGTGTGTGAGACATTGAATTGATTCAAATCTTGCTTTAATAACCATGGCTATATAATACTTCCATTACTTTGTTAAAAGAATGCACATTCTCTCCAGTTGTGGAGAGAGTGAGTGCTGGCAAGCAAGCCACACAGTATCAACGACGCCCCCAAGTCAGGTTACTAGGTTTCAGGAACTGTTTGCCATGGTTTTGACTTTCAAAACCGTATATTTTGTACCATATGTTCGAATTCCCGACATTTTTTTCTAAATTACATTTGGCAGTTTTAATATGCACTGCCTAACAACTTTCTTTATTAAGATATGTGTACTGGATTGAATTTGACATCACCCTGAATTGGGTTGAAAGTCTGTGCGTGCGTGTGCGTGCGTGTGTGCGTGCTTGTGTTTGTACCTCACCCTACTGTAGGTGTCAGGACATTCTTTGATTATACACTAACAAAGTGAGTGAGAATATTTAAACCAAAAATGATTATCCTCACTTGATTTAAAAACAAATAAATAAAAAGGCCAAAAAACAGTTTTTTCATCCAATGACGAGCTGTGGTTCAGAAATCTGCTGTTATACATTATATTGTGAGACAATGCAATATACTCGCTAACACAGTATAGTAAAGAGAACATTTCGGTGTGCATGTCTGTAAGACTGCATTGTTTTTTTTTTTTATTTAAGTGTTTCCTAATCTAATTCATGTTTTCTTTCTTTCTTTGTTTCTTGTCACCGTTACCCAGTTTGCTATTAATCCATTCACCATCTGTGGCTAGGCTGGCTGGCTCTCTGGCTGGCTGGCAAACAATAGCACAGCCCCAGGACCCTGGTTAGCCTGCAGTCTGATGCTCGGTCAGACCTGAAACTATTTCCGAGTGTTTGCTGTGCACATCTGGCTTGCAGCTGAAACATCGGCGTGTCTGTGGAAGTGGGAGGGGCAGCGACAGCGTTGACCAGCGCTATCAGACTGAGCTAATGTTTTGCCAGGTCTTCAAATAGAAGCTAAAAAATATCTCTCTTTTTTTTTTTTTTTTTTTTTTTTTTTAAACTCATACAAGAATCCAACTGCAGATATTTCTGGACCATATTCAGAAAACATTTCTACCGAACTAAATAAACGACTGTTTTTTTTTTAAATATAAAAAACAAAACAAAACACTGATGTTTAAAAGCATTGAATAAATATCCCAGAATGTTCAAGAGCTCTTAAGAACATCTGCCCCATAATTAATATTCTGTCCTACGGGAAAGATCTCAACACTTTGTCAACGGACCAGATTCTCAGAGCTATTTACTCCAAATCGTCAGTAGCATGTTTTATTTTTTAAAATTTATTTTTAGATAGCAATAGTGCGCCCCCAAAAATTCCGAAACCCAAAATAAGCAAAAAGCAACTCAAACTCCTAATGCATGGGGCTTGTGAGTAGTCTTAAGCTGTTTGTTATTCATTTTAGAAATGTACATACTGTTTTTTTTAAAAAGAAAAAAAAAAACATTTTATTGCAGAAAAAAATTGCACTAATGGCAATTTGGATTAAAAAGCTTTGAGAATCCAGTCCAACGTGTTTTGCGTTAACATTTAACACTACGGACATTAGCCGGCAAAGCACGCTGTACTTAGTCGTTCAACACAGAAGCTTGCTTACTTAAAAAGCCTCTTTGAAGCAAGTGGGCAGTCCTCAAGGTGTGGAACATGCTTGACAGCTCAGTGCGATAAGGGTCATTTGTTCTTTCCTTGTTCTTGTTAAAGCCTCGTTAAACAGAGAAATAACGTGTTCTTTCTAAGAGGTCCTGTCATTTCATAAAGGTTTCAGTCTGTCATCACAAGCGGCCTGGGTCGGGTTAGTTTTAGATTACAGCCTCATTAATACTGACCAGAAAGCCAGGCTGTTGCCAGTATGGCCAGGATCAGTGGAGGCTCGTGTATAGAGGGTGTTACGCATTATTTTAATATAATAATAATAATAATTATAAATCTCAAATTTATATAGCGGTTTTTCATCACACGATCTCAAGCACCTGTGTGTATAGTCACTAGAAATTAATCTTGCACACAGCAAATCCATTCCAGGGCGTTCTTCTCTGACCAGAAGGTGAAGCCGCAGTTTTCAGTGGGGTCTGGGGCGTTGGATTCAGCGGCCTATCTCTAGGCTGCAGTCGTTACCTAGGAAACGATAACCAGCGGGCAACTGTAGCCTTGTGCTCCCTTTCGGCTCATTTGTACCAGTGGCCACGTGCGAATATGCGTGGTTTTACAGCAAGGCATATTGATCACAGTGGAATTTCAACGGTAAGAATGTTTTTTTTGTTGTTTATCCTACGCCCCACTTTCCCCAAAGTTCACCAGCCGCCACTGGCCAGGATTACCATGAATATGTAAGCTTCCACACGCATTCACACGTACAGCAGGACTTGATAAAGCAAGGTGCATACTGTTACCACACATACTGTATTTCCTGTAGCAGGCACTAACCTAGGATTGTTTCACCTAGCCTTATAGAAAAATAAAATAAAAGATAAAGATAACTAATGAGTTTTATATTGTGTTAGCATTAAATAGCTGCACACATTTAGAAACGAATCCTCTTATATTTTCACTCTCCAGTGCTCATCGGGTGCTTGCATGTGTGAGGGCGTGCGGTATTTTATTATTTACCACTGTGGGTTACAGTTCATTTGAATGCTTTCAGCCAGGATGTCAGCTGTCTTTCTCAAGCGTGGCAGATTTTCTGGGCAAAAAACAATCATTCTCATTGGTCTTGCTGACAGGTTGCATTGCTGTATGGTTTTTGAATGATGAGAACTCTGACTGCAGTGGCGCCGTGTGAGCGCCACATTTATCTGATCAATCACAAGATCACACGGATTTAGGGTCTGGACTAAATGCCTCTGTAAGGGGTGGTGAGCAAGTACAAAAAGACCCTCTTTGCGACCGGCGGGGAAATGAAGACTTCTTAAGAAAACGCAGACCCAGTAAACCAGTGAAAATAACTGCACCGGATTGGGCAGATAGCAAATATTAGGCTTTGCTGGACATGGGAACTGAGGTTCATATCATGCATTTATCAGTCAATTAAACAGAGTTGTGTGTGCATTCCTTTGGAGAACAAAAACACTCTACCATCAAGCCCGTCATTTTTTAATCTTAGTATGCTTCTGCTTTTTTCCCCCTGCAGTTTGAAACTAGCCAAAAAAGAATCAGAACAAAACCCAAGGATTGAATTTTTGTAATGCCTTCCAAGTAACAAAATGAACAAAAACTGTGATAACGATCGCTGGTGGGTTTGTTTTTGCATTTTATGCAGTGCTAGCATTACAGAATTTCTTGAGAAGCGTATTGATATTTGGTACTTTTCAAAAGTCTCTATAAGGATAGCAGTGCCATAGCTCAAATGGAATCCTTGGCTGAGTCGTTCCTTACTTGCTTCCAACCCCCTTGTTCTAAACTTACTTTTACTCAGCTTCCACTTATGTCCTCTTGCTCTCTGTGCTACATTTGAAGTCCTGTCTTGGGTTAACTTTATCTATACCATTTATGATTTTAAAGACTTCAATCCCCTCTTTCCCTTCTTTTTTCAAGGCTGAAAAAGATGTCCTTCTTAACCTTCTTGAGTGCAATGCTGTTGTTATTACACTCCCTTCTTCTTGCCTATATGTTTTAACATACTTACACCAGACATTCCTTCTCCTATTTGCACTGTAGCTAGGGAGTTGTTTTAAAACGGGGAAACCATTATTATTCTAAATTATTTTGTTGTGGCAGTTTTATGCTGAACAGGAAAGAACGAATCTAAGTGCCCTCTTATTTATTTTCGTTTGCTATTGTTTATAACTGCAACAAATAGGGACATTTCCTCTGATTTTATTATATGTAAATCAATGTTTGGAATTAAACGTTCCCTTTCCCCCATTGCGCTATCCTTATGGAATCTTGAAAGCTGTTTTGTCTGCTGTGCTTTTGTCCCACTCAGACACAAAGACACATAGAGAGAATGGCATTTTTCTATCTAAATGTTTCCTATGTTCTTTAAATGGCTTTCCGCAGTGAGGTGAATTTATAAATTACCACTACAGGCGTGCAGCTGCAATTTCTGCTCCCTCTGCAACTGTGGCAATTGAGTAAGTAAATGGAAGTTCTCTTTACAAAACTACAGTTTCTTGGGGGGGGGGGGGTTATTACAGTGGCACACTTTTAGGTGAGTCTTTTCAAAAGCACATCCAGCAGTTGAATAGGAATAGTTTACTGAGATTTTTAGCATGCCTGATCTATAATGATCTAGGCAGATACAGCAACAGAGAATGATATTTCAAAGGATATTAAACAGAGAAGAAATTAAATGTGATGAAAATATAGACAAAGTCCTATTAAGCCTAGACAGCAGACACATGGGGGACTGCCGTTAACTCAGGTTTCTCCGTGCACCTACATTTTTTATCCTCTCCAGCAAAAGCACTGATTGAATCAGGCACCCATACATGCTGGGAACAGCTAGAGGAGGCACAGCAGATGAGCCTCTCTTTGAGTGTCCGAGGACAGGCAGCCGCGACGCTCCCAGCTCATGTGAAATCTCGCCAATCTCAGGCCAGGGGAAGGCCATCAGGTAATGAACTCTTGACGAGGATTCAGCAGGAACAGGCAGCATGGATACAAACGGGAGTCTTGTGCTGTGGATAGCTGCTTGCCACTTACTGTATTTTCCGTACATGCCATTTGGTCACAGTTCCTAGAGGCATATCAGTTTCTTTATCTCGATATTATGACAGGAAATTAGTGGATAATACGATTTATCTCATGCATCGAAAGACGAGATAAAAAGGAAAGAAACACAGTAGAATTGTCTTTGCCTTTGTTTTCAGGAAGGACGGTGGATTCATCTCATTGCAGTAGACGTTAGTCTGTCTCCAGACGGTGTGACACAACTGGCATTCTTGCTTAGGAGAGGCAGGATATGTAGAGTCTAGACCCCTTTCATGAACACTAAAATCACAAACTCTAACATTAAAATAGATGCATGGGAGGCTTGCAATAATTCTAGGTTTCAGGCTCAGCCTGCTACACTACCCCTAATGGCTACAAAATATTGAAAGTCCGTCTTCCATTAAATGTTCTGAAAATCTTTCTCCCCACCGAATTAGTACAGGCAAGTGCTTTATCTAATACCTCAAACCCTGCCTGGGAAACAGAGGTGAGCTGAAATAAAATGATACAGTGCTTTGCGAATCGAACAGCAGAAATATCTTCTGTTACACAACTGCACTGCACCTCATGTCTCCATGGTGATACATTCATGCTCATTTCTCGTTGGCGTTATCAGCCTCCCCACTCTAAATAATATCCTCTGGCTCTCTGATGAATTACCGGTTATTAAAGTTAATGTTCTACTCCAAGAGGCTCCAATCACTGGACCGGAAGCATCTGCTCTGCATAACCCATTGCTCAGCTCCCCGCTCCTGGAGTAAGGGCTGTAAAAACTGTTGGGCATGTAATGGAGTGTTGAACAAGTGATAAAGTGTGCTGAACTATAGCGCTGCAGTAGCCACACTGAGGTCTGGTCTTTATCATGTACAGTTGCATATTTGTGTGTGTGTGTTTCTTAAATAGATTCTTTTTTTAAATACAGTTGTCATGGGATTTCAATGGCATGGGGACGTTGAATTGCCAGCATGGATCCACGTAACAGAGATGCAGAGAAAAAAATGATAATAACTCAACACAAGCGTACAATGTTAGGCAGGCGCTGGTGTGCTGGATTACTGAGGTGCTGCCAAGTCTAATAATGTCCCTAAAAATAAATACAAATAAAGGTATGAAAGACTATCCTTATTGCCAGTAGAAGTACAGTCTAGGTATATCCTTTAATTCAAGGATTGGGGTCATACCTGACTATAAACTTGGCAAAGAAAAAGCATATGACTTGGTGCCAGACTGACAAGTCAGATTTACACTGATTTTAGGCAGACAAGAAATAAAAATCATGCCGGGTTCCAGAATAGACAGGTTCTGGATTGTAGAGGTTCCTGGTATCACACCATTCATCTCAATAGGGATTTGGTCAGGACCCAAAAACTATGCCAACTTTTACAGAATGCCGACTTTTACAGCAGATTGATTAGACAGGTTTTATACTGTATAACCTCAGTTTGAGATCGGAAAACAAATTATAAAAAAAAAAATTCTTGAGTGGGGATTCGATCCTAGTGTCTCAAGTCAGGGGTAATTAAATGTTTAATCTTCTTTACCGCCAAGAGGTTGTTACTGCATTGCTATGTGTTTGTGTATAATCTCCCTTGCCAAGGGTGGAGTATCATGTACTAATGTAGTGCATCAAGACCTTTTCATACCCTGGCCCTTCTAAGTGGAATGAGCCATGGTACCTTTAGATATTAGTTTAACATACAAGAAGAAGAAGAAGAAGAAGAAGAAGAAGAAGAAGAAGAAGAAGAAGAAGAAGAAGAAGAGGAGGAAGAAGAAAGAATCTGAAACCTGCTGCAGTTGACGCGGCTTGATTTCCAAGCCATTAACATTCCATTGGATATTTGGATTTCAAATCTGAGCCTATCTTCTCTCCCTGAAGCATTCCTGGAATGGCTGGCTGCTTTTCAGCTCTCCTAACAGGCTAGGGTTTGTTTGACTTGCCTGGCTGGTCCAGTGAACATATGAGACTAAATCCTTCACAAAAACTTAGCAAGCAGCAAGCTGATGAAGGACAGATCGGGTTCTTGCACTGTTAAACTCTTACAGTGAAACAGCACAGCTACTGGCACAGACTGCAGTGAGAAACAATGGGCCATTAACACAGCACTGGCCTGAATCAGACAGGCAAATGTTACGTAGCTACATCCCGTTTTACATCTTACTCGTTAATCTTGTATTTATGCATGAGCACCTGAAACACATCTATTATTATTATTATTATTATTATTATTATTATTATTATTATTATTATTATTATTATTATTATTATTATATAAGGTAATGCATTGTGCACTCAGTGTCTGCTTGAACGGTGTGGAATGTATCTTACAATAAGAGCCACCCTAAACAGGATATATTAGCTCGATGTATCAGTCACCAAAAAAAAAAAAAAAAAAAAATTCTAATCAGATGTGTTCCAAAGAGAAGTCTAGGCTGGCAAAGTCTGTATAAAAGTTCTGACCTTTACATTCAGACGGTTGGCAGTCATTGTGTGGGTTGAGTTTATCACTCTCATGCTGGAACCGCAGCGACGGGCCCCTTTCCTCAAAAGGCTCCATTCAAACGCTGAGAGCTGTGTTACTCTTTCACTTCTGCTGCCTGATTTACTGCCTTCTACTTTGAAACATGTGAAGGGAAACAGAAAATAGAATCTAAATAGCAGCCGATGCAGAGAAAAAATAAAAAAGCTAAACAGCCACAGCAGGCGGTACCGAACATGAGAAAAGAGGCGGACACGGACTGCAGCCACTGTAATTAATATCCAGAGGTCGACATACATGTGGTCTTTCCATTTCTACAAACCAGAAACTGTCACTGCTGGATAACCAACTTGATTCATACCAACGCCTCCCAGACTGCAGCCTTTAAAACGAAACAAAAAACCAAAACAAAATTCCATTGGGATACCATTATAATATCCTAGCCCATTAGGAGACCACATCGTTACCAGTAATGGGAACACCATGGGTATGGAACACATTCTACATTCTGATAGTGGAGCACGCTGATGTGGTACCGTGGTGTCCTGACAGATTTACAGATACACGGGACCATTGAGATGCCACTGATGTTGTAAAATATAACAGTGCATGTGTTTTCTCGGATGAGGGACCATGTAGGGCATATTTAGCTGTCTGATAGATTATGTAGTGCAGCATTTGTTTATTTGTTTATTTAGCAGACACCTTTATCCAAGGCCATGGGACATGTATTTTACTCCTTTATTCAAACCAGACTGAACTGTTTGCTGCTTCAAGCCCACTCTTTCCTGACCAGCCCACATCACTTCCAGAGGAATCATTTTGTAAATATTTTTATACGATTAGAAAGTATTATAAAAATGCGCCTGTCTATTCCCTTTTAAGGATTGTTATTCTCTACCCCGCCCCCCCTTTTTTCTTACAAAAAGTCCACGGTGGGCAATAAGGGCAATAAATGTCTAGACTTTTGTTAGAAATAAAAGTCAAATAAATCAGTGTGAGTTACAGTACGCAAAACAAACTGTAAAATTTGTGTGAAGGTTTCAAATAGTTGGCGTTGTTGAACGTGAGAATGGAGATGTTTCGCTATAAAATAATGTTCTAACACACCCCAACACATTTCCCTTTCCAAACAATGGGATTGGAACTTTGCAATTAAATTCGGAAGGCTGCTGATTGCTCATTGACAGGCCCTCCTGGGTAGAGAACTCCCGGGATATGGGATATGCGGCTCAGGGCTCCATCAAAAGTGTGTGCTGTGGAGAGGGGCTGGTCAGGCAAAAACGGTTTAGCAGAGGCAGTTTTAAAACACTGCAGACCCTTGACTTGAATCCAGAAGCACTTTCTCTGTTTCTCCATTACCTGCATATTCAGTTCTATAGGGTCAGCTCTGTGTCTTTTCTTTCACAGGCAATAGGCAATGACGTGAACTGCGTGCATCGTTTTAGTTCTCCCACAGTTTAGAACACAGTTGTGTTTTTAAATGTCGTGATTACCAAGGGGTAACAGTTATTTAAATGTAAATGACACATTACTAGTGTAAAGCTGTTTCAATGTCTTCACTAAAGTGTTGCCTGGTAATTTTGCCAGCCGTCTTGGAAATAGAAAAATGTGTATGTGTGGTTGGGTGGTGTTTTACTTTCACTCAGCAAGCACGATTAGTAGGCTAGTTTCTTCACCACAGCACAACAACAAGATGTACATCTGGTTCCTGGGTTACGCTTGCTGCTGTTCAACCTCAAACATCTCACAGCCCAGCTCATGTCATGCCCCGGTCAGACCTGAGTGTCATGTGTGTGTCCTGCAAACATCCCAACGCCATAAACACATTGTTCCAAACCACGGCATGTGACCTGGTCCTGTGTGACCTGTGTTGCATTCCATCCAGTATAGTGGATGTTAGATTAGATGGTTAAGGGGTTTCTGATCAATCATCTAAACACCCAATAATGCTAAATCTACTACATTTCAATGACAAAGATTTCGACGAGAAGTATTTTTTTGATGACTTCAATATCTCCCAAATTGTTTGTATATTTATTTCTTCCGTATGTTGCTAATTCTTTCTTTCAGTAGACAAATGAAAAACAAATGCTTTCAGCAGTGCCAAAGCAGTGTGAAACAGCAGTGTCTGCTTGACAATACTGGACTGGGTACATTTAAGATGTGTTTGAATGGTTTAGATGGGTTTTGACTAATTTGGTTTCAAAGGCAGGCAGCATCAGGTTAATCCTGGAATGATGAGAATCAAAGCAATCCACTTGTCAAAGCTGAATGTGCTCCAGATGTCTTCTTTAAAACACATCAGATCTGAAGCAAGTGAGTTTGGCCCATTTCCATACATTACAATTTGCATACATCTTGTGTTTGTGCCAGTATTTAGTTGAAATTTTATAAATGACACTAATAAAGCCCTTTAATGTATGGGTACAACATTAGCTTAGGGATCTGTTATAAGCGGTTATATATATATATATATATATATATATATATATATATATATATATATATATATATATATATATATATATATATATAAAAACATGTTATAACATAAACTGTATTACGGCATTTATATAACATGCTGTAGCAAAGAATGGTTTCAAGTGTGTATTTCCATTGAGTGTTAGTGTTTCTATTCCTAATATATGACTGTTAATAGCACAATTAATAACATGTTTATAGAGGTATCATATACATGTTATAAATGATTTATAGATGTGTTATATATTATTTATACATTTGTTATAAAGGATTTCACTGAACAGTTAAGATAATTACAATATAACACTTTTCGTAGGGAGATTTTCTTTGGTCTTTTATTATAATTCTGTTACTCCATATTAATAATCTTCAATACCTTCAATAACGTCTTTAAAGACGCTTATTAATAGTTCATTAAAGTGACGTGTGACAGAGATGTTGCGTCTCAATGAATGGCTCTCCCGCTCCAACAACCTCAAACAAACAAAATTGAATGAGTCAACGTTTGCTTCATCTGGATTCAATATGAATTCAAAAGGAAATAATCAGACATTTTTTATAAAAAAAAGGTTGATTGGAGGTTTGTTAGCAGCCTTTACTCAAAGTAACTAAATCAAGGGAAATGTTATCATGTAAAGTGTATATTTAAATAGTATTGAGGACTCCTAATTTGCGGGAGATCACTCATACATTGGATTCTGTAACTTCACAGATCTGGCATCCGACACTAAAAAAACAGTTTTCAGTGAAAGCTGCATCCACTGGTGTTGTGTGTGGTCTTGGAGGAACATATGGTCACATTTAAAGGCACATTACTTGCAATTGTTGAATGATCAACAGTGTTTCCCGGCAACCTTGATCCTAATTACATGTTATACACTGTATTTGTAATGTACAGTGTTTTGGAAGTCTGGACGGTGAACGGAGTGGGATACATTCTTGGCGTGGACTTCATAGACTCGGAAGAGGTGGAGACGGGATTTTTGCATCCTCAAATTTTATCTGGAATAAATACTGTAGCTTATTGATTTAATGTAGTCTCTATGTTTACTGTATATTTCACGATTGGACAATTCCCAAATTCAACCAGTTCAACCTTTTTTCGGCTTTCCCTCTATATCTACAGTGCTTAGTCCCCTTGCATGCCACTGTAGCTAATAGCTAATCCATATTTGTGCACACACTGGTGATCCTGCCAGGGCATTCTGAGTATATAAAAGACAATTCTGATTCAAAAGGGCTATAATTAGTGGCTGGGGAATGCTATGCTCATCAGGAAATTCGGAAGTGCAAACTGTAGTCTGTGGTGAGCAATTAATGTAATAAGTGTATCAAGAAGTAAGAAGCTGATCGACATGGTCTCAGTGCCTGAAACAATTAATTTTGGATTAGGGAGCTGTCTGTGCATGGGTTGGAGGATCATGCATAAAAACAAACTCCCAGGCAGTTTGTTTTTCAAAAGGGAAGCCAGCTTTTTATTTATTTATTTTTTAAATTGTTTGCGTGTTAAATAGAGGATGTTTTTTGGAGGGTGCCCCTGTTTGTTTTCCTGCCTGTAACTAATTAGGACCAAGGGGGTAAAGTCTTGGCACAGTTCCATATTGCAATAATGTAGCTGAAACGGATTAATAGAGCTATTTTCTTTCCCTTGTCTGTGATCTCAGAGCCACAGTCTACCGTACACCAGGAACCCGTTCATGACAAATGCTCTTATCATTTTCATAGCTGCCACGGACAACGTGCTTATCAGAGATAACAAAATGACTTTGCACTTGCTTTAGAATAGTGACCCCTTGTGCCTGCTTACTCAAGTCTTCCACATCTTAGCCTTCTGTGCATTTCAAGCTTTGTTAAGGTTTTGTCTGTTCTGCTGTTGAAAAAAGCTTTGCCAAAAGAAATCCACGCTTTCCAAGTGGTGTGTGTGTGTTTTATTTTTTATTTTATTTTACTGAAAGCACCTATACACCACATAATATTCAACATGGACTTATAAAGTTAACAGCCTCCCCAGATATATAAAAACAATATCAGAAACAGCTTGGGGGGATCATTAAAATTCAAAACTCCCAAGGGCATTTTCAAACAGAGAAACCACAAGAGCTAACCCCTGAGCCAAACAATTTCAAGAGTATTCCATAACTACTGTGGAAGCCTCAAGGTTATGCGGTTAAGTGGCCCATGGACCCTGTTCTTTTTATCACTAATGAGACAAGCTGAAGGTCAGCTCTCTCATCTCAGAACTCAAGTGGATTGCTGTCTAGAGATATGCAAAGTCTCACAGCTGTCAGAAAGGCATGGCGACTGAGCTACCCTTTCCATTAAGACTGCCACCTTGCCTCCACCCTGCGAGACATACCGAGGATATGAGGTTTAGCGTTGGGTGGAGAGGTTTGAATCAGAAACGTTCGGGACATGGCACCGTCAGGCACCGTCTTTGTAGTGGCAGACAGTGTTTTGACAGTGTGGTAGTTAGCTTCACAGAGGAAATAGCACTGCGAAAGCATGCCCAAGTTCAAAAGGAATGGATCCATCTGTGTAAACAGTAGCTTGTTACACAGAGAGAGTAATTAATTACTTGCAGAGTCACATGCCAAGCATTTGGCTTGTCCCTTTGCAGACTTGGGCAGGCGTGAGGGATTTTGTGCGGAGAAGCTGCGATAATGCGGCATGGCTATATATGGCTGTATGTGGCTCTACATAAATGTGTCCAGCACCCACGTACTGTGTTGGCTCTCACTGAAGCCTTACTGTGAGAAGAAATAGCCAATGTGGTTGCAATTTATTATTTTATCAACAGACCGTCAAGTGAGAAACCTTTTTTTTTTTTTTTTAAGGGGAGATTTTTTGGTGTCTTTCTCATGAAGAATGTCAGCAATGCTTGTAGAAAATCTTGTTGACTTTGGTACGGGATAAAAGGTCGCAGTTCTCTGTTCCTTCCCAGGAACTTAACCCTGATTAGACTGAGCCATTGAGACGAGACTGCAGCCGACTGTAACGGTTGATCTTCTGCTACTATCAGTGCTTTGAGAGGGAAGTGAAGTTCCTGTTTAGCTTGTGGGAACATGTTACAGAGAAAGAATGAATCTTGGTTATAAATCTCCCTCCTGACCTGTGAGGGCGCTGTGTAAAGGCAAAAGTGTGCCCCGGACTGGATGGTTTGGCAATTCATTCCAGGGAAAGGTGGAAGTCGGCCATCTAGAAAGGGGGCGGAGCTACAGTACACCAAGTCATCGCCTCAGACGGGCGGCGAGGTGGAGGAAAAGCGATTGCTTATAGATTATAGATTGCAAGGGGGAGTGGCGAAGCAAACTGTTCCTTTGTTATGGTTACGAAAGAACCGCTGAATGACCGTGAAAAAACCTGTGGGTGTTTTGTGTTTGTTTGTTTGCCAATCTAATTGTACTCGTTTGTCATTGTTAGACGGCTAACATGATCCGAGCCAACACCAAACCCGGACAACACTGCACTGCTGTTCACCATTAATTGTATTTCACATGTTTGGCACTCAGCTGCTCTCCCCATGTATCCAGATCAAGGACCTCCACCAGGTAAGTAGGAGAGAGGAAACTTCAGCCTGGGCCTCAGAATGGAACTTCCTTTCAGCCAACAACAATATTGTCTTTAAACTAGATCTTATTACATATAAAACTCAAGGGCAGCTCTCTCTCTCTCACTCTCGCTCTCCCTCTTCCTCTGCCTCTGCCTCTGCCTCTGCCTCTCCCTCTATCTCTCCCTCTCCCTCTCTCTGTTTTTGAATTCTGAACCTTTTCCTTCAGCGATATGAACGCGTGGAAGACAAGAGAGCGATGTTGCCCATGTGGAAGGTAGAGAACAATGCTGGCTTCTGGCAATTGCTGCTGACATGTAACCGTGTAAATACAGGGTGAGAATGAGCTTTGTTAGGTGGGGTGGAGTGAAAAGTCCTCTCTGGAGGCTTGGGTTCGAATCTGACGAATTTAGTGACATTCACAGGGGAACGAATCAACTGTATTTGTTTATGTCTGCTCCAGTTGCAGGCAGGTGGTGTTCAGATTATATTGAGGGGCACTTGCAGGTGATTGAAAGCGCTCGTGGAGCCTGATACTTAATTAGTTGTGCTAATGAACCGGCTGACAGGTAATAGACATGCTTGCATGTTGCAGACACTGTGAATATTGAAGTAAAAAGGGGAACCTGAAAGGTAATAGTTCTCAGCATCACTCCAGCTGCAGCTGCAGTTTTGTTTATCGAGACTGAAGCAATGGGTAATGAACTAGGTCCCATGAAATGGAATGCCAGGTTGATACTTTAGCACAATTCCCTTAGATGACCACAGTGCTCAGTACAGTATCATTTGGTAGCAAAATAAAGGGGTCAGAATGGCGGAAAGGAATGTGCTCAAAGTGTGGGAGAATCAATAAGAGCATTGTTAACGAAAGCATACCGACTTGGCAATCCATCTGATCCCAGCCCAGGATTTTCCTCTCCGGCGCATTCTCCAAGCCGCTCCGCTTAGCAACCGGCATTCTCGGCAACGGCACCGATCGGGACCCATTGTCAGTCACTGTCCCCTGGGGGAAAGGTAGCGCTGTGTCATTTTTCAACCAGCAGTCGGAGCAGTGGCTACTGTGCCAGCTATTTAAGGCTGCCAGCATCTGCTTGCTGATCGCAACAATAGAGGTGCATTAGTGTGGACCGTTCATCAGGATTTAACATCCCCTGTGCTACATTGTGCTTGTCTCATACAAATTATATGATACCCCCCCCCCCCCCCCCCCCCCGCACCCGCCACCGCCAGACCCACAGTCATTGCATGTTTTATTTATGTATTTAAACTGATTTCAATTCCTATTTTAATGTGGGTCTTCAAGACCGTTTCAATATATATTTGATTTAACAGTTTAATTACAACAAACAGAAGTGGCAATGATTCCACACCTCCTTTCTATAAATACTTATACCCCTCATAGAAAAGATGCATTTTGAAACTTATTTCAAAACACTGCAATCAGTACTTCTTGCTGTGAAGCGTTACCCTCCCTGTCAATGTGTGTGTGTGTGTGTGTGTGTGTGTGTGTGTGTGTGTGTGTATGTTTGTGTGTGTGTGAGAGTATGTGTGTGTGAGTGTGTGTGAGTATGTGTGTCTATGTGTGTGTCTGAGTGTGTGTGTCTGTGAGTGTGTGTGTCTGTGAGTATGTGCGTGTGTGTGTGTGTGTGTGTGTGTGTGTGTGTGTGTGCCCTCATTTAACTCTGCAGGAGTCCAGTTCAGACAATGGTTTCTGAGGGGCTCTTCTCCTTCATTGTGCACAGAGTGCTGGAGAAGGTGAGTTCTGAAGTGGCTGATCGCTCACAAAGGCAGTTCAGAGGCTGGGAGGCTGAGAAGCTGCAGGCTTGTCTCTCAGTGCAGAGCGCTGTGCTGAGCAAGGCTTGGCATTCCTTTGCACCATTACTTAATCAGTTTGGAATCAGCGGTCGGGAGCTGCATACCAATCAGCTCCCTGCTTTATTGCGAGGGAGAAGGTGTGAAACCGAGATACACTAATGACACAAGCTACCATCCTTCCATGCTTTTATATATACAGACGTGCTCAAATTTGTTGGTAACCCTCCACAAAAAACGAAGAATGCACAATTTTCTCTGAAATAACTTGAAACTGACAAAAGCAATTGGCATCCACCATTGCTTATTCCATATTTAATAGAAATCAGACTTTACTTTTGATTTTTTATTCAACATAATATTGTAAATAATAAAACAAATGAAAATGGCATGGACAAAAATGATGGGACCGCTAACCTAATATTTTGTTGCACAACCTTTAGAGGCAATCACTGCAATCAAACGTTTTCTGTAGCTCTCAATGAGACTTCTGCACCTGTTAACAGGTAGTTTGGCCCACTCTTCCTGAGCAAACTGCTCCAGCTGTCTCAGGTTTGATGGGTGCCTTCTCCAGACTGCAAGTTTCAGCTCTTTCCATAGATGTTCGATAGAATTCAGATCAGGACTCATAGAAGGCCACTTCAGAATAGTCCAATGTTTTGTTCTTATCCATTCTTGGGTGCTTTTAGCTGTGTGTTTTGGGTCATTATCCTGTTGGAGGACCCATGACCTGCGACTGAGACAGAGCTTTCTGACAGTACGTTTTGCTCCAGAATGCCTTGATAGTCTTGAGATTTCATTGTGCCCGGCACAGATTCAATGCACCCTGCGCAGCAAAGCAGCCCCAAAACACAACCGAGCCTCCTCCATGTTTCACTGTAGGTATGGTGTTCTTTTCTTTGAAAGATTAATTTTTTCATCTGTGAACATAGAGCTGATGTGACTTGCCAAAAAGCTCCAGTTTTGACTCATCTGTCCAAAGGACATTCTCCCAGAAGGATTGTGGCTTGTCAATATGCATTTTAGCAAATTCCAGTCTAGCTTTTTTATGTTTTTCTTTCAAAAGTGGAGTCCTCCTGGGTCTTCTTCCATGGAGCCCACTTTCGCTCAAAAAGCGACGGATGGTGCGATCAGAAACTGACGTACCTTCACCTTGGAGTTCAGCTTGTATCTCTTTGGCAGTTATCCTTGGTTCTTTTTCTACCATTCGCACTATCCTTCTGTTCAATCTGGGGTCGATTTTCCTCTTGCGGCCGTGCCCAGGGAGGTTGCCTACAGTTCCATGGACCTTAAACGTCTTAATAATATTTGCAACTGTTGTCACAGGAACATCAAGAGATGGTCTTGTAGCCTTTACCTTTACCATGCTTGTCTATTATTTTCTTTCTGATCTCCTCAGACAACTCTCTCCTTTGCTTTCTCTAGTCCATGTTCAGTGTGGTGCACACAATGATACCAAACAGCACAGTGACTACTTTTCTCCATTTAAATAGGCTGAATGACTGATTACAAGATTGGAGACATGTGTGTTACTAATTAAAGAAACAAATTAGTTTGAAATATCACTATAATCCAATTATTTATTATCTTTTCTAAGGGGTACCAACAAATGTGTCCAGGCCATTTTAGAATATCTTTGTAGAATAAACAATAATTCATCTCTTTTCACAGCTTCTTTGCTTTATTCTATGACATACCAAAGGCATGCAAGTATACATGATAAAATAGCTTTTAATTTCTTCACTTTTCAGGAGGAATGAAGCATTATTTCAATGAGCTGTAAGGGTACCAACAAATTTGAGCACGTCTGTATATATATTAAGGCTTTTTATGTGTTTTATTTGGACCTTTCTGATTCATAATATAAATACTTCATTTGTCTTTGTCTACCAAAGTTTTAGTGTCATATTATTTAAGGGTTTAAAATTAACAAATTGTGATGTTGTGCTAAATAGTTTGGTCCTGTGGATGCCATTATTATTATTATTATTATTATTATTATTATTATTATTATTATTATTATTATTATTATTATTATTAATAACCCTAACCCTAATATTATTATTATTATTATTATTAACCCTAACCCTAACCTTAATAATAATAATAATAATAATAATAATAATAATAATAATAATAATAATAATAATAATAATAATATAACAATTTTATATGTCTATCCCTGCTCATTTTGAAATGATAAATACACACACTGAAAGACCAAAATGAATTATTAAAAAAAAGACCAGTATTGTCATCTCCTTGTATTTCTAAGCCGAGCTTTCCCAAGAACAAAAAAAGTCGAGACAGATCCCCCATTGGGGATTAAATCAGTTCTGAGCTGCTTCTTACAGGATCTGATCACAGCGATGGTGGAGCTTTCTTTGAGATCAGGAGCATCAGGGGGTAATTATCTCCACCAGAGATCTGGAAAAACACATATTCCTGCAAGCTGATGAGACTTTTCTCAACGACAATATATATATATATATATATATATATATATATATATATAGAGAGAGAGAGAGAGAGAGAGAGAGAGAGAGAGAGAGAGAGAGAGAGAGAGAGAGAGAGAGAGAGAGAGAGATATGCCTATTAATCTTCTGGACACTCAACATAATACACCTGCAAACTATATTAACAGAGGATTGACGCGTTCCTTTGAACAGCTAGCATCTCCATTTGCTGTCATTTGTGTTTCAAGTAGACTGATTTCATTAACAAGGCAGTTAGAGGTCGGCCCTTTTCTCTGCCATATGACCGCTACGCGAGGGGGGGGAGGGGGGTCTGAGAGCAGTCCTGACTAAACGTCTGCATATTAAGTCAATCAGTTACAGACAGCATAGCTTTCGTTTGCTCACTGTTTTGTGGTTCAGGTCATTATCGTTTAAATAGAATGTCAGCTCCCAATATACAGGTACACTGCTGAGAAAGAAAGAAAGAAAGAAAGAAAGAAAGAAAGAAAGAAATTGGATTTTTGTGTGTGATTATTAACATATTCGCACGTGGTATTATTGTGTTCCTCTGCTTATAAATGGTTCATGGCATGTACGGTAGACCAATTCTGTAACACCTACATCTCCCAGCAGCACGCAGAGAAAATTGTAAAAGTCCCTCAGTGAATGACCTGTACCTCTTTGTGTCTCTGTGTGTAATTAGCTCAAAACAGAGTTGTCATGCATCGGAAAAGAGTAATTACATGTAAGCGTTTCAGAAGTAGACCAGATGGAAATAGAAACAGCGTTTTTTTTTTGTTTTTTGTTTTGTTTTTTTTCATTTACAGAAAAAGGGAAAATGCGAAACAGGTGCTTCTGAAATCCTTCAGTCATCCTCCTCTTTCCCTGCCTCTCCCACCCCGCCTGTCTGCTATGCTGCTTGCCTATACCTGCCTGAGCACTAACATCTTGTGGAAAGATGTACAGTACATGTTTGGTGTTTGGGGATCTGAATGTTTTCTCATGCTAAAGGATGTAGAAAAATGCTCTTGGAGGAATGTCCTCCTTTATTAAAATCACCAGCCTTGTAATCACTCCTGATGTTGTCTCCCTGGGAGCTACCAATGCAAGCCTCCAGAAGCGAGCCGCTGCTTTCAGTTGTCTTTGGTGCACCGACTTAGGGGGCACGTGGAGAGGAAAGCATGGGAAGTGGGCCCTGGGGAAGATTTCAGAAGCTACTGAAGAGAAGCGGTAATTGCAACACCCACTTTCTGGTTTCTTAAGAGGTTACCCCACAAACCAGTCTGCCACAGGCATACAGCTACTTAAGACAACAACCATTTGACTATATAAATGATTGGTAAAATTGACTTTAAATGTACGTTTTGTTATTTTCTTAACCCAGCTGGAATTGCTGTCGAAGGCGATGTGGGTGGAGAGGTATTAGTTTAAATGGCTTTTTTTTTTACCTAATTCACATACCTTTTTATTTTTGTAAGCTTGATTAGAGACTCTGTTAAATCACAGGAGTAATGGCTTTTGTTTTGTGAGCCTGTACCAAAAAACAAATCACCCTATTGCGAAGCTCACCGCTAAATATTATATTACAGCACGCACATGTTTTCAGTGGAAGGCTTTTGTGGAGAATATCACCTGACCAATATTCAGTAAGGAGATTGGTCGCCGATTTCTCCTCCCGTACTGACCCAATTTGTTTGCTGCTTGATAAATACATTTGGCACACATGTACTGTATAACGGAGCCTGGCAGTCACACAGCTGCCTTCTGTCTTGGGCACAGTCCCTGGTTTTGTGATTAATGCCCTGGGGCTGCTGTTTCCCTACCTGAGCACAGCCATTAGTGTAAATCAGCCACATGATTACACAGCCCCCCCCCCCCCCCCCCCCCGATTGTAAATCACGGGGTAATTTTAAGCAGCTCTGTATGTTTTTACAAAGTTAACCACTATGTGTGTTACATATCACAGCCCAGCGTTCCAGGGTATGGGAACATTTTTCAGTTCTCAACGCCCAAGCCAAAATACACAAGACAGTTACATTGTTTTTTGACTTAGCAATGAATACATTTCTTTAAAAAAAAAAAAAACTTTCTTTCTTTCTTTCTTTCTTTCTTTCTTTCTTTCTTTCCTTCTTATACCTTCTTTTCATTTGGAATCAAAATTACACTGTCATGTTAAAAAATCAGAGCTTTTAGAGAGGAAAATGACAC
Source organism: Acipenser ruthenus (assembly GCF_902713425.1). Lineage (NCBI taxonomy): Eukaryota > Metazoa > Chordata > Actinopteri > Acipenseriformes > Acipenseridae > Acipenser > Acipenser ruthenus. The sequence goes on from NC_081211.1 coordinate 719,715, forward strand.
TGAACATGATTAGAAAGGACCTTCTATTTCTGATTTTAAAATGTAAACTATGCCAGAGATTTCAATGGAAAGAATTTTTATAAACAGTTCCATCTGAATCATTTGGAGAGACTCGAGGCTAATGGCTTGATTGTGTGTGCGTGTGTGTGTGCGTGTGTGCGCGTGTGTGCGCGCTGGATGAGGATATGTACAGGGTATAGCAGTGGAAGATTTTAGAGTTTTACTGGTTTAGATTTATTGCTGCGGTGTCGCACATTTTATCTGAATCTCAGTTACATGTGCTTCAATGTTCCTTCATCGCACATCCTGTGGAAGTGATCAACTGGAGGATTGCTCCCAAATTAACTTCACTGCCCACTTTCTCTTGCTATTGAAATACATATATATATATATATATATATATATATATATATACAGTACTATGCAAAAGTTTTAGGCAGGTTTGAAAAAATGCTGTAAAGTAAGAATGCTTTCGAAAATAGACATGTTAATAGATTATATTTATCAATTAACTAAATGCAAAGTGAGTGAACAGAAGAAAAATCTAAATCAAATCCATATTTGGTGTGACCACCCTTTGCCTTCAAAACAGCATCAATTCTTCTTGGTACACTTGCACAAAGTCAGGGATTTTGTAGGCATATAGTCAGGTGTATGATTAAACAATTATACCAAACAGGTGCTAATGATCATCAATTCAATATGTAGGTTGAAACACAATCATTAACTGAAACAGAAACAGCTGTGTAGGAGGAATAAAACTGGGTGAGGAAAAGCCAAACTCAGCTAACAAGGTGAGGTTGCTGAAGACAGTTTACTGTCAAAAGTCATACACCATGGCAAGACTGAGCACAGCAACAAGACACAAGGTAGTTATACTGCATCAGCAAGGTCTCTCCCAGGCAGAGATTTCAAGGCAGACTGGGGTTTCCAGGTGTGCTGTCCAAGCTCTTTTGAAGAAGCACAAAGAAACGGGCAACGTTGAGGACCGTAGACGCAGTGGTCGGCCAAGGAAACTTACTGCAGCAGATGAAAGACACATCATGCTTAGTTCCCTTCGCAATCGGAAGATGTCCAGCAGTGCCATCAGCTCAGAATTGGCAGAAAATAGTGGGACCCTGGTACACCCATCTACTGTCTGGAGAAGTCTGGTCAGAAGTGACCTTCATGGAAGACTTGCGGCCAAAAAGCCATACCTCCAACGTGGAAACAAGGCCAAGCGACAACTATGCACGAAAACACAGGAACTGGGGTGCAGAAAAATGGCAGCAGGTGCTCTGGACTGATGAGTCAAAATTTGAAATATTTGGCTGTAGCAGAAGGCAGTTTGTTCGCCGAAGGGCTGGAGAGCAGTACACGAATGAGTGTCTGCAGGCAACAGTGAAGCATGGTGGAGGTTCCTTGCAAGTTTGGGGCTGCATTTCTGCAAATGGAGTTGGGGATTTGGTCAGAATTAATGGTCTCCTCAATGCTGAGAAGTACAGGCAGATACTTATCCATCATGCAATACCATCAGGGAGGCATCTGATTGGCCCCAAATTTATTCTGCAGCATGACAACGACCCCAAACATACAGCGAAAGTCATTAAGAACTATCTTCAGCGTAAAGAAGAACAAGGAGTCCTGGAAGTGATGGTATGGCCCCCACAGAGCCCTGATCTCAACATCATCGAGTCTGTCTGGGATTACATGAAGAGAGAAGCAACTGAGGCTGCCTAAATCCACAGAAGAACTGTGGTTAGTTCTCCAAGATGTTTGGGCCAACCTACCTGCCGAGTTCCTTCAAAAACTGTGTGCAAGTGTACCTAGAAGAATTGATGCTGTTTTGAAGGCAAAGGGTGGTCACACCAAATATTGATTTGATGTAGATTTTTCTTCTGTTCACTCACTTTGCATTTTGTTAATTGATAAATATAAACTATTAACATGTCTATTTTTGAAAGCATTCTTACTTTACAGCATTTTTTCAAACCTGCCTAAAACTTTTGCACAGTACTGTATATATATATATATATATATATATATATATATATATATATATATATATATATATTCAACTGGTTATTTTTTTATGTAAATGCATTTGTTTATTTAATAACTTTATTTATGAATGCACTTATTGTTAGAAATAATCCCTTCTTCAATCAAGTCTTTGGAAAACAAATTCTGGAATCCGTTACCATTCGAAATGCAGCTTCACTGGGTACATTTAAACATTTGTTTACCAAGCTTTGAAAATACTGTTATTACCGTACATCATCATTTTAAACTACAGATAACAAAGAATGAACAAATCCCAAAAGTGGGAGAGTGGCAAATTCAGAAGTCCAATGTGTTCCTTTCCCACGAGAAAGTGACAGGATGTAGTCGATTCATTACTAAGCTGTTTACCCTGCCTCTCCCAATGTGTACGCATTGCATTTCTTGTGTGTGTTTGTGGACCAGCTTGGACATTGCTTTACAGCTGCGTCTGACAGAAGCAGTAGATTTTGGGTTAAATTCTGCTGAACTTTATTGACAAACTAAACTTACAAGGACAGATCGCACTGTATTGTATGTCGAGGCATTGCAAATAATAATTATATAAGCGTTGTCAGTTTTTATTTTGGTGCAGCAGTTCCACGTTTTGAAATAAACAGTTCTCTGTTTTTCAATCCTGGGTTCCAGAATTCATCTTGGGTTATCATTTACAATGGCTGTGTGTTAGAATTCTGAGCAATCAGGCTAAACCTCTTCAGGGTGTAATACGTCTCACCTGTTGATGCCTGTACCTGTCTGGGGTGGCGCGGGCAGCTGCAAGAGTTGATGAACAACCGTCTTGTAATCATACGTAACAGTTCGTTTTGTAATTAATGGTTTTGAATCCGGAAACAAACATACTGAGTTTACAAGCCAAACTCAGTCGGGTCCGAAGCAATCAATGCTCCTGCCCCCCCCCAACTGTTTTACATGCAGAATAGAAAGATCTGAGGGATATGAGGGAGTCAATTTCTGAAATAGGTAGCTTGGATCTGATTAGCTCACATACACAAGGCTAATGATGGAGGCGTGAGCTGAAACAGTTTGCTGACTCTAAATGTATGTTTTATTTTAAGTTATAATAAATTAATAATTGTAATTTCTGCTGAAGGTAATGTGCAAAATAAAAAATAGGCCATCCCTTTAAGGTGTTGGACCTGGGTGGGGCCACATGCTTTAAGACCACGTGCAGTGTATAGTAGCCCAGTGGATTTCCTGCTCTGGATAGCTGCTGGCCAAGCTTTTGTTTTTGGGAGACAGGCAAGTAAACGTTATTGTTGGACAGCGAATAAACCTTTCCTTTCTCTGAGGAGAGTGACAGAGCGGGGTGATGTTTGTTAAAAAATAAAATAACACCCATATTCTTCCTCTTCCAAATATTGATGCAGACCCTCGTTCAGAGTGAGACGGCCTGTCTGTGCAGGGTCTGCTCTCAGCTGGGATCGGACCGTCGCTCCATCAGGCTGTCTGTTTGTCTGTCATTATAGAAAAAGATCCCGTTTACATTGTGAATTCAGGGACCTGCCACTCAACGTGACAGGCTGCAAAAGTATCTGCTAATAACGAGGCAAAACAAATCAATGGAATGATCCAAAATCAATAAGATGTGTACAGGATCAGTAAAAGTCTTGCTGGTCTAACGGGAACAGTAAAAACCATAAAAATGATTGAGCGACAAAGTGCATAGTGTGTACAGTATTTCCTCGCATAACGCTTTGACAAGTAGTATTTATGTTGCTCGATTGCACAACCAATCAATGCACTAAACTGACCGGGAGTTGGTATACAGTCTCTCTTCTGTTTCCCCCGTGTGCTCAAAGCAGTTTTCTTAACATTGTGAAATTCCTTTTTTGGCAGCTGTAAAAAGCCTATCTATCCTCACCCTTCCACTTGCCCACTAGCCTGCCAGCTGTATGAGGCTTGTGTTAGCTGATCTGCAGAGCCCCAGCCCAATCCCTGGTGCAGCAGCAGCCACCGCACTCAGCCCTGCCCAAGTCTCCTGTTCCTCTTAGCTCCGGGTTCAGCCTGTTCTCACAGTCCGGGGGTGAGGGGGAGGAGAGTCAGGTGCAACAATAACATCAGCTTCTGTCTCTTTTCCTTTTTTGGAGGAGTCGGCTAGAGAACGGTTCTTTTGGTAAAACAGAGAGGTGAGTCCTCCTTCTTCAGTTCTTTACTTGCTTCCATATTCCATATTTGCAGTGCATATCACTTCAAAGGAATGATTGCATCATTACAAAAGGGGATTTGGAAGTGACTGTACTTGAGTCTCATTCATGTAAATGACTCTGGTACCCGTTGAAGTTTAAAAGCAACAATTGCACCAGTAGCAGAATAATAATATTATAATCACTTATAACGTTCTCTGTTACATGGTAATACCTGTTAATAATGCTCAGGTAAAGATAATATCACTTGTGACCCCAAAGACGTCCATTGATCGGATTTCGTTCCCCTTTGAATTATCTATAAGAGACCCAAAGAAATCATCTTAGCAAACAGTAATAACTAAAAACAATGTAGGGGCTGCAAGAGGATACCTTAAAACAATAATGATCTCTGGTAACTGTTTCCCAGATAATGCAAAGCCTCACCAGTGCTTTATAACACTTTATTTTATTTTCTTCCCAGCTGTCACAGGGTTGTTCATCATCATCGGACAGACACACAGATAGTTGCTCGGTGTCTCTGTGGTGTAGACAGGGCTCTTGGCAGGTTCACACTCTCTCAGGAAGGCACTAGGCTCTGAGTCTGTCATCACGTTCCACCCAGGTGAGACAGGATGGCCTGGGGTAGGAACTGCTAGAAATTCTAACACATATCTTCAAATGTATGAAACATATAATGATCATGCTATATACCCCCTTGAAAGAAAATGTATGAAACAGGAAACAAAAGAAAAAGATACATATCTATGTCTATGTGTGTGTGTGTGTGTGTTTGTGTATGTGAGTGTGTGTATTTCCATGCAGTAATACAACGATTAAAATGGCATCTTGCTTACATAAAAGCATGTGCATGTGCATCCAATTCCTTGTCTGCTGTCTGTGTGGTTGATTCCTTGTCTAGTGTCTGTGTGGTTGATGTGTAACTCTTGGAATATTGTACGTAGCCAGTTTAAACTTTGCAAATCAAATTCCATATACATTTTACTGAACTGCATTGTTAAATTATTTCAAAAATGTTCTTTATTTTTTATTATTATTATTTATGTCTTAGCAGATGCCCTTATCCAGGGCGACTTACAATTGTTACAAGATATCACATTATTTTTACATACAATTACCCATTTATACAGTTGGGTTTTTACTGGAGCAATCTAGGTAAAGTACCTTGCTCAAGGGTACAGCAGCGGTGCCCCACCAGGGATTAAACCCACAACCCTCCGGTCAAGAGTCCAGAGCCCTAACCACTACTCCACACTGCTGCCTATTTTTGATTGTAAAACGTGCTTTTTGCCCTTGCCTGCGGTTGAATTTCTCATCTGAACGGAGGCCGGTGTGTATGCCACCTTCTGGAACCAATTTAATATAATAATCCTTGCATTCTTTTATTCAGAGATCCCGACTGATTAAAACACAGCCTTTTCTCTTTTGTGTTTGATTCCTACAAAAACAGGGGTCAGATTTCCGTGAGTCAGTCCAATATATGAGTACACCTGTGAGCCCCGGCAATGAGCCCATGCCTGCCTGCCTGCTCAGCAAACTACAAAATCCAATGCTGGAATAGCAGCTGAAAACAAGACACAAAAAACACCCATAACTATATATATATATATATATATATATATATATATAATGTTTATAGTGGCATAGTATTTAGAGAATGTTATACTGGAACCAAAAGTGTGAATTTAGGACTCAAAATTAGAAAATAATGATATATCAACGTGTCATTTATAAATAGTGTATTAGCAAGTTATAGATGCTAAAAACAAATATGTATTATAATGTCTCAATAAACGCATTTTAATTGTTGTCAAATATTGTAACTATCACTGACCACTGTTATCTGCTGCGTTATTGAATCGTATTTTGTCATATACTTGTACTTGCTAGAACCGAAGTCATTGTATTTATCTTGCTCTTACTTGTATTAATACTTGTACTGTGATTCTTGAAATGTATTTTTGTTTACGACTGTAAGTCACCCTGGATAAGGGCGTCTGCTAAGAAATAAATAATAATAATAATAATCATTTTTGTCATCTATGAGGATACACTTGGATCCAAGTTCACATTAGCTATAGTCCTGCATATTATTTTGAATTCCCTGTATGTATGGTGCATGTAAAACTAAGCCCATGAAAGCATCCTGTCTTTGAGCCCATATCCACTAGCAGCCTAACCATAAACCCCATATGGGTCTTAGAGCTCCCCTAGTGGCCTAGCTTGAACAGCGCACGTGAAATGTTTTTTTAGACCTTGAATAAATTCTTTGTAATACAGTACAGTCCCGTCCATTCATATGGGCTGCAGGGTGGGTCTGTTCGACAAGCAGGTGGAAGGTAGCGGAACAGAGTTATTATTATTAGTTTTATTGTTTTTTTTTTAAATAACAGGTCCTTTGGGATAGTGAGAGTATCCAATTTGTTAGAAGCTGTTAGAAGCTGTTTATTTTTTTTATTGATATATTCAGGGGAAGCCAGAGACTCCACAGCTTGCTTTCCAAGGTGTGGCCATGCAGACTCATATTAACCAATACCAGTTACAAAGAGCCTGCTTTTCAAAAGTCGAGATTACGTCACATGGCAATTTGCTCGCTCTGATTTGCACATTCGCTCTGCTTGGTTTACATCATCATAGTGTTCTGTTTTCTACAGTAACCGTCTGTCCCTCAAAACCAAAGTCGGAGCAGAGATTGATGGCTGGGGAAGTATTTTTTGTTCTCCCAAGCAAACCTTATTCCTAGACCCTGCATCACAAAAATAGCATTTGAAAGGTAAACATGATTTTAATTGCACTACTACATGTTTAAATGGCATATAATGTAAGGAATTTTTCAACAGGAGTAAAAGGTGTGTATTTTTTTTATAACAAGACCCTCTGTAGTCCAGTAATAATTAGGGACGTGCCGAATACATGTTTATATAAGTATCCTCAACGAGTATGTACATTTTTACTCTTATTATTATTTATTTCTTAGCAGACGCCCTTATCCAGGGCGACTTACAATTGTTACAAGATATCACATTATACATTATTTCACATTATACAGATATCACATTATTTTTACATACAATTACCCATTTATACAGTTGGGTTTTTACTGGAGCAATCTAGGTAAAGTACCTTGCTCAAGGGTACAACAGCAGTGTCCCCCACTGGGGATTGAACCCACAACCCTCTGGGCAAGAGTCCAGAGCCCTAACCACTACTCCACACTGTTGCCCTTAAGAACATAAGAACATAAGAAAGTTTACAAACGAGAGGAGGCCATTCAGCCCATCTTGCTCGTTTGGTTGTTAGTAGCTTATTGATCCCAGAATCTCATCAAGCAGCTTCTTGAAGGATCCCAGGGTGTCAGCTTCAACAACATTACTGGGGAGTTGGTTCCAGACCCTCACAATTCTCTGTGTAAAAAAGTGACTCCTATTTTCTGTTCTGAATGCCCCTTTATCTAATCTCCATTTGTGACCCCTGGTCCTTGTTTCTTTTTTCAGGTCAAAAAAGTCCCCTGGGTCGACATTGTCTATACCTTTTTAGGATTTTGAAAGTTTGAATCAGATCGCGGCGTAGTCTTCTTTGTTCAAGACTGAATAGATTCAATTCTTTTAGCCTGTCTGCATACAACACGCCTTTTAAACCCAGGATAATTCTGGTTGCTCTTCTTTGCACTCTTTCTAGAGCAGCAATATCCTTTTTGTAACGAGGTGACCAGAACTGAACACAATATTCTAGGTGAGGTCTTATTAATGCATTGTAAAGTTTTAACATTACTTCCCTTGATTTAAATTCAACACTTCTCACAATGTATCCGAGCATCTTGTTGGCCTTTTTTATAGCTTCACCACATTGTCTAGATGAAGACATTTCTGAGTCAACATAAACTCCTAGGTCTTTTTCATAGTACCCTTCTTCAATTTCAGTATCTCCCCTGCGGTTTTATCTCTGTCTATTTCCGTTGTGTAACAAATATTCATCAGGGCTTAAACCAATCAAAATCAATGTCAGATTATCTTAAAGCACTGCCTGGTGTCAGAAATTCATTTTTACCGCAGTTTCAACAATGATACAACAAACTTTTTAAGCGAAAAATGACTAGTCTTAACAGTTCTGTATCTGTTGAATTTGCAGACGTTCTCAGAGTCATACAAAGTATTAATCAAGGTTTTAGAGCAAAACTGGTAACAGAACAGACCCTTGCACTTAAACAACATCAAAAGGAAATACACTGCACTTAATTGGTGAAGCTAATGATGCTATTCAAAGACTGAGTCTCATTGTAAAGTACCGTCATTACAAAACTATGCATTCAAAGAAAACATGCTCTGTAGGAATAGAATAGTTCAGCAGCAAGATCTTTTTTATCATGCATGCATAAAACGCTGCTGTCTGAAAAGAGAAGTCAAAAAGACAGAAAGTAAATCTTTAAATTGGACATTGGAGGAGCCATTTCAAATTCCCTATTTGCATATTGCAGGATTCAGCATTGTGATAAGAACTTTTAGTTTCCCATAAGGATGGCCTAATATATCACACCAGGATGTAAGACTCCTATTGCATCGCAGTTTCACCCATTCCAGTTTTTAATATGTTCTTGATTTGCCCTAGTGTATAGGTAACAAGCTCAGGTGTGTCTTATTTAACTCATAGGAAAACCAGGAATGGATAAAAGTGCTATGCAATGGGAGTCTTATTTCCATCCCTGCACACTCGACCAAAGTTGCTCCTATTTTTCCAGCATTCCAAGCTGGCCCTAGTCAATGCTGACACTGTCACTGCTACGAAGCAGTGTTGCATTGGGAGCATCACATTGGCTCTGGCCCTCCTGTGAATTAGGGAGGAGAAGTCAGCAGGGACGTAGTCACCTCGTCATGCTATAGCGGCCCCTACTGGCCGGTCGCCCGGAGAGCACAAGCTGGCACCTGTCGGGCTGGCCTTTGTCCCTTGCCGGCATCCGCTGTCGATCTCCCTGGGTGCAAAGAGGTGATTGGCTTGGCTGTGTGATTGGAGGAAGCCTACTGACCTTCAGTTCTCCTGAAGGAACATAACTGGACATTCTAAATTATGGAGGAAAACAGGGCAAAATAATTCAGCACTGAATATATATAATGCCCATTTCCAACTCAAGCAACAACATGGCAAATCTACCTTCTACATCACGTTTTGTTCTGATTAATAAAGACATGGATTCGAGTTACAGTAGTTTTTATTAAAAGAGATCCAAGGAAAGCAGTGGTGTTAGAAACATACAATTCCTGATGCAGGGGGGTGGGGAACAGGAGCTATCGAATATAGATTCAAATAGATGAAACGGAAAAGGGATTTCCAAGAAGGTATCTGACGTCTTTCCAGTGGTTCAATCAGCCTCGGGTTCACGGGTTGATTAATTTGAACACATGGGTAGTGTTAGAACTTTAGTGGCAGCATGTTCTTACGTCACCCTGGTGCAAAGGGCTGGATACACAGTAGAGGTCTGTTGGGTACCAATAGGTACCTTGTTTTAAGGATTTTGTTCTGGCTTCCCATCCCCCTATTAGGCAAACACTCTCCTTTTGTATCTGGGGAACTAGGAAACAATCCTTACTTGGAAGACGCTCAAAAAAAAAAAGAAAGAAAAAAGAAAGAAATCCAGACCTTTGGTGTGGGCTTGCCCCATAACAATCCTGTGAAAATCCTGCTCTCTGTGTCCGCAACACCCATTTGCTGCAAAGCTGTGCTCAGTGCCCTACCTCTCTCTCCCCGGTCCTCTCTCCCTCCTACTCACTCACTGACTGCGAGCCTGAAGGTGCCTCTGAATGCTACTTAAAGGGAGAGACTCAACAAGACGCTGAAGAAACCGAGTCCTTGCTTATTGCAACCCCGCGGAGTAGCCTTGTAACAGGAGCACAAGACGAAGGAGAAGAAAAACATTTGTTTATTTCTGCAAGCAGCTATTGCCAAGTTTTTCCAAGCTTTGCTGGAACACAAAAAACGAAAAAAAAGAAAGAAAGAAAGAAAGAGAGAAAGAAAGAAAGAATTGTAGAAAACTAAAAGCCTGAAAAAAATAAAGATCCCAGCAGATCCTGCAACAGAGAAAAGAGGTAAGAATATATTTTGATATTCATATCCACTCCACCTATTTAATATCCCATGCTGCATTAAGCCATGCAATTGAAAAGGGGGACAAAAGAAAAAAAGAAAACAGTCTCTTTTATTTTCTAAGTCACAAGACCAACTTAATTTTAAGTGGTACAGTAATACCAAGCAGAGACTAATACGGTGGAGAGATTAGAAGCAGAATGTATATTTTCTTTCTTTCTTTCTTTCTTTCTTTCTTTCTTTCTTTCTTTCTTTCTGTCAGATGCAGAATGATTATTCAGAAGCTTCAGTAACTATTGCTGGAGAAGTACTCTATGATTCCCTTTTAATAAACTCAGAACTTTACATGTTTTGTGAAGTGTTGAAGGAAATAGACAATTTCCAGTCTTGTTCATTTAACTCATGTGCTTATTTTATATTTCCGAGCACATCAACTGGAAGTGAGTTTTCCGAACGAGCACATCAGAAACTTCTGCATAAAAACTGAACACGTAGTTTCATTCTCTCAGCCCGGAGGAGAGTGCACATATATTCGGTATATCATTTTATGTAAATGCATTTTTCTCACTTTTGGCATAATGCTTAAGCAAGCATGTGTGGTTCGTATTCTCTTAGAGGCTACAAAGGTGCGTACACCAGGTTCATCCCCCTTATATTGCAGGTCATATGTTATTGTTCATTTCAGATATTGGCTCTAGCATCAAGTGTCTGGACTTGAATTAATGCTGGGTAGGCTATTGGTAAGTCGTTGTAAACCCATTCCTGGACAGTTAGCACATTTGGATTAATATTTGTTTTTACAATGAGAATAGGAAGTGCCTGATCTAACTGGGAAGGGAACCCAGACCTTCTGGTTATAGTCCAGGTGCTAAGCTAACAAGGCTGCCAGGGCAACTGGCTACTTAAAATCAACATGTTTTTCTTTTTTTTCAATGCATTCTACTCCGCACATGTTTAAATGCTGCTGTCGTGAGAGGCAGTACAAACTTGTTTTTTTTGTTTTTTAATTCAGCTGCATATTTAGATATCAAAGAGCTGGTAACTGAACCTAAATCAGTCTGCATACTGGCCACGTGCCTTTGTGCTACCCCCAAACAACTTGAATTAGACATATGTGTTGGGTGGCAGTGTAAGATGATTTGTAGCTCTTAAATCAATGTGTAACTTATAGGATAGGTATACAGTGCATATGACAAAATAGGAGACTTGAACCCAGATCCCATGCATGCTGCTCAGGTGTCTTTAACAGTTAAGCTACATGTTCTAAACTCATTTACAGTTCAAGATTGTTTCTAAGTATTTAAAAAGGTAGATAGACATGCAGAATATGACCAAACTGCGATTTGAACGCACATACCATGCTGGCCAGGAGCAATAGGCCTCTTCCAGCTACACTTTGTTGCAGACATAGTCAATTGTGATATAAAGGATGACAGGCCAAATACAATCCTTGTAGAAATCTGCATCCCCCTCATCCAACCATGGACTAAACAGGCACACTTGCTGGCACTTGAAGAACATAATTACTATTTCAGCCCGTCAGTTTTATTATTCCTTTTGGCAGGGAGAGCGGCACAGTTTTATTACATTCTGTCAAATTGCTTGTGTAATTATTTAATGTTGGCTGTGTGTGAGACCCAACAAAAACGAACAAAGAGGCTTCAGTCCTGTACCCCACCAAACACTGTAACACAATTCTCTCTGTCTTTCTGCATACATGTGTTCTTTCAGGTGAAGCTGTGGTATTTGCAAATAAAACAAAGTGCCATAAATTGAACCATTTAGCTTTCTGTATACGTCTCCAGCCTGAGTGGCCCCCATTCTTTATTCTACCCACGCCTGCCAAATGCTGACCAGCGTCCTTCCAATCAGTGTCAGTGTGATGTCACGTTTGGACCAGTCTGGAAGTTCATCTCTATTCCCAAGGGTCTCGCTCGGACGACTGTAAGCTCTCATGAATACAGAGGCCTGGGAGGGTGTGTGTCAGTTTGTCGCTTTTTAAACACTTCAAAGCCGCAGTTGTTTTTCATGCACTGAGATGACTCGGAGTCCAGGGGCTTGCTTAAGCCTCTGCCTTGATTGCTGTACAGCAGGGAGAAGGAGGGACTCTTCTCTAGCGGTTAGGCTTGGCACAGTGTTAGTGTAAAGCATGTGGATTGGTGATCTGTATCACTCTGTCTATTGTTACAGAGTGGTGATTGCAGACATTATTTATTTGTTTGTAATGCTGTAGATTATGGAGCTTAGTTAGGCATGTAATAAAACACGGTAATAACTGGGTAGCTACCAATGTTTCTTGCTTTTGCATAATAGCTATTGGTGCAGTAAGTTAGCAGAGGGTTCCCCCTTTGGAACGCGATCATCCAGAGCCATAGCGAGACCACGCTTTTTGTGCTCCGACTTATATTGAGAATGTAAGTGCCTGTGGAATGAAGTAATAGATCAAAGGGGGGCCACCTTAGAACTATTCCCACGGTATGAAGGGACCGCTGATAAAGAGGCAGATTTCTTTATTAGCTAAAATTATTAATCAATAACAACAACCACGGCTTGATAGGCTTCCGCGTGCAATGCTTCATCTAGGGGCGTCAAAAGATAGTTATTGAGCAGGGTGAATAATCATCTCAGCGAAAACGACACAGCCCACGTACAATTAAACAGGTAAGAGAGTAGAAATGTAAGCAACATGTGCAGTATATGTAAGGGTTTCTGTTTTTCTGTTTTTATTCATTTCATTTTTCTGTGCTTATTTTGTAGCTATTTTCGAGTTTTATGTAAATGGTTTTTTTCCCGCTTTTTCTATACTGTATGAAATTGTTGTTTTCGGTTACTTTCCAAAATGCTTGGGCGTTTTTTTTTTTTTCTGTCACAATATGTATAGTGACTTGACAGTACTTGCACACTTGTTCCTTCTTTCCTTTGCTGTCTTCCACAACGAAATCGTTATGGTCAAGCCACTAGCATGTAAAGCAACTCTATTGAACTCTAATATAGCTTCACGTCTCTCGAGCAAGAACAATGCTCCGTATTAAATTGTAATCTCGTTTTTAAATCTCACAAGCGTGTACAATCCTCCAATAAAAATGTAGGAATTTGCTGCCACTCAGTAGTTGGGGTGGGTTTAAAGTATTCTGAACAAATCAATGCGCAATATCAGTCAGGAAGAAGGGACATTGTCCAAATACACTGGGAAAATATATATATATTTTTTTGTAGGTTATTTTATTTATTTTTTTCACTGGGAAATGGGTCAAGTCAACGTGAATTGAGGAACCATTTCCAATGTTTTTCTGGTGTTTATTTGATAAACACCGATTTTTCTTTTTTGTATGGGGGGTGTTTTATGGTTTTTTTATCGGTTAAAAACGAAAATTAGAAACCCTAGGTATATGATATAAAGTATCCCTCTTAAAGCGTTTTACTACGTTTCAATACGCTCTCTGATGTTCACTTGTCTTGTTTCATCCGTTTGCTGTCTGCTCCCCAATTGTAATAAGATACAGCTGTCACTGTATCACTTCAGCAGAACCACAAAATCTGTTTGAGTTATAGATCTGGTTTAAACCGCTGCCAAGGAGGATAAGCGCAGGTGGTAATTCACAGACAGGACAGGTTTCTAATCCTTTATGAGAATACCTGTCGTCAGCCCCTCTCAGATTCGAAGCTACTGCTGACAGAAGGGCTTTGTCCTTGACAGGACAGAGCCCTCGTGGTAGTCAGACTGATAGGAACAACTTTACTAGGCTGCAGTCCCACGAGCAAACAGCTACATAGCAGCATGGTGATCCTTACAGAAATACTGCAGCACAAATAACAGTGCTATTCAGAATGTACAGCCACATATGTAAGCAGAAACCGCCTTCATTTTAATTGAGTAATTAAGCATGTACAGTAGTTGCTGTGGTGTGGATTTTCCCTTTTTTAAGTCGTGTTGAAAATGTCCCTGCATTTAAAACCAAAGGAACAGGTGTAATTTCAGAGTCATTTTAGCATTTGGACCTCACTGACTCATTAGTAAAACACAGTGGAAAATGAGGGTTTCAGTGTAACTTCACAAATTATTGTGCATTTACTGTGTTATCACATGAAGAAAACACCCCCAATACGAATTTTAAAGTGTGCGTTCCTTGATTTGCTCACTGAGCCCTGAGTTGCTGTTTAGATAATCCTGGCGGTTTTGAACCAGCAGGAAATGCTCTGCATTCCCTTCAAGAACAAAAGCCGCCCTACCTTGGAGCAGCTGACGCCCTGATCCGTTACTCCGGACTCCTGTTCCTTTCTGTACAAAAGTACAGGAACTCCATTCCGCTAAGCAAATAAATCAAGGAACCCAGTTCTTCCTCAGTTCAGTCGCAGGGCAGCACAATTTTATTTACAGAATAAAATCCCATCATCGGCAGTGTTCTGCAAATGAATCGTTTCATTGTGTGAAGACATTCTGGGTTTTTTTTTCCCTTTTAAAAAAAAAAAAAAAAAAAAACAGTCTTTGGAACATTTCCTAGTTATATCCTACCCAGAATCTCAGAAGAAACTGACAGGGGTTAAGATCATATTGTTCCTGACAGAGAGTGATTATGTTATGTGCGCTGCTGCTGCTCCTGCTTCTGTCCTCCAGGACTCCCCTGGAAACAAGATTCCCTGTCCAAACAATGAAGTATCGAATTACCATAAATTATACTCTTTTAATTTGGGATAGGTCTAAACTGTTGGCTTCAGTAATTGGCCAGCTGCAGTTGATAATACAAAACATAGATGACTGAAATACTCCTGGAATTACCATAGTTTGTTTCTTTGGCAAATGGCGTACACTAAAGAGACTACCATGTGTCCATATGGCCTTTGCTTATATAGTCATGTTTGAATGCGTATTGGACAGTTTAGCGCTGCCGCTCATCCAAGTCCATAAATGCAAGTTTAAAATAAGAACAAAGCAACGACGATACAGGGATAAAGAAGGATTTTGTGCATGCCTTAAAAATACATTACAATGCAAGGGTTATGTATGGGTGAAGGATAGGATGCAGGGGTCCATCCTGATCTCGGTATCATCCTTGTTTAAACTTGCATTTTATGGTCTGGCATCCTAACATTTTCTTGCATCATCGGTTCTGAGGTTTTGTTCTAGATGGATTGAACAGAATATCTGCACTGCAGATGAACAAGAATATCTGCAGTGTACACCCCCATGCATCACGCGATACAATGAACTCATTTTGCTTCATGAAGTTGAACGAAATCTGCTGCATAATGCTAAGTTAACATATTGAATTCCATACCACTTTGTCGTTTTCCATATACTGAACGAAAAACTGACAATGGAAAAATGTGATATTAATAAATCTAACATGAAATACTGTACTACTATTATGGCTTCCGGTAGACTTTTGCGATATCATTTTGTAGTTTCTTTGATTACATGATGTTGAATAAAAGATCTATAAATTATGTTCATACAGTCTTTTTATATTATTATTACGTCTCAATCCTAAAATTCTAGATGATGCAAAACGTTTGGCCGTAGCTGCACAGTATCTTCACAAAGTAGGAAGAAGAGATTAAATAAAGAGATGGACATTTGGGACTCTCAGGGATGAGGCACACACACTTTACTGTGTCTTCCAAATGGAAACATATAACTGTACAGCATGTTTGCCTCCAGGCAACCCAGCACTGAACTGAATTCATTAATAGCATGTGATTCCAGCTTGGTCCAAGTCTACTGCGAGACTTCAGATACTTGAAAACACTTTCTGAACTGCCGATCACAGGGAGACCCCCCCCTCCACCCCCCACCAGTCCCCCTCTTGTCAGTTGCAATTTGGAGCGTAGATCAGTAAAGCGATTTGCTTTTCGAGTGGGACTTAACAGAAAACAAAAGCTTTGCCATTGAACTCGAAGGAGGAGACTCAACATGTGTTGATAATTGTTGGTTAAATTCAGAAGAGCATGTGAGTTGGCTGGAGAAACTCAAGGGGCTGCTGTATAAGTATGAGGCTGCAGCGCTGTATGGGTTAAAGAACCAATGTGCATGTTTGTTCCAGCTTTTTGGATGGGGGAGCCTTTTTCCGTTGGCAGGATAGGAATCGGAGCTTGGCAGGGCTTCGTTATAATTTTTCCTTTACCTCGCTCTGAAGTCTGTTAGCAGTCTCTTTGTCATTGTTCTGTTTAAAGGCTCCATATAAATCAAAACTCTTAGCACAAAATATGCTAACCTAACACCGTATGTCTTTCGTGCAGGGGACAGCATGACTATTGAGATACATCCTGTTTGGTGGTCTGCTTTGTGCATATACAATATTCTTTAAGTTCAATACAACATATGCACCATGCTTTTGAATCTAGAGGAGGTTAACTGTTGGAAAGTTCAGCTTAGATGCAACATCTCATTTCAGCTGCATGTTTGAAGGAAAATAAATTGTGTTAATGTATTGTAAACCAGCTGATAAGAATCGAGACAGGATACCATTTAATATGAGCACATGACCCAATCTGGGCTGAGTAACCGTGTGTGACAGTGCAACTACGCAAGCCAACAGCCGAGACGGGAATAATTTAAGAATCACACTGCTTAGCAATTTGAGCCACCCCAGGTTTCCCAGTGACTCTCATTGTAAGCTACCAGTACAAATGGTGTGTGGTCTGTCTGAGTAGGGTACAAGCCTTGATGGTCATGGAAGGGCCTCTTCTTGTTCCCTAAATTGTCTTATGTTCTTACGTCCTTCTCATCTTTGTCTAATAAGCTCACACAAAACGCTGGAATGGCTCAAACTGTTATGCAACGGCAGTCTTAAATGATATAGTTCCATTGCTTCTTCCTTAGAAGCGGGGGAGCAGGGAAGCAGGGAAGGGATTCAACAACGTGAGCGACAGCACTGTTAAAAATCTCTGTAAGTCGAGAGGACTGTGTATAGAGAGGCTCTGTCTGCAGTCCAGCAAGCTTCTAATTAACATCCTGCAAAGCAGACTGGAACATTCTGCTGTGGAACGCTCCAGAACATGGTGTACCTGACAGCCACTTGCTTTAGTTGAAGAGTAAAGGTTGGGGGGGGGTGGTATTGATGTGTAAATGACAATTCAGCCAGATCAGTGTCATGGCAGCAGCATTTCAGTCACAGTGTATTTTTTCAGGCGTTGCTGATTGGATTTACATGTGTGAGCGAATGGCAGGCTGCGATGTTGACAGGATGCATGTGAGACCACTTTGTGCTGGTGAATTAAGTATTAAAAAAGAGGGAACAGCTGTTGTGTTGGAGGTTTCAATAAAAAAGCAAGTTATACGCAGTTCCAGTTACCTTATTACCCCTTCCTCCAGCTTCAGCTGAAACAGTTGCCTGTCCTGATCCAAGCAATAACGATGTAGCCTCATCCGTCTGCAAATCCTAAGGTATACCACAATTTTCTGCACCCTCAGCATACAACGAGAAGTAAGTATTTATAAAATATAGTATTTGCGTGCTAGAAAAGGCATAGGACTGCCTTGGGAAAAGCATGGTAAACTACAAAAAAAACCTGTAGCTTTTCTATGACAAACTCTAAAAGGGTAACCTCAGTTATTATGGACTAAACTGCATTTAGTAGAACATATGAAAACTTAGGAATGGGATTCAGTCCATCGCTAGTTGATCTCAAAACTCAAGTTGGTTCCCAATGATTCAGCACCAACAACATGTCTTGGTAACCCATTCCATACCCTCACCACACTCTGTGTAAACTCTCCCCACCTGTTTCGGTTTGGTTCTGTGCTGAGAGTACTGACTGGGGGTTTAGTGAAGTACCTCACCCTGTTGTTGATGCTTTTTTGGGATCCTTTAAGACACGACTTGAAGAAGTTCTAAGATCAGTCAACTATTCTAGGAACCAGGTGAGCATAGGTGGACCAAATTCCTAAAATATATAGTAACCAAAATATGTACCATACAATCCATCCATTATTCCATCAGCTAAATTATCCCATTTGCTGTGTAGATTTTTCATTTTAGTCTTGTGTGTCTCTGGTTTCGGATCACAGACACTTCTCTCACTGATGATAGTCGTGTGCAGCTGAAGAATACAAGTATAAGAACTTAACAGCCTCCTTCTGTTCTGCGCTGGTGGAGCAGAGCAAGGCAAGGCTCTTGCAGCATATTCACTTAAAACTGATAACATTCAGGAGTAGAAGTGAACCAAGCCGCTGTCTCCTCCTTCCCCATCAGATACTGGGCGCAGCTCATGCAGAGCAAAGCATGTTGAGGTACAATGCATCTATCCACATTGCCCATTGAGCATCCCTACGCTCAGTACAATGCAACATGAGTGCGTCTGACCTGCCAGACCCCTTTACTAAACATTTCATGGGGTCCTAATGCAATGCAGGCTTCGTCTGCATGGGACCAGCAACCTGCTTTACAGAGCGTGGAAAAAAACAGAAGGAGCATGCCAGGAGCAATCCAGAAATGCAAGTTTAAATCAAAAGCAAATTGCTTGAATGATGCCAGGGTGAGGAAGGATTTCATGTACAAATCTTGCATAGCTTTTTACTTCTTCTCTGTGTGGTCCTTGCAGCATCCAAGCACAACCCATGTATATGTATTGCAAGGGAAGCTGGTGTCCCGATAAATCCACATAAGGGTTTATCGTAACACTGCTGTATTAATATAGCTCTTCTCAGCCAACTTTATACAGCAATTTAATTGTATTAAATGATGCCAATAAAGGAGTCAATAAATCAATAAAGAGGGTGACATTCTTTAAATCCTTATCATGGACCCCGTACTGTTTTATTACAGGTGTGAACATTTTTTGCGGTGTTTTTTCTGGCAAATTCTCCTAGTTGTTAATTACTGGGATTTCAGTTAATTACTGAAGCGTTTTCATGTGGTTTCTAGCTGGCAGGGTTTATTTATTTTTGGTTTAATAACTCCAATAAAATTCCTGTTTTGTTGCCTTGCCCTAATTCAAAACAGAAATCTGAATGCGCTTTCAATGTGCCACATCTTTCTAATAGCAAATTAATGACTTGCAACGTACACAGAGAAGCAGAGAATTTAACAAAGGGATCAAAACCCATGGATTTCCAACTTAGCCAGAGGGTGTAACATTACAAACGACAGTATCAGTGGATGGCGGTTGTCATCTGAAAATCATTTCCCAGGCCTTGAATTGATTGTCCGTGGGATGTCTTTGATCTCCTTGCTTGCTGGTTTGATTCCGGACCATGTCAATAGAAACTGAATACTATATTGGGGTGTTGATCTAGGCAGGTGTACTGCTGTTTGCTGATTGGTGTACGCAGTTCCACTCTTTGTCCTTCTAACTTTCTGATCGTTGGCTTGTTGGGTGTACAGGAATCCTATGCCACATGTAGCGAGACACTAATGTATTGGGTCAGGTTGGATGGCTGTTGTGGGTAATCACTGAAATTCTGTTATAAAACAATGTATCAGTCGTTGTACTATATGGCATAAGCTGTTAACCTTCTTTTGAAAAATGCTGTACTCCACTTTGTGTATACAGTACTTGTTTTAGGGTCAGGGGGTGATGTCTTACAAAATAAGCAGCACTAGACCTCTGTAGCAAAATACAGATCCCAAGCAGAAATATATTACACTAAATAAGTAAGGCCTTCCAGAAAGGCATCATACTCTTAGACTGTATGTATGGAGCACAGCTTGGGCCAGGTTTGCTTTGTGGTCTCTGGCAAATTATACATAAATTGATGTTCCCATCCAATTTCCCATCCAACGTTGTTGGCAAGCATGGACTATATAGACCTTCCCTGGGTCAGCGTGTGTGCTGCTAACACATGAGAACAGCTTAGCATGTCTGTCCCACAGTGTCTGACAGTGCTGACTCCCTTTATAGAAGAGGTGGTTTGTGCGCTGAGACGCGCCGAGTTTATTGTTTTGTCTATTTCTGGAGCCCCTGGTTTATTTTTTATCTTCTCTTGTTTGTTTGTGTGCTTCAGCAGAACCTGAATGACTGTCAGTGAGCTTATCCGGGATAAATATTTATTTTATTTTGTTTTTATTTTATTTTCGGGGGGGGGGGGGGGGGAGATTTGGACAATAGTGCACCGGTCTGGTGGCAGCCATAAAGAGGGCTTCCCCTGGGAGGTCTGAGTAGAGCCAGTGCACCCAAATCCTGACCTGAACACCCCCTGCCATTCATCACCAGGCCTTAATCAGGGTCTGCTGAATTGCAATGAATTGTGTGGTGGCTTTGTAATGTGTTTTCTGAAACAGTCCCAACAGTATAATAAATAAAAAACAGCACTTTAACTGTAAACACACTTTATATGCCAGCTTGGAACCGCAAATGGAGATCAAAAGAAAACAGTGGCTTTGTGAATTAGATATATATATATATATATATATATATATATATATATATATATATATATATATATTGTTCTGGGTCTGTTTTCTATCCAAAGACCCTAAAACTCGATCCCTGTGATTATTATTTAATGTTTGTTAAATTGATGACAAGCGCACACTGGGATTGTGTAATGCGAGTATGGATTCCTCTTTCTCTCACAAGGGTGCAATTATCTTCTCCCCCCAGATTAATTTGTTATTATTTTTGCTGACGTAGGATTTTGGAGAGTGGCTTGTGTAACTGTCTGTTATGTGTGAGCCAAGGTTAAAACTCAAAGGAGGCAAAGTTTGACGCTAAAGATAAACTGCAACATCCTGGTACCTTTGCTGTAGATCACATGGTCTGATTGCAGCTAGACCACTGGAGGTTTGAATTGCAACACAAGTGACTAGGAACCAGGAAGCAGCAACAACTTGTAGTGTTATCTGTAGTGTTGTCTTTGATTGCAATTGCAAATTGAAAAGACTCAACAGAAGAAGATGGGGGGGGGGGGGGGGGTGCTAATTATGCAAGTCCCAATAAGAAAATGAATTCTGTAAAATCTTGGGTTAGCAATCCTTTCATTTTTTGGTAACACTTTACATTGTGTCTCTAATTACTGAGTATTTACATAGTAATTACTTATTAAATGCATGTGTACTTACAGATCATTACAATGTTATAATGCATAGTTACAATGTTCTTAATGTGTAAATCTGTTTGCATGATATAACCCTAACTCTAACCAGTTTCTGATACAATTGTGTAGTTACATAAATTGAGCAAAAATATTTACATATTAACTATATTATAACTATGCATAATAACATTGCAATTATGTATAAGTACACATGTAACCACTTTGTACATACACAGTAATTAGAGACTCTTTTAATTGGAATCACGATTTGTTAAGTCGATTACATGCCAAGTGGATCTCAAGCTAACTTGAAGACTGATTTGTGTATGTTTTTTTTTTAAATCATTTAGCTGCTTTGATACCCTTTCATATAATAGTCTGTTCCCCCTGATTGGCTGGCTGTTCAGGCTTTCAACTTGAAT
This sequence comes from Acipenser ruthenus, assembly GCF_902713425.1. NCBI lineage: Eukaryota > Metazoa > Chordata > Actinopteri > Acipenseriformes > Acipenseridae > Acipenser > Acipenser ruthenus. The sequence goes on from NC_081211.1 coordinate 741,371, forward strand.
GCGATGCTTCTGTTAAAGAACTGGATCATCTCTGTTTGTACTTCTGCTGCCATCACCTAGTACGATTTCCGATTCCCTTTAAAAAAGAAAAAAAAAGAAGAAGGAGGTTGAGGTGTTATATCTGGGTTGTGTTTAAGACTACAGCTGCAGGGAGATCCAGGGTAAAATTAGTTAATCATATTTTTTCAGACAATACCCTGTGGTATTTGTATTGCAGCAAACTGTGCCTGTACTCCATTTGAGAGGAATTACCTTAGACCAGAGAAGTCTGCTGGAGAGCAACAGTTCGAACAAATTTCTGGGATTGTTTTGTTTGATTTGATTTGATTCGTGAGTGCTGTAGCTTTTCCCCTCACAAAGTGAAACCGCATTCCCCTCTCATTCCTCCAGGGGAGTCCTCGAGCTCCTCTCCTCCCCAGTTTAATTCAACTCTTTGAAGGTTAGGATTTTTTTCAGAAAGGGTCGTATTCAAATATCAAAGGATCCTTGTTAAAATTTTACTCGGCTCTGATTTTTATGATATTAAAACAACACCCCCCGAGTGTCTCTGTTTATTTTCCTTCAATTTTAGTAATTCATCTTCCCCCAAAGACTCCCCATTTTCAGACAAAGGGAGCTTTGTCAAAGCTGACACAGAAAAATACAATTATTTGGCCTAACATTTTGCATCAGCTAAAATTTTAGGATTGAGACAAAAAAAACTATATGAACATAATTTAGATATTTTATTTAACGCCATGTAATCAAAGTTTTTTTTTTTTTTTTTTTGCATAGCATATAGAAAACTACAAAGCGGTGTGTAATTCAATATGTTAAAGTAACATTATTCAGCGGGCTTCATTCCACTTTGTGAAGGGTGATGCAAAACTTTTGGAATCAAAGTGGCAAGCACTGTGTGAGGTTCTGTACTGTTGGGTGAGGAAGTGGTCAGGTAGGTTTTTACGACAGCTATCACCCGCCTTCATTGTCCTTCTCAATCAATCACAAGCCAGCTGTGCACATTGTAAAGAGATGATATGGGTTTCCTTCAGTGAAGTTAGTCAGAAAACCACACAGCGCCAGATGCACGCCATGTTTCAGCTGAGAGTGGTGGCACTTAATAGCAGATTTATAGAGCTGTCTGTGAAGAACAAGAGTCCATAAATCCAAACTTCAGATAAAACGTTCAGCGACCTCTTCATTTCAAGCAAAAAAGCTGTCTACAATTAGGTGCTAACTGGTTCTCATTCAGTCAATAGTTTCCCTTCTAAACGTTTACTCACTCAAGAGATTATAAAACATACTGCATGGGGTGGTGTGTGGTAAATGAGAATGTAATGCCTGCCCTCGGGGCGGGATGCTTGGATAATGTAGCACCCCACCCCTCGACGGGGCATTACACTCTCAAGTCACACACTACTCCACGCATTATTCTCTGTATGCTGCATTACTGTGGCAGCATTAAACAAATACTTACTTACTCTAAGAGATTAGCCCCACATGGAGGAGGAGAATTGAGACGTTACCAGAAAGTGTTAATGGCTAATGACTTCATCAGAGCTGTTGATGGAGTTTGACTCACAAGGAAGTTACGCTATGCCATGTACAGCTTCCTGCAGAACACACATCTGTGCAATGGTGACCCAGCAGCTGCTGTTCTTGTAAGACACCATTCAGAGATTCAGTTTGCAGGGTCCGGCTGACAGTGGCTGTTGTGGATTGGCATTTTGTTAGTTAAGAATCTGACTTTAGGCTGCAAGTCTAGTCAGCACTAACGATTACATGGCAAAATGCAAAACAGATGTAGCTAAACTATATTAGATATAATCGCAGACAGAGTAGTTATAGACTGATATTTACCTGCAGCTGCATTGTGTAACAGAACGGTCATTATCAAGCAAAAGCTGTCTGTCTTTTCACAGGCTGCAAACTGCTGCGGGCACTGGAATTGTTTGGACTGAAGCGGTGAAGGTGTGCCTCCAGAGCTGGTACTTGGATACACACCCTCACCACCAGGCCAGGACACCCATGGTACAATCTGAGCATTGAACGTAGGGATTGGTTCTTAAAGAGTGCTTAAAAAACTCTTAGATTAAACAGTGCTTTGAGAAAATTTGTATACACTTCCAACCGTCTCTAAAACGTTTGTGATTAAATACTCAAGACTTAATTAGAGAGAGGTCTGCCTCTCTTCCGATGAATTAAACAGGCTCCCCTATCTGTCATCACTTGATCGTGAGAGTCTTGTGTAGAGTTTGGGGGTTCTAATAACTGAGCAGGACAGCGTATATGTCTCATGTGCACACTCGCTCTGTTTAAATAACACATGTCTGCATGGTGGTCCGCTGTTTTCCTGTTTATTTATGACGAGCGTTTACTCTAGAATTGCTAGAACCCCATCCAGATGCACTCACTCACTCACTCTCTGCCAAAGTCTATCAGACATCTAGACCAGTGCAACCCAGAGCACAAAAATGTAATAAGACCAAGGCCCATGGATGTCTGAGCATTGTATTATTTTACATGGAAATTAGTGTACCAAGAAACAGGCTGGGGAACGATTGGCACAGGGGAATGGAAACAAGCGCGCACACACACAGGCTCCGAGACATGGAGCAAAGGGCAAACCATAAGTCATTCCAATGAAAACTGCAAATGCTCCGTAATAGAGCTAGAAATTAAGAAAGAGAGAGAGAGAGAGAGGGGTGAGATGAGGTAATAGGTCGCTTTCAGTTTTCCTTTTCTTTTTTCTTTTCTTTTTCTTTTGTTAGGAGTTTTAATCAGCTGGCTTTAGCTTCCACGATGCTGCGCTATTAATCCGCACAGTAAATTAACCGGGAGCGACGGATTAATAAGGGTTCATTAAGGTGTAAATCTGGGAAGATACAATCGCACTTGTTTGCTTTCTCAGGCCGTGTCCCAGACAGCCCGAGCTCCAGTTGGGAGAGTAAGCAGGGGAGATGCAGTCAAGGGATGAAGTGCTCCTTTGAAGAAGTTTCTCACGACTTCAGCAGAAATATATCATATAAGTTAATGGGAACAGCTGCCCGTGTCTCTTCGGTATACAAGGGTCTTCTTGCAAACACCTTGGGAAAATGTTGTCACCCAAACTGTCCATATCACCTTATTATTAATCACGTTTTATATTTATTTTTAAAATAAAAATCCATAGTCAATGCTGTTTTCCGTGTCTTTAGAGGGGTTTTTTTTCTGCTGGTATTCTGCCATGGATGAGGTGACACTTACAGCAAAATAAAATGGGCTGAAATATTGTGAAATGATTAGACTGGTTTTGTGATTTGCTGGAAAGAAGTTTCTGAATTTTGTGGTGTCCTGAAAAAAAAAAAAAATGATATCCCACAATTTAATTTTCTTTAGATCTTTGCTACCTATTAAGAAAAAAAAAAAATCTGCAAAGCAGGGAGGGTTATGACATTTTTCCAATATATCTTATTTTTTTTTCAAGAAAGTAGTGCTGTCTTTCTCTATTTTATCAAAAAAATGCATTAGTTTGTCAAGCACACGATACTCAAAAGGTTCCCCTGATCAGTCCCAGCTGCTAAGGTATAACAGCTGTGAAAGCTCCATGTGTTACCCAATCACATCTTCAGGCAGGAAGAGCAAAGAGACATCAGTTATGACATTGCCGTTGCGGAATTCATATATTAAATATTTTTACAGCACTTCCCTGTGTCTAGTTTTTAAATACTGTCCGCTCCTCCATGCTGTTAAAGCAGATTTTTATAGGACAGCCATGGGTTCAGATCTGTTGTGTGTTAAGTCTCATTGTGTGGTAATGTTTTTTTTTTTCCAGGGGAAATCAAAGCTTACTGTAAGAATGACGTTTCCCAATATGAGAACAATGGCCCTTCTATTTAATGCAGCAATTGCTTAGACCCCTCCAATTTCGGAAGTGGTTCTTACTGTATATCTGAAAATCACTTCCTAAGGGGAGCATAAGCCGCTGATATTTGTACTGTACCGGAGTTTATTGTACAACTAACGTCAAGCATGAGTAAAAATCACGATGCATGTCTTTAACTGAGCATTTCTGAAACACCTGTCGAAGTAATACTCCACTACTGTAAGACGTTCCTTTTGAAGTCGATGCTCTTATAAAACTGGTCAGACCAAGAGGCACATGCATACTCTGGCACCAGGCACACATGCTTCTATAAAGTGGCAGCTTACGGAACAAGGTAATTGCTATTCCAGAGCCTCTCTCTCTCTCTCTTCTTACTTTCTCCATTGCTTTTTTCCTCGCCTCTCGTTCAGGCTGGGCTGTGGGTTTGTGGGTGTTGTTGGCGTTTCAGGAGGGTTGAGATATGCAGTGTGATGTCACAGAGAGCAGATGAGTCACCCGGGACGAGGGTGTTATAGTAAAGACATGTTAACGAGAATCTAAAGACTCTGTACATGACGAATAGAGTGGGCATCATCTGACATAATTGGTGAAACCATGTAAGTAAAGGATTAAAAAGGTTGTGAAATACAGTGACCGTCTGTCTGACACATGTCTGTGTAAAAATTAAACTGGTGTAATTATGTTCTGTTAATCATTGTATTTCCCATTTTAAATCAGTTTAACTGCACACTCTACAATCAAAATAGCAATAGTGTTACTTTTTCTTACATTATTAGTAAACCCTGTAAAAATGAAAAGAAGGGAACATAACTTTCTTACATCTGTTCCTGTGAGTCGGCTGCAAGCCCTGTTTGTGTTTTGGAGGTCATGTGACCACTCCCCATGACGTAATGTATCTTTGTAAATGTCTGTAAGTTAGTCAATGTTCTTGTTGTTTCTTGTCATTAGAGAGCATTGCTAAAGGATTAAAAGAAGATAGTAGATGAATGGCATGTTTTATTTTAGTGTTCTTTGAATGTTTGTTCTCTGATATTTTTGGTTTTCAAATTCACTGTTCCTTATTTTGATAATAAATAAAATTGTACTGCATCCATATTTCTATACCTATATTGTTATTTTATTCTTACATTTATTTATTTATCTATTTATTTTGACCTTTGACCTGCCCACATGTGTCATGTGATGCAGAGTCCTGTATATAAGCAGGCAGAGCCACAGAATGGAGTCGGCTGATCTCTAACTGTGGCAGAGATCAGAGCTCTGTTTAGAGTGTGTTTTGTACATGCTTGTCACTGCAATTGTCTACTTCTCTGCCAGAATTGCAAACAACCTGGCAATTTGTGCAAACTGAGAAACCGCCCAACCAGATTAAAAACTTGCATTTTTGAAAAATCATCTTGGCAATAAAAGAATGCAATGATTTCCAAATAAATGCAGCTGTCCTGGTTTCATCCTTACAAAGTGTGGCCTTGAGCTACGCTGCAACTGCTCGTACATTACTTACTACACCACTAAATCACTTCTAAAATATAACTGACGGTTGTTACTAAGTAGTTATCAAGCACAGTAATGCTAGTAATAATTGCCTGATGATTACAGTATAATGACTAGGAAACATAGGAACTTAATGTAGATCAGGCACCTGACAAAACGTGTCCAAAGCCGACCTCCAGTGATAATGTTACGCTAACCCTTGCCCCCTAACCAGCCGCTTCCTTGCCATGTCAGTCCCTCCCTCTTTATTGGAAAGCAGTTACTCGTTCAAGGTCTGTGAATGCTGGTGTGGGCCCTTGCGAGCTGTAATGTGATGCGTATAGGATTTCTGTTCTGCATTCTCCACGGTGCGACTCGCTTCAGGCACATTCGCTGAGCTGCACAGAAGCAGGTCTGTGTTGCACAATGCTTCGACTATGGGCTTCTGTGCTCCAGGCATCGATTGATATCTCACTTCAGACCAAGCGTCAGCGCTGAGGAGTCTTTTCAGTTAGTGAGCATGGCAAACGATGATCTAAGCAGTGTCAAGAATAGAGAAACACAATAGGGTTCCAGCAGGTAGGGAATGCAATATGAGGGCATGCTGATGATGTAAAGGGTTAGTTGGTGCAATTTGACCCCACCTGGTGGCTACAGTATTACTGTATTATCATGAAGTGACCGTGTTGAATGTATTGGACTTATTTATGTATATAGTAAGAGGTGATTACATTTCTTTAGGTGAAATTGTGTGTGATTTGTTTGCTGTTGTGAAAACTGAAAGTAACAGAAGGCAGTTCAAAACTGCTGAACTGGCAGCGGGATGAAAAATCTCATTGAAGCCTCAGCCCCATTAAGAATAACATCATAGCCTTATTAAGTATTTTGAAAGCCGAAAGAACCCCATTGGCACCCATTTCGAATCCAGCTTGAACGTCAACAACATAATCACGGCCACTTTTCAACGAAACAAAAAAAAGTCTCTTCTAAACAGGAAACTTCTCATAAAATACCAGCTTTTTTTTGCAGAGCGGCGCCATCCCAGCCAACAGCTCTGCACCTGGCAAGCAAGAACACGGCTAGTGTTCAAAGAGAGAGCCAGTCTGGCATTTGCAGAAGGAGTTATAAATCAAAGAAAGAATAAAAGAAAAGAACAAAAAAAAAAAAAAAGGTTCTCAATAACCTTGAGAACTTCAGAAATATTCCGGAACCAGATGAAACAAAAAAGCGATAAATATGGGACTGGGAAGCATAGCATGTGAGTATGTGTGAGTGTGGTGCTGTCCCGAGGTCTAGCCTTTCACATGTCTCTCAATGGATCACAGAGCCTGAGTAGGACACAGACCATAAAAGAATGAAAGCCAGAGAGCCAGGTGATTGACGCTGGTTTTGACTGTACTCAATCGCAAGCCATGTGTGTTTTATTAATATCAACTTCAGATCTGAGTGATGAGAATAACTTGTTACACAATAGTCCAGACTCCTGTTAGCATTTACTAGAAAAATGTTGAGCATACAAAACTTTAGAACAACGAGCCTCTTAACCACAATGCAAAAGAGTTGGGCTCATGTGTACGCATGGTTTTAACCTCATCTCAGCAACCGGGCACAGATTGTGCAAGTGCACTGTATCACACAACACTGCCTGTTACACTGGGACACCACACCCCACACTAGAAAATGCTGTCCATACATACTGTGCAGTTTATAAAAAATGCTTTCAATTGCAGAGGAAGTAGGTGCTTATAATGGAGAACTGTAAATAATAAAAATCACACTCACTCACTTCCCACTGGATCTGACCTGTCCGGTGTCTGAACCCGTGTCAAGTCTGGCAAAGTAGATCCTTCAGCTGATTCATTACTGACATCAATCACAGAGGGAAAGTGACCCTCCCAGCACTCACTGGCCTAATGAACTCAGAGCTGCAGCTAGTAAACCTGATTATTACTCCAGGGGCAGTGTGTTCAGAGCAGGAGCTAATGGTGAGCGATGCCGCCACCTTTGACCTTCACCGCTGTGGGAGTTTGCTGGGCTGCTGTATTGCATGTTTATCTATTAAATGAGGCGGCCTTGAAAAGGATACGACACAGCTGTGCTGTCCATCCTTATCTGCCTTGAGTCTCTTTGGTTTAATTCAGTCGTTTCCTCGACACCCACACCCACCACAATTTGAAATCTCACTTTTTTCATTTCTCAAGCTTTGAAAGCTCTTAAGAGCACTAAACTGGAGTATTTAACTTCTTGAATGCAGAACTTAACACAGTGAAATGATAGAGGAGTGCGATAGGTTCAAGACGGTTTACGAGATCAGTGAATAACGCTTGAGGAGAAAGGGTTTCACTAACCCTGTCACAAATACAGGCTTGACTTTGTCTAAATATCTTTCTCTGTAAGATTTATACCAGGCAAAATGAGTTCCCCTGGTTTTCAGCAGGACGTTTGAGAACTATTTTTTTGTCTATTGTTTCAATCTCTATTATAGTCTGCGAGCGGGCCAAAAAGTTTTTGCTAATTTTTTGCAGGATGCCATTTGACTCTAACAAGACTCAGCAGCTTGATCATTTCAATGTTATGGGGCAGTATTCATAAAATCACTCAAGTTTTGAAATGTTAAGTGGGGGTGCTTATCTGGGTCACGCAAGTAGGGCACTTAAATATTGCGGAATTCATAAAAAGATCTTAATCGTAGTGAGGTTCTTAACTTGTCAAAGTAACAGTAGTACCCAAGCCTGTATTAAAACACAGAACTAAAACATGTACCGTGGTATAGGATATCCTATATGGAGAGACACAGCTCCATACGGCTGATCAGAATGCATGATTGCAAGCTTGATTGAGTTGTGTGTGTGTGTGTGTGTGTGTGTGCGTGTGCGTGTGTGTGTGTGCGTGTATGCGTGCAGTGTGGATTAGTGGTTAGGGCTCTGGACTCTTGACCGGAGGGTCATGGGTTCAATCCCCGGTCGGGGACACTGCTGTTGTACCCTTGAGCAAGGTACTTTACCTAGATTGTTCCAGTAAAAAAAAAAAACAACTGTATAAATGGGTAATTGTATGTAAAAATAATGTGATATCTTGTAACAACTGTAAGTCGCCCTGGATAAGGGCGTCTGCTAAGAAATAAATAATAATAATGTGTGTGTGTGTGTTGTTAGTGTGTTGTGCATAGGAGTAGTTTGCAGTGTCGTAGATGACTCTTCTTCAGTGATAAACCTATTTAATGTATCAATACTGTATCCTATTTGCAGACAATAGATATTAAATTAAAAAGTGATAAATATAGGAAGGGGTCATTCATAGTGACCAGCTAGAGGTGGAATCAAGTTTACCACAGCCCATCCTTCTGCGCTAACCAGCTCAGCAAGGCTAGCGGATAAACCACTCCAGACCACTCTGAATCCAATGCTACGTACAGTGCAACTGTCCTGTGCTAACATACGTTCAGAGTTCACCAATGCAGAAGAGTTCAACTGGCGGCAGTCCCTGGTTTACATTTTTTTATTGTATTTATTGATTTATTTTTTTAGGGTTAGGGCAAGGTTACAGGTTTTATTTTGCGAAGAATTATTTGACACAACAATATCCGTCTATGTCTGGCCCGGGTATAGGATAGCACTCAGGGACCAGGGCTGAAGACCACACAAGAGTCATAAGCAGTTAATGTTAAGTGAGGGACAGGTGAAACTCAAGGGCTGTTGAGAAAGCATTGACTCAAACGTGAAGGACGAGTAGGAGGGTTATACACCAGGGGGGCAAACACTACATGAAGAGAAATACTCTCAAGCAATGTTTTCACTCTGTTTATTTATCATTTGAGAAAGTTACACTATTGCAGATTGGGTGAAGTGTTAGCACTCAAAGACACACAAGATGAGGAAAAATCATGAAATGAAAATGATTAAACTAAAGCAGGGGATAGGAGAGCCATTTTAAAAGAATATCTGTCTGTCTTATTTCTTTTTATTATACGACTAAGAGATTTATTATTTGCCAAAAGTGGATCAACACAGCTTATCCTGTTGATCTTGCATATAAAAACATCAACACAAACTAAAAAAGTTCTTGAGCCAATGAGAAAGCTCTTTTCTGTCATGTGGCCTATCAGGGGGAAAAAAACTAAAGCAGCAGTAACATTCCTTATTTCAGCAATAAATGAAGAAGTATCGGATTAGGACAGAGTGTCACTTTAAATCACTTTCAAGCATAAAAATCCTTTAAAATGCAGCCCACACTGCCTGGGACAATGGCACATAACACACTGCTTGTTTATTCACTGAGTTGTTAGTATGAAAGGCTGTCGACACAGGCATCATTCAGGACTCTAATTCATTGAGTGAGGAGATTCTGTCCTGGAAACGGGGCCGGTCAGATGAGTGTGAGGGAGAGGAGAGTGTTGGGCTGGGGGTCAGTCCCGCTGTCCTGCCAGGGGCAATGCCCTGAGGGAGATGAATGTGCCTTTCAGAGGCACACTGTCCCACTCTCTCCACTTCCAAATAGAGGAGAGCTGCCCAGGGATTTTCAACTGGGAAAAGTCAACTTCTTTTTACGTAATAATGTATGCTCTCCTTCATTCAGAAAATAGTAAAATAAACGTATTAAATTCGAAGGCAAAAGTTTTGATTTAAAAGTCTTCTGTTGAGATAGACTTCTAGTGGAAATGTTTGGCATTGAGTTTCTTTCAGTATTTCTAAATTCAGCACTGTGGAGGGTTGATTATAGTTATGATTGATTCTTGCATTCATGTCAAAGAATAGCTGCCTGTCTAACTGGAACTTGCTTTGACCTCTATTTTCACTGAGGGTTGCCTGTAAATGAACGTTACTTTCTTGATGGGGAGTGTTGAATTGTACTGTATTGTATTTTACAATCTTGGACTGTCACCCTCTTGGCCAGGTCTTCTTTGTAAAAGATAGTTTAATCTCAATGAGATGCAATAGATATAAGAACATAAGAACATAAGAAAGTTTACAAACGAGAGGAGGCCATTCGGCCAATCTTGCTCGTTTGTTGTTAGTAGCTTATTGATCCCAGAATCTCATCAAGTAGCTTCTTGAAGGATCCCAGGGTGCCAGCTTCAACAACATTACTGTCAGCTTCAACAACATTACAAAGTTATATATAAAGGTTTGAGGTATTAATGGAACAAAAAAGTGTGAACTTGAATGGAAGTTTGGTCCACTTTAAGAGCCCCCTTTATAATAATAATAATATCTTTATATAGCACCTTTCATAGTGTGTGAGCTGTGCATTATATGCAGAGTCGCTTACAATAGGACATTGATTTAACATCTCATCCGTAGGATGGAGCACAAGGAGGTTAAGTAACTTGCTCAGGATTTCACAGTTTGGTGACTGTTTGGTGACTGTTTGGTGTTTGATGTGAAACAGCAGAATGGAGTTTATTATATCTGTAATAGAGCAGGGTGACATTTCACCTTATTGAAGAGATCTGACAAAGATTGCCTGCCCCCTATGGAAATGCAATCCCTCAGAGATGTAAGCGGAGCTCATTTTAATAGGCTCTGCGTTCACACGGCTAGCGCAGTGCGAGGAGCAGGAAGAGGGATTACAGCCTCACAGCCCCTTTCTCTTATTGTAACTATAAAGAAGTGGCATTAACCAGGATCTGACACGGTCAGACTTACGAGATGCTAAGTCAAGAGGACAAAACGCCTTGGCAAGGGCCTCCATCAGTGTTATTGAGGTAAAACTTACAAGAAGCTAACTCAAGAGGACAGACGTTTTGGCATTGACGTTTGTCTACTTGACTGTAGTGTTGGTCTACTGGAGTTTCTTGTAAGTTTTACCTTTGTGATGTTTTTTTGAAATGATGAATGTGTTTGCCATGGCATCAGACACAGTTTGAGGGACACAGGAAAATATGGGAATGCCACAGTTTAAAATTACATATATTTATAAAGCATTTGTAAATGTGGTTTATAACATACCCTATTGTGCCTTATTAAGATACTTGACATAATCTATTAATCACATATAATATGTCTTAACATGCTAAGGGGGGAGGAGGAGGCGGGGGTGGAATTTGTGACCCACACATTGCAAACAAACATCCAAATAATGCCATTGTTTCTGGCCTGAGGAAATTGAGGCAGGAAGGATCTATGAGGAGTAAAGGGTTGATGACACAAGTCTTGTCCTTGTCCTTTCACTTAGAAAAAACAAGTTATTTTACCCTCCCTCGACGCCTTTAGAAACTCTACAAAATAAGCACTTTGTCTGCGAGCAGTGCATGTAAATGTTTAAAGGAAACATGCTAAAGTGGTATTATGGTACATCAGTGGCTGGCAGTGCATGATAAAAGTATTCACCCAGCAATGTGCATTGCAGCTGGAGAGAGGGAGAGTTTGTAACACAGGAGCGAGAATTCCTGGACGCAGAAATGCATTCATAGCGTTGCATCCGAAGAAACAGCAGGCACTGAATCGATATGAATAAAACTAGATTAAACAGGGGGCCAGCTAATAAGAGGTATGAAAATGGACTGTAAAGCATCGGTTAGCAATTTAAATAGTTCAGAAAAGAAAGTATACCTACAGGATATCCACCACGTAGATCATGAGCTGCAGATGCTGGCTTTCCTCAAATGAAGAAAGGCTGAAACAGGCAGGCCTTTTTCTGGAAGGGTGACCACTTAGCTATCTTGGAAGCCTTGGGTTTCCATGCTGGCTGTCTTCACAAAGCACAGCGAAAGCATGGCCAGGCCATGTGACTTGACAGGTCTGGACAAGCATGGGCCAAGACTGAGTGCATTGCCAATGGTCTGTCGTTTTAAAGATGCAGGGTTTGTTTCATAGATCTGAAAAAAGCAGAAGAAATAAAGAAGACTAAAGAAAAGTAAATCCTACTTTTTTAATGTCTAGATTTGTGATGAGATTATTGCTAGTATTTCTCTTATGAACACAGCCCTTGTTTTCTTATATATGATCTAAAAAGCATAGTTATGTTAACAGTTAGAGATTATAAGAAAATATTACAATTACATGATTTTTTTTCAATAACATTTTATAAGAATGTTATAATACGTTGTTTTTCAAGGTCCATCTCTGTAACCACTTAGTGTAGCTGTAAGATGAGCATTGTCCAGCAGGTGGCGAGTGTGAATATCAGAATAATGCAGGTGGGTTGTCTTGAGTGTTCACCAGGTGTTTAAGCCTAAGCTACAATGTAAACGATGTATTTATTCTCAAGTACAGTACAGTACAGTAGAATCCATAATGTGTATTCCTTCAGCAGGTGGCTAGGACTAATATAAAATGCAAGTTTTGCGATCCCAGCAGGTATCTATTGAGAAATACAGTAAAGTGTCAATGTGGGGTGAATCCTAGACCCTTACATCATGCTACTGACAGTGCTATTGTACAGTGTCCCGACAGTGTTGCTCAGTAACGCGACATTCAGATGGCCAGTAAGTGACTCAGAGGGAGGTCAGACTGGAAATCACACCTCAGCTGGCTTTCACTTACTCACACACAGTTTTTCTTTTTTATGTATATACACATATTAAGTGTGTCATATCCCAGCAAGCTGGTTAGCTGCAAGGGGTTGCCAGGGTTAGAGATGGCAAGCCCAGATTCACACCCGTCGATGGAAACGTGTTAAAGTCCGTCCGTGCATCCAGCCAGCGTCTCATTCTCCATGAGAATTACGAGGTCACATCACAGCTGGAGTGTTTTACTGTCAGGAATGCAGGGCCTGTGTTTTCTCTGCACTGTGTCAGTGGAATTCTTATTTGTATGTACAGGTGCTTCAAAAGCTGCTTAACAGAACCACTGGTTTATTGAATCAATCTCATGTTTTGATAAAGAAAAAAAAATTGCACTGCCTGTTCAACCAACTTTTAAAATAACTTTTAAAATTACGCCTGCAGATATATAATGAATTCCAAACAGAGTATCCAAACATTAGCAGCTATTGCATCGGGTTTCATGAAAATCAGCAACCATTATTTCTTTCTTTTGAGGAATGCGTTTTCAGACCTCCTCCTGGCTTCAACTCGTGGCATTAATGTTCAATGATTTTATTCATATTATTATGACTGTAAAGTTGCTTTTACTGTTTGGAGTCAGGCGTCTCGCTTGTCATTTTTAGTTGTATTAATGAAGTGTTATTTCTTGGGTTGTAAGCAGATTTGGGGTGGTCATGACTGGATTTTGTGGTGTCTCATTGGCTGGTGGATTTGTCAGTTTTCAGAAATCTCTGGATATGGTAGCTCCTGGAAAAATTCCCCCGTGAACGGTTTCCCCAATCTGTTTCAAATGAAACGGCAATACTGACAATTTATTTTTAAAACAGTTCTGAACAGTTTTAATTGCTTTTGGTTCATCGGGTCTCGAGTGCTGCATTATTAGTTTGTTGACTTGCTGGATTTCAGTGATGTGTTGAGCATCTGGCAGCAGCCTGTTGTCTCGTTTTGTTTCAATGGCTGTTTGCACAGAAAACAGACAGAGGGTTTGTGCCAGACCACTAGCGTGAGACACTTTAACTACGTCTAAAAGCAGTTCAAACAGGATTTAATCAGTTCTGTTAGGAATCTAAAGAGGAAAAGAGTTGCTCCTGGCCAGACGTTTTATAATCATATTTACTCTAGCGTTGGCTAAAAAACTAAATAAATACATAAATACATAAATGCCTTATTGACGTCTCTAAAAACAAGGAATAGTGATGGAATTCTCTTGGAATGTTCAGTATACAGACACGGGTCCCACATCTGAGTTTAAATGAACAGTTTGACAGGACAGCACAGTAACAAAGAACAGCTTTACATAAAAAAAAAAAAAGTTTAAATAAGTTTCTTTATTTGCAAATTGAATATAGTCCAGCTGCTTCTTAACCCACATAGCCACGTTGCAGCTATTTTGCAGAACAGGTTATTGTAGTTTTATTTATTTATTTATGTATTGATTGATTCTAATATGTTGTGGGAATGAGGAAACGCTCATATTTTTCCCTGAATCAAGACTTTCCGTAATTCCTCCTCAAAATCATGTACAGATGCTGCAGTACTGTGAACATATCCTGGCAAGAAAAAAAAGAAATTACAAAAGATCCAAAATCCAGACACAGCAGCAGAGCCGTTTTCTAAAACACATTCAAAACACTCAAGGGCAATCGTTTGTTACTTGATCCGGCATCTCTACATATTCATTGCTTTAACTCAAAGCAATGCATGGCCGTGAATACAAATCTATTGCTCCCTGGTGCAGGGTATAGGCAGTGGGTCCGAGTTGTAATTCAAGGTGGAGGTGTGTGGGACAGTGCAGCTACTTGTAATTTAATTAACCATTCTAGCTCTTGAAGTGTGCTTCCTGGCCCTGTGAGATTTTGATATCATAAAGATATCAATTTGTCAAAATACCGAACCTTGAAGAGGAAACGCTTCCCTCTATCCCCAATGATCCAGGTGGTCCTGTATTGTACTCACCTGCTGTTTCAGTAATTCAGTTCAGCATCAAACCCACTGCTTCAGTGTCCTTTTATATCTGCCGCTAATAAAATCTAAACTTTTGAAGACTTTTTGAGGGGTGGGGGGGGGGGGGGGGGGGGGTTACAGGCTTGTTCCCAGCTCAAGCGAGATGCCAGATTGGAAGGATTGTGCAGCAGGAGAGTGCGTGGAGTCTGGTTTCCAGTATCTAACCCATCGGGTGGAGGCCTATTGAGATATCAGATCACATTCTCACAGGAAAAATAAATAGCAGCAGTGAAAATGCGAGTTTAGTAGCTTCACACCGGGGGTGCACTGGTTATCTACAGCACACACTCAGTGTGTAAATACACGTAAGTCCCTTAGAAAGGTTTAACACAGTAAAAGCACAGAAAAGTCTAATAGAGTGAAAGCATGGCACAGCATAAGTAAGTGTTGTAAAGCCCAGAGAGGTGTGGAAAAGCATATTAAAAAAAACAAACATGGCCAACCATGGTAAATGTCAGTTTTAGTCACTATTAGCAATCCTACCCTTGCAGGGGATGGCTATCTAAACCTCTCAAACAGGTTGAAAGGGAGAGACTCCCTGGGGTAAATGAATGGCTTAGTGCCTGAATGTCTGCGTTGTACCTGATCCTTCCTTCCCCTGCTCGGGTTGCCATGAGGAGGAGATGACCCTGCCTTCCTGGAGTGCATTACAGAAAGCACCAGGCTGCTGTCTGGAATGGCAGGTTAAGCAAACTGCCCTCCGCATGACACCGGCTCGCTCTGCTGCGGGGTTACAAAAACTTCTCAGGCTTAGGATGGAAGCGGGGAGCTGTTCGTGTGAGACAGACAGAAAGAGCCGGGGTGCTTCTTGCAATGGAAATGTGGGCTGCTTTGCATGATAGATGGGCTGCTGTGAATTACACGGACGTTCCCGATTAACTTCCCAATCTTGCATTTCCGATCATGCCCGTGTTCTGTTCTCACGTGCAGTGCATGTCCCAACCCTTGTGCTCTGTGTGTCTCTACAGGTTTACACCCAAGACCAATGCAATGATGCTGCTACTGCTGCCTGCCTGTCTGCTGCTGGCCCTTGGCACTGTCTCAGGGGGAGGGTACCCCCCACTCCCCCAGATGAAGTACACGCAGCCCATGATGAAGGGGCCTGTGGGACCCCCTTTCCGAGAAGGCAAGGGACAGTACCTCGGTAAGTGGCGGACTGCGGAGCTTCATCGGGGATCTCTGGGATAATTCCCCCTAGCAAAACCCCTTTCTCCAGTGGAATAATGTTCCCAAACTCAGATGTAGGTACAATCCCTTTAAAATTTAACACAGAGATTAGGATGAGAAGGCAAAAAATAGAAGCTGAATAAACGTAAGTTTAAACAGAAGGTAGGAAAGTTTATAAATGCATGGAATAACATACCAGGTAAAATAGTAGCATCCAAAACACTAACAAGACTCCAAAAAACAATCTGCTTCCGTCCTGTTAAATTAGACGGCTTCAATTGAGGGAACTGAACGGCTATCGTTTCTAAATTCTTCTTCTTAAATTCCTAAAAAATAAATAAATAAACCATCCCAAATTGTAAATTATAGTTTTGAAACATCAACAGCCTTTTATTTAGAAGACAAAAATGGAGTTAGCCTTTCTCTGGAGACCTAAATCCAGGACTACTGTATATCTTAAGCTATTGGTGTTTTTCCACGTGTGGTGGAGCAGAGAGCAGAGGGAGTGAGGTGGGTTGTTGAACCTGAGAGGCCTGCTGTGCGAACAGAGAGAAGAGCCTCTGCCTCACTCAGGCAGAGCCACTCCAGCAGCAGGAATGCTGTGTACGCACTGGGAACATTCCCAGAATTCCAGAGCACTCGTGTCTCGGTGGAACAGAGGAAAATACCACAGCCGAATTCCTCGGGTGTCTGGGGAGCAGATCCCAGATCAGATATGGAGAGTGCCAGACAAATTCAGGGAAAACTCAGGGGATCTAAGAAAATCACTATAAATATTAATATTACAATGAATAACAATGGCCCTCGTTGTATTTATCAAAGCTTTAAGCTCCTGGGACCATTTTTATGAAAGAAAACTAGCACTGGTAATGTTTCGGAACTAATGAGTAACAATCACAGTAGCAATTTAGTAATATATATATATATATATATAAACTGAAAACTCACTGTTTTAGTAATTCAATAATCAAGAATTTCCTGGACATCGGTATCGCTCTTTCAACCAAAAAATATTGAATAGCTCTGCTTCTAGTGTTTTACCTTCACTCAAAGTGAATTGTATTAAAAGCCCACTGCAATTGTAGAAAATTATGGCTAAGATTAAGATCAAATAACAATTTCAGAGACTATAAATTACTTAAATATCCAGGAGCCTGGAAAAGTTAAATATAATGAACTGCCGTTTCAAACCTGGCAGGAGAATGTACTGACATTAATCTGAGAGTCAATATAGAATGTTTCTTGAAGGACCTTTGTTAGGAGGCTTTCCAAGAGCCTGCTACATTACAGGAAAGCCTCAAGAAACAGTTTTCTCTTAAAAAAAAGGTTACTGTGGCACACCAAGGCAGAAACAGGGTAAGGTCATGGTAAAGCACAGGCAAGGGTGGTACTTCACAGATAAGTTTGGCAAAGCATATTAAAACCCAATTGTTAACCATGATAAACGTACACCTCAGAATGGCCATTTAAAAAAAAAAAAGCAGCAAGGATCAGGCAAGACATGCAGACCAAATCTTTGTCGTCCCATAAGGATTATACTGGGAGACATGCAGGTTAAAAGCGAGAACACACAAGGGACATACAAAGATAAAGAAGGGTTTCATGCACAAAACATGCCAGGGTTCTTTTGAAAAAAAAAAATTGCAAGGATCATGCATGTTTTGAGCAAGGCGTGCTTGAAATCTTTATCGTTAGCTGTACGACCCATGCACAGTGCTCACTCTAAAGCTGCTTGATCCTAGCATAATCCTGGTGGGATGCCAATGAACTGGGAATGAAGAAGTTTGACGGGTCTTTGTTTCTGGGGCTGTGTGATTTATGAGCTGCTCCGTCGTTGAGGAGAGGTGCTCGCTTGCAGACTCAGACTCTGATGCTCCACGGGTTGCTGTCTTGGCAGAGTGTCCAGACTGCAGAAGCAGAGGTGTGTGGAGAGAGGGAGAGGGAGAGAGAGAGGGAGATAGAGTGATCTACTGAATCAGAGCGATGGTGATGAGAAACGCACGTTCACTGTGCATATTCACCACTGCATGTGTGTGAGTGTGTGTGTGCCCTTGCAGTTTACTGCAGGCACCACGGTCAAAGCATAGCAAAGAGAAGTATATATAAAATCAAGGCAAAGCACAGGACAAGACAAGGCTCAATCACATGCCATGGTTAAAGAAGATGAATGCACCCATACTGTGCAAATGTAACCTTTATCTTTATAAGGGTAGTGCGAACAGCTGGCATTAGGTGCCCACTATTTCTCCTTCAGAAAGATGAGAGAGGGCTGGTCCCATGAGACACAGCGATTGTGCGTCCCTTTCAATCTTGAGAAGCCTCAATGCAGCCCCGCTTCCAGGGGACCGATGAATGGAAAATGCCATGTGTCACCCCTTGTTTTTTTGGAAGTTGCTGTGGTGATTTGCTAGTGAAAGCCCAGGGTAAATTAAAGTCAGCGAACGACCCACATCCCTGGCACTAAATGGTGCATGAGCGCGTGATTTATTGAGTGGCCAAGACCAATGGAAGCTGTTTCAATGGCTCTCTGGAATTGTATTTTCCTGCATTTTCCAGTTGTAATTTTCTGCTGAATTCCTGGCCTTTGAGCAGCTTATATAATCAAAGTGGGGCTGTGGGATTCTTTGTTTCAGGGCTGGGGGTGCACAGAACACAGACCTATTTATCAAGGTCTACACACGATTTCCACCGCTTTGAAAACCAGAACAAAACTGTTAATGTTACAGAAATAGTAACTCAAAAGGTTCCATGTAGGTTTTGACTGAAGAAACCATTCAAAGTTTATTATCGAAATAAGTTAATCTTTGGCAGCAATATTTTGTTCCATGTATGCTCAGCTATGCTAATTTAAACATTAACAGTTAGACGTTACCATAGCCAGCACTGCACCTGAATCGCCCTCTGACCATCGTAGCACACAACCTTATAGGCTCATTAATCCTAGCCTTTTCCCCAAACAGAGGCTGACCCTAGTAAAAGCATAGCAAAGTGTCAAAAAGCATAGTGTAGCCATGGTGAAGCATAAGCAAGCATCGTGAGCCGAGAGAGATATGGTAGAGCACATACAAAAAAAACAATATAACAAACCACGGTAATCTGAGGTACAAGCATAGCCTAACCATAGGAAAAGCACTGGAAAACTGCAAAATGACCATGGTATACTTTAATAAGGCAAGTCCTTCACACATCACACACAATCCGTGTTGTTACTGTTGGCTTTATTATTGCAGTTTGCAGTACAAAAAGACACAGCTACATTTACTGGATATTAATGCAGCTGTAATGTGTTGAGAATACCGCAGGTGGCTAGAAAAACTAAGAGTCAACAGAATGCAAGCAGCTCCAACGCAATGTCTATACCACCACCTGCTGGTCCAACATGACAGCCATGCTCTCTGTAATAAAATTGCTAAGTTTTGGGCCAGTCTTTAAATCCGTCTTCTGAAAGCCTCCTGCATGCAGCCCAGCCTCGCTTTGCTGACAGACCCTCGACTGGAATGAAAAGCTACTTCTTGGCCTCCTGGTGTTTGGTATCCAATGGAGGGAAATTTTTAAAGCCGATGGCATTCAGCAGAGACACGCCAGAGAGCTGAGATCCAAAAACCATAGACGGTAATACAATATTTCATCTGGGTTTATTTTAAAACAAAAAAAAAAAGAAAAAGAAAGAAAGAACTTTCTCTTTTTTCATCATGCCAAACCAAAGACATTTTTGTTCATTCACTCAATACTTTTCAGGAACAACTTCATTGACCACAAGGAGAAGCAAGCTTTTAGTTGACACCCAGATTCATTATAGCGTGGGCACTGTCTGTCTGTCTGTCTGTCTGTCTGTCTGTCTGTCTGTCTGTCTGTCTGTCTGCATGAAGCATTTTTACACTGGGGTTGTAAATCGAATATTTAACCCTGCAGTCGTCAGAGATTAGCGTTAGCTAACTTATTCTATGAAGTGATGTTAATAAGTGAGTCTATAACTCACCACCTGGGGGGAAGAAAATCAGACTAGAGTTCAAGAGAGTGGTAGATCTGCCTCTGTTTAGATCCATACAATAGTCTTACTGTATGTTCACTTTGAAGGGAAGTTGAATTAGAAGTGTCTGCAGATGTCTGATTCAGACCAAGCAGTGTGTGGGTATCCCCTGGAGAGAGAGAGAGAGAGAGAGAGAGAGAGAGAGAGAGAGAGAGAGAGAGAGAGAGAGAGAGAGAGAGAGAGAGAGAGAGAGAGAGCTGTGTTACAAGCAGACCCACATTACCAGCAAGATGAAAACATCAAGCAGTGTTTATCACAGTGTGGAGGAACTCTGGTAATGACTATAAAAGCTTAGCGAGGGGTCTCATACAGACATAACCTGCAGCAATTACCCGCGCAGGCAGCTACTGTGTGTGGTGCAACTATGTCACAGCAGCCTGTTTTTGACGTTCAAATAGCTGGATTCCTCGCAGGCGAGTTGTGTAATAATGTCATCAACAGAAAATCTATATGCAATCTGTCCCCCTGTCTATCTGACCTGACCTTTGCAGAAAAAAAAAAGATGACTGTCTTTGATCAATTCCGAAACTTACATGAAGGTTCTGTTTTGGTCAAAGGTTCCGAGAATTATATTTGGGCTGCACTTTGATATCAACATATACAACATGTACAACTGGGGCCCTCTTGTGGATATGTGTAGTCAAAGCAGTGAATATATATAAACTGTGTAAAGTGCTTTGAGATGTGCAGGTCTGCACATGATAAGGCGCTATATATAAATCGAAGTTGTTGTTGTTGTTGTAACTAGCTATGAGGACACTGTTGGTTTGCCGTGTAACATAGATTTGGAGGCTGAATAGTAAATACCAAGCAGTCATATAAATACTGACAGCTAGAGCTTGCAACCTAAGTCTGACCTGGGTAGAATGTCAGCTCTGGTTACGACGGTTGAGTCTAGCAATATGTTTTGCATCTTCTTAATATTGGCTAGCTGGAGGCTGGGAATAGTATTGCACTCAGAGTCAGTTTGACCCTCCACAGATACAGTCAGACAGTGTGGCAGTCCAGCTCTGGCAGTCGGGAATTAAATATTGGTGTAATATGGGTTGAGTGACCAGAAGATGGCTGTAGAGGTTCCGGTTGGATCTCTAGGGAGAGCAAATCTAAATTAAAAAACTGTTTACAGCTAGTTTACGAACAAGTTAACACAAGTTGCTCCTTTTGTGTCAAGAATATAACATCAGCTAGGAACCACTTGACGTCAATTTGGGGGAGAGGCTGGAGCATGAACCCAGCAGGCCCCCTTGATCACAGACAGGCTGCACAAAGCATAATGCCTCACAGTCATTCGAAGTTCACCAGGCTTCTAGCGTAACAAACAACAGCCATTGCTCAGTAGCAAACAGTGCAGATCTCCAAATAGCTAGCTGTGTACAATAAACAATGCATTTAAGTTTAAAAAAAAAAAAAAAAAAAAAAAAGCATATGTTTCCTATCTCCTAATCAGCAGACGCGGTCTCATGTAAAATTACAAGCATGTGCGCAGTGATTGTGAAACACAATGATGATTCTTTGACACGGCAGTTTAGTCTACACAGCAGCCAGGGAAGTTTTAGCAGGTTCCTGTGGACGCTCAGAATGATTCATTGCGACAGCCCCAGGTACATTTCAATGATGAGGTCACAGTGCTTCTGTGATTCAAATCCTTTTCTACCACAGAAAGGTTTCGCGGTCTGTAGTTTCTTACCTGGTGCATGTTCAGTAGAATGGAAAAGGGTTCAAAGCAATGGATTATTCTTTCACCCACGTGTCTTGTTTGGTTCCCGATTCTTGTCTCGTTTCTGTTTTTTATCACATCACTGAACTCTGCAAGAGTCCGCCACAAGCCTTGCTCCTAAAATCAATGACATGGGACCTTAGTTCATTATCCCGCAAGGGCTTTTTGCATCGTCAAGGTTTGATTAAAAGACTAACTTGATTATTAGTCCCACCTTCCACACCTGTGTGAGTGCTAATAAACAATGGTTTAAATTGTTTTCTTACCTCTTTATGAAGCTGTGACTGTTGTAGTTCTTCAGTGTTTTTCTTTAGTTGTTTTAATAACTGCTGCACACTGGTAACTTTGTCGTAGGTCACATGGCCTTATTGCTGCTGTACTATTGGAGTGAGTGGAGCGTGTACGGTGTTGTGGTTAAGACATCACTTTGCTGTCTGGGTAATTAAGACAGACCAACTCAATGTTTTTTTTTTTTTTTCTCTTGCCCCTAGACATGCCCCCAGTCCTCCCAATGGGTGAGCCCGGACCACCAGGAAAACCAGGACCAAGGGGCCCTCAAGGGCCTCCCGGAATGCCAGGGAAGCCAGGAGTCGGAAAACCAGGGCACAACGGACAGCAGGGTCCCGTGGGACCGCCAGGATTCCCCGGAATAGGAAAGCCGGGATTGCCCGGCCTCCCGGGGAAGGCAGGTGGGAAGGGGATGCCGGGACCCAAAGGAGAAGGGGGCCTCAGAGGAGAACTCGGGCCTAGAGGCTTACCCGGGCAACCTGGCCTTCCAGGTCCAGTCGGTCTGTCTCTGAACGGCAAGCCTGGACTTCAGGGTGTCAGAGGAAGCCCAGGGTTGACAGGGGAGCCAGGACATAAAGGGCTCCCGGGGGGCCCCGGAGAGCGTGGACCTAAGGGGGAAAGTGGAAACGGCAATCCAGGTTTACCGGGGGCGAGAGGTCCAGTTGGTCCGCCTGGTCCAGCAGGACTCTCTGGCCCGCCAGGGCTCGGCAAGCCAGGGCTGAATGGGCTTCCAGGACCAGGTGGGCTCAATGGAGAGAAGGGGAATCCAGGAGAACCAGGCGCACCAGGGAAGCAAGGAGATCAGGGGCCACGGGGGCCCCCAGGAGTAGACGGGGTGGGGAAACCTGGTTTAGATGGACTTCCAGGCATGCCAGGGCCACAGGGGCCAAAAGGTGAGCTCGGGAACGGAGGGGCTCCTGGATTCCCAGGGGCCCCTGGCTATGGCAAGCCAGGGTTGCAAGGCATGAAAGGAGATAAGGGCCCCAGTGGCATTCCAGGACTACCAGGGGACAAGGGGGAATCAGGGATGGATGGACTGCCAGGAGAGATGGGCCAAGAAGGAATTCAGGGGCCCCCAGGAATACCGGGCCACATGGGGCTCCCAGGGAAGTACGGACTCCCTGGTCTAAAAGGAGATATTGGCCCTGCTGGGCCGCCAGGGGCCCCCGGCATCCTAGGCAATCAAGGCCCCAATGGCCTTCCAGGAAAACCTGGGGTTCCAGGAGAAAGAGGATTATCGGGCCCTCATGGACCACCAGGGAAAAGTGGACCTAAAGGAGAACCTGGACATTTCGGTCTTCCAGGGGCCCCTGGGTTATCAGGTGCGCCTGGGACCAAAGGACAACCAGGGAGCACTGGCTCCCCGGGGCCGAGAGGCATTTCCGGCATCCCGGGTATCCAGGGCCCAACTGGTCCAATTGGTCCCCAAGGAATCCCAGGACTAAAGGGGGAGCATGGCCTTCCTGGCCTCCCAGGGGAGGGAAAACTGGGTCAAAAAGGAGCTCCGGGGCCCATGGGTCCCCCCGGCAAGGAAGGTGAAGCCGGGCTCAACGGCCGTCCCGGACCCCCAGGGCCGCCAGGTCCTCCCGGCCCGCCAGGAGCCTTCATCAACGGAGAGGACACCAGCATCGCCGGGCTGCACCTCCCGGATGGCGGGGTGGAGGGCGCCTCGGTGCCGGGGGGTGGGAAGCCGGCGAAACCGCAGTACGGCCGGGGTGAGCTGTCAGCCCAAGTGGCTCCAGCCTTCACCGCCATCCTGTCGACCCCCTTCCCCCCCTCCGGGATGCCCATCAAGTTCGACAGGACTTTGTACAACGGCCTCAACGCCTACAACCCCGCCACCGGAATGTTCACCAGCCCTGTTTCAGGAATCTATTACTTCTCTTACCACGTCCACGTAAAAGGAACGAACGTCTGGGTGGCTCTGTACAAGAACAATGTGCCGGCCACATACACCTACGACGAGTACAAGAAAGGCTACATGGACCAGGCTTCGGGCAGCGCCGTCCTGGAACTGAAGGAGAACGATCAGGTGTGGATGCAGATGCCTTCGGACCAGGCTAACGGAATATATTCCACCGAGTACATCCACTCATCCTTCTCAGGGTTCCTGCTCTGTCCTACATAACAGCTGTTCACAGGGGGCATCGCCTTGGAAGCCATAGATCTGAAATAACAACAACAAAAAATACAACTTAACTGCTTGAAATAAATGAAGAGCAGGAGAGCAGAGCAGAGCTGGAAAGAGAGCCAGTACTGTTTTTACACGGCTCTTTCCAGTGTTCTTTTTTTTTTTTTTAGCGGATACAATTATTTGTTTTTAATTCATGTCATTTCATTTCATTTTTTTAATTATTATTATTATTATTATTATTATTATTATTATTATTATTATTATTAATATGTTATTTCATTTTGGAATCAGCCTATTCATTATATTCCTTCCCTTGTTACTGCATGCCTTTGTTATGTATTTAAGACACCAGCGTATGCTGCAGGCGACTAAACTGTCGACAGGGAGGACTAAAAAGATTGATGGTAGTGTCCCAAACATTTGGATTATAGTCTGCCAACTTCCAAAGGACTTGAATTAATTTTCAATCACTGGCAACCCATGCCAAGCTCCACAACAGAACCTAGTGCACAACTGATAAGAACACGGTATGCTTGAGTTACCCTGCCATACGTGTGTTAATGTTAAAAAAAAAGGGACGTTGTAAGGGGTTGAAAATATATTTTCCCATTGGTTGAAATTATTAGTCCCGCCCCAGGCCTCTTCAGATTGGTCCAATTGTTCAGAGATTCTACTTGTGCATCCATGCATATTTACTGCGGTGAACTTTTATAAGGGACCAACAAAGCATGAAATGATGCTTCACTTTATTTCAATGTGTGTCTTTTTCTTGTTTGGGGTTCAAGCTGTTATTTTAAATGTGCAGACATGTGTTGCATTACTGGTGAGAATGAGTGAGTTTACAGGCTGCAGAACTCATTTTTTACATTTGACAGTCGCATACGTTTAATAAACTAGTGTGATTACCACTGTATCTCAGCCCTGTTTGATTAATATTATTAATCCAGGCCACCTGAGCTCTACTGGCATTCAGTATATGTTGCATAACATGGCTTAAGAGAAGAAAAAAAAAACTTCCATTGTGATCCTTTATATGCGATCCCAAGACATGTCTAACTGATGCTGTACTAATACACTGATATCAGTGACAGCTATGCATTAAAAAGTAACCAGAGAAGGACGGGGTTGCAAAATAAGATATTATACTACAGGAAGCACTTACTTGAATAAATGAAAAATAGATTGCAATGGTCATCACTCTGGCAATGTATTATTGCTTCCTGTAAGTTCTTGATAAGCAACAGAGTGGTTACACAATAAAGAAAAAAAGATTTGTTTTTTGCCTGTATTATATCATGCATAACTTTGAACATTTAACCACAAACCCCTTTAGTTTAGTAGTTTTAATGCATGCCGTCTCTATACAAGCACTGTCAAGGGATCAAACCATTCTATGCTGTTCACCATTGGACTGCACCTGCCAAGATTGTTCCACCGCACAGCACAGACAAATATATGCATGTTAGCAATGCAGCTTCATTAAGACCCAAGAACAACAGATAACGGAGAACTCTGTGTTAAGTAAAGCTACTGTAGTTTAATGCCATGCACTGTCACATCTTTTTGTTCCTTGGTTTTTGCTTGCAATGGCCATAGTTTTTGCAAATGCTGCGACCCACATTTATTAACCATTGTTCTACTTTCTCATTAATATCTGTGATATTCTTCTTCTTAAAAAGTTTTAAACATATTTCTTAATATTGTGTACTGCTCTTTCTTGTGTCTGTCCTAGAACACTGCAAGGCGTGTTATTGTTATTTATAATGCCATTTTGCTTTACATTAATTCATTTTTTCTAATGTACTTTAGATATCATGTCATACATTTAACCATTTTCTTGAATTTAAGTGTCATAAAAAAAGAACGCAATGCATTAGCATCGTGGTACATGGTGCTGAAATGCATGAAACTGTATGTCACATGTACCTATGAAAAAGGGTTATTGAAAGCAGTGTATCTGTAGACTACTTTAAAAAATGCAACCAATAAAAAAGTGCCTTTTTTAGACCTTGAAGGAATGTAATGTTTCTGAATCTTAGTTGACAGCATTCAAAGTAGTGTTTACTTCTGTTTTAATTCTCCCTATTTACATGAATAAAGTGTCTTTCTTTCCTAGGAATAGGAGTTAGGATTTATATAAAGGAACATAATTCAATGCCATGTTTCTTAAAGAATTGCCTTTGTGTATATACTTTTTTTTTTAATTAAGTTTGTAGGAAACTGTAAGGTTTTTTTTTTTTGTTTTGTTTTGTTTGTTGTAAATACCTATTACCTGAGCTGCCTGTAATATGAAGTGGGTTTAAAATGCACTCCTTTGTTTAATTGTGATTGAAAATAAAACTGAGGTGTTTCTGTCAAAAACTAAAACTACATTACTTGATTGTATTGATACAACATAAATAAAACACTTTCTTGTACAAATGTGTTCTATATTATTATTATTATTATTATTATTATTATTATTATTATTATTATTATTGACAAAGCTTTTATGTTACAACAAGCTACAAAGTTTAGCAGTCTTAAACTTAAATTTACTTCTGCATCTTTAAAGGGGAAAAAAGGTTCAGCACATCGAAGTAGATGATGTGCAAGTTCACAAAGCTGAAGCATTTACTTCTGAACCATGAAACCAGTCTGGAAAACTCAACCACATCTCGTTCCCACTGCCAGTATCAAACAGGGGCTGCAGCTGATTCTATCTGCAATCTACAATCCCATCTGCAACCGGGTATTGCACAAAAGTCAAAGATCACCTATATGTAGAATTCTTAAGTATAATTAATGAATTCACTCATTCATCAGCCTCCAGTATTTCCCCGATAGTGTAATACAGGTATATTCACAGCCATCATATTTCTCTGTGCAGTCAGAGATTTCAAACCTGCCTCTTGTGTCCAGTGCATTGGACGCTCATCAGATAACTTCCACCACCAGCAATGGAGACAACGAGTTCAGCCAGCATGCAATCCTATACTTCTTTCCCTCTATCGAAGGAGGCAATTTATTTATAGCAGGAAATCATGCCAGTTATCAGTCTTAGCAGCAGTAGGAAGTTATAAATGAACTCTTAAAGCTATATAAAAAGGGGCTAGCCTCTTCTCCATGAGGTTCTTCTCTAAAGATCAAGTTTACAAGAAACATGTGCACATATTTTCACTGTTTTCCCATAAGATGAAAAACTTCTGCAATATAACCATATAAAAATGCAGGCTGTAATAACACACATGACCCCCGACCACAGTTAAAACATTACAGGTGACAATGCCATTAAAACGAGTCACTGCAGCTCACACACACTCAGCAGAGCATCCCAAAACACATTGCAATGCACTGGTTCATTCAACAAAGTGTTACCGTTTCTCAAGATATAGCCTACAGTTGCTCAGCCAATCAAGTTTCAATACCGTTGACAGGTTTTGCTGAGACTGACTGAAAATAAGAGAAGAACGTGATGTATGCCCGTCTTGTTGAACGTCACAGAGCACACGAAATTCTTAATGCAATTACTTTATTTCTCCTCCAGGTGGCAGTCAAAAACATCTGTTTCATTGGCAAACAGTACTGTAGTGAGAGTTTTTCTGGCAGTGTACACAATTTGGGGACAAATAGTATTTTGGTCGTGATTTGATTATTCCATACGCATGAATTTCAATTTACCCCCGAATTGAAACTGGTGGATTGAGCACAGCAGCTGAACGAAGATGGCTTAAGTTTAATATTAAACCCCAGATTAGCTAAATAAATAATTAAACAACCATAAGCGTGTTCATTCTACAGGTCGTGTGAAAAGGTGTCAGGATAACTTACTAATGATTGAACAATCATTATCAATTGCCTACCAGGACAGGACCCCCCTCCCCCAGTGCTTCCTATAAAGCTGCTATGGAAAACCAGGACGCTTTGAAGTTACAGTGTTTCACCATGGTGTTCAAGTGTACACTCAAACAGAAACACCATGACACCTGCTTTCTGCTTCTTCCTTGGTGGCACACACCTTATTGACATCCCAGTTTGATCAATTTGTAAATGGGCTTTCACTGCCTAGCAATAGACAGGTCAAGCAACCGTTTGCAAATTAGGAAGCTAATTCTGGTCTTCTGTGTATTGCAGTGTATTAGATCTGCAGCTTGTCTTCATATTGATGGTAAAGTAGACAGACACAGGCTAGACAGAGGGCTAGTGTCTGTTCTGATGAATCCCTTTGAGTCTCACATTACCGAAAGCGTGCTTGGCCCCTCTGGTTTCAGCTCTGGAAGCTGTAAGAATCAGACAGTGCCTGAGGGCTGGACTCCGTGTCATCTCTCCCCTGTCTTATCTGTGGGGGGAGCAGGAGAGGTTCCTCTGAAGCTGCTCCACATGTTATTGCTCCTTGTCAGACTCAGCAGTGAACCTGCTGCAGATGAGCATGTTGGGCTTGTCAGACTGAAGGCAGGTGGCCTTGATATCGAATGTGACTTTGCATTATCATCAATGGGAGCAAAGAGGCATGGCAAAGAATGCAGACACGCTAGTTTAGCTTATCATTATTTCCATGGCATGCATTTTTTATGTAAAAAATATATATACATTGGAATTAAATGAGTGTATTAAATTAGTTCAATGCATGTATGCAGATAATGCATAATGCATCAGGTTGTGAGTTGAAAAGCCTGAACTGTCCCAAACTGTCCCGCTGAACAGGATTTATTTACATATCACCACACCGAACAGCTCACGTGACACTACCAGCAATGGCAATCTACAGTCTCTGAACTAATCTGCTCTGTTCAATAATAAACTAGCGTTGCTGGAGAGCTTGATCATGGCATAAGGATATTTAATAAAAAAAATATGCCATAAAAGTGATTTCTGCTTTTTTTTTTTTTTTTTTTTTTTTTTTTCAAATCCACAGTTTGACCTAGATTATAAATGCAATAAGGCCGTTCAGGGTGTCCGTATACGTCCAAGATACCGACTTCTCGGGGGCAGAGTTTGAAAATTCGTAAAATAAACAAAACACAAATAAACAAACAAAGAAATAAATACATACATAAAACAGAATATATTGGCCTGTAGCTTTAAGTTGTGTGAAACGTCATCGATGACGTCCGGGCGCAGTGCGTGGCAGTGACGTTTTTCACAAGCAGAGTAACCTCCCATAACCTAACACACAGCCACTGGGAGAGATACGCTGTACCCGAAAAAAAAGAGAGAGAAAGCCACAATTAAACCGGTCTTTATTGTCCACATTCTCTGGGGTTGACTCGGGATTTCAATGAACAGCCTGCTCTTTGTAAGTCTGACTATGTTTTACATTTATTTCCTTTTCCCCCCTCCTAAAACGAGCAGCAAAAACATGTGCCTTGAAGAAGTTTAAACCGAAGAAAGTACAGATCTGTCTTCAGTAGGAAGAAGGCAGCCATTGTGTATAGTAGTAGTATAGTGCTGCTGTTTTACTACGAACGCCGCTGGACTTTACTTAAAATCACATTTTAAATAAAGCATTTGTATTTTGTTTACAGCTACGGTCTCTTTCTTTTTGTAAAATGCGATAGTAAGCGCGAAAACTCGCGTTTTTCAGTTGCTGTTTGATTGCCTCTTTGTTACTAAACTGATAGTTCAAATTTGGGGTGTTTTTTTCTTTTTTTTTAATCGGCAATTTCCTTACAAACAGCAGTAAGTACGTTTTGGATTGCAATTGAATTCCAGACATAAATAACATTGCCACACGTCTGATTTGTAGGACTTTTAGAAATAATAACATGCATTAACACAATTAAACCGTCTTATTCGGTGTGGATTTTCAGTATGTTAATCTGTTACGGTTTTACAGAATCGGGACCAAATGTCTGTGGTTTCAGTTTGTCTGTACATTTCGTGTTTAATTCCTAGTCGTTTAGATTTTATTTAATTGTTTATTATTGTAAAGAAATGAGCAAAATCCTTACATTTTAATGCATTTTGAATTGTAAGCAGTTAATGTATTCGATATAGGCTGTATTTTAATAAAGACGTGTTAATCTGTAGTTGTATCGGCATATGTTGAAAATGGGCGGTTTTTGGCATTGACGACAGACAAGGAAACCACCCTTGTTTAGCATGCTGCACCCTGAACAGAACGTTGTTTATTATATTTCAGTAGTAATATACCAGCCGGTGCGCCACAATATTCCTATCCTGATTCCTTGAAGTCGGAATTGTTATATTCCAGCACGGGTTACCATTAAATGCACAAGGCGTGCGTTGTGAAACCGACCCCAGGGGCCAAGCAAGCCCTGTAACGCGACACTCATGGCTGGTGCCTTGGTTGAGTTAGATACTGCAGCTGTAGTTTTAAGTTTTGTGTAATCGTAGTATTTGCAAGTACGATCGGTGTAGCCAATCTGTCATCCGGCCCATCCCGTGTATTTGTCCTTGTGTTTGAATGCATATAGTCAGTGGTGTGCAACAAGGCCCTTCTCAGTACAGCAGGCCTGCTGGATACCTCAGCACAGTAAGACCTGACCCACTTTTACACAGGAACTAGTACTAGGAGCACGTTTCTAGCTGCAACATTTTTAGATCTGCAACTAAATGTGTATGCCCTTAAGCGTGCCATCTATCAGATTCAAAGTAAGAGACATGATTATACTGCAGGGATTGGAGTAAGACTCCCATTGCATAGCAGTTTTCATCCATTCCTGGTTTTACTGTGAGTTTGACACACTTGAGCTTGTTAACTATACACTGGGGCTTGCATTAAAACCTGGATTGGGTGTGACTACTATGCAATAGGAGTCTTATTTTCATCTTTGTAGTATAGCAGAGTCCCTGATTCTGAAGTCTGATGGATGGTAGGGCAGCAGTGTGGAGTAGTGGTTAGGGCTCTGGACTCTTGACCAGAGGGTCATGGGTTCAATCCCCGGTTGGGACACTGCTGCTGTACCCTTGAGCAAGGTACTTTACCTAGATTGCTCCAGTAAAAACCAAACTGTATAAATGGGTAATTGTATGTAAAAATAATGTGTAAAGAAAATAATGTAATTGTATGTAAAAATAATGTGATATCTTGTAACAATTGTAAGTCGCCCTGGATAAGGGTGTCTGCTAAGAAATAATAATAATAATAATAATGTTAAGCTGAAGGGCATAAACATTGAGTTGCTCATGTCTTGACCGTAGCAAGTAAAACAAGCATGCTTTCTAGGATAGTCTAGGAGTCTTATTTCCATCTTTACTCGAGGGGCAAATCACACACAAAAAAAATAACCAAAAACTCAATTGCATCTAAACATTTCCACCCAAATTAATACTTTGCTGCACTACCCCTAACGGGTCTCTTAATCAAAAAAAAAAAATACATGTTTATTTTCTAGAATTGACAATTAACTTAACAGGTTTGGAAATGCAGTACAGTTTTGCAACTGGTGCTGCGGGTTTAAATAGTGCATGTTTTTTAATGAGCGCGGTATTATTTAGAGGAACCAGTCTAGTATGTAGTAATATGTAGACTCGTTTTTATAATTCTTTTGGTCCTGTGCTAGCAGTGGACTGTGGGGGAAGTCCCTGAACAAGATGTTCCCTACACTGAAAGTTTGACAAGGTCTGCTCTGCTCCGCTCCACAGCTCTGGTGCTACACAGTAGACCAGCCCACAACATCTTTAACCCACAAACTATATAAACTTTATACTTTCAAACACATAAACAACTTCAATACAGTGTCAAACAAGGTTAACGAAACCATTGCACGCTGCACTTTACTGTATACAGGAGCTTCAGTGAGCAGTGTCAGGTACAACAGTACCTGTGCAGCTGGTTCCTGCTGGCTTTATGAGGATATCCTTGCAAAAAATACAGGTGTTTCTAAAAATATGTGTGCATTAATTCAGTAAGGGTTTGGAGGGAGGAGGCTGCATGGTGGTGGTGTATATTGTACTCCTGTGAAATGTGTTCACTCCACCACCTTTTTCTTTCTCTAGAAGCCAGCTGTATAATATAGCAAGCATATTTCTGGGTTGTGACCAGACTGTGCTAGATGTGAGCAGTGGTATTGTATCGCAATGTAAAGATAGCTCTGCTGCACACTAGACCTTCCAGAATACAGTTGTTATATTTCATTGTAGTATCCTTGTCTGTTGTATTCCATAAATCCTATTTTAAATGCGATGGCTTAATTCACTTTAGATGTTTAGGTTGTCCCACGTGTAGCTGCATGTTTGCACTGTGTTTTGTATTCTTTTTAGTATGAAATGTTTAGTTTGTGTTGGTTACATTCTTATCAGGGGGACCATCTAGTAGTTCTGTATTAAATGCTGTCAAATTTAATAAACCAAACACTGTAGCTGCCGCCTGTTTTCAAGACTGTAGTTTTATTGCTGTCCAGCCCTCTCCAACAACCATACTGTATCTTATCAACCAGCAGATACACTCCCTCCCCAGTAATTTCCAGTAACATCCATTTATTGAAATGAATCTCTTGTTTTTTATTGAGTGTTTGTAACGACCTGAGAAGCAGCATCTGACAAATGTATTTGTAATCCGGCCAATTTTAATCGTAATGCAGTTCTTTCTTTTTGGTTTTATGTCTTTTACTTTGATACTTTTTTCAGGTTTGATCACCTTTTTTATGACCCAAGTAGACCAACAAGATATGTTTTAACATACATGCAGAAGGATTTTGTTTTTAGGTACAGTAGAGGTAATTCCTCTATAAAGCCCTGCTCTGTTTGAGACCATGTGCAGCCCCCCCTGTACCACATGTTCTTCATATCTTGCCTGGCAACTCAAAAGACGTTTATTAAAAATTAAAAGGCGACAGCTGTTTGGGGTTCCTCACAAGACCTTGTCACAGCGTGAGCCCAGTGCCTTCTGATGTACCATCACAGACCACCATGCATGAGACGAGATTAAGTCTGCTTTCATCAAATCCTCTGTCTTGGTGGGTGTCAGCTACTACCAGATTTGGCTAGCCTGCTGAGACAAAGCATTCGCTAGCCCATTTGTCTGTTAACAAAGTGACTTTTCGTTTGATTTGATTATGAGCTTGCTGTAATATCTTTAAAGATTAAATATGCTGCATATCTACAATATTGACGATTTAAAGCATGCAGAAATCTGGCCTTGGATACCTTAAAGGTCAGAACAAATCTATTTTTGGCTCGCAGCTCTAGCAACCAAGCACGTCTTGCCTATTGATTCAGTAAGACAGACGGTGTAGAGATTATTAGATGCTTTTACACGTAGACTGTGTTAAGAGAAGTTATTCCACGTTCTTGGACATTTTAGAGACTTACTTTTGTAACTGCATTTGACATCTGGTTTGCTGTTGATGGCTATATTTTGTAATGCTCACCACTCTGTTGTAAGTAATTGTCTCCTTCCCTCTGTCATTCTCCACTTAATTTCGGCATTATGCATTCATAAAGTTAATAGGAACTGAAATTCTCACCTTTTTATTATTTATGTAGCGTGTTTATTTCGGAGTTGTATAATAAAACACATGGAATCTTAGACAAGCGAGTGGGCAGAGAGCAGTCATCTCTGGTTTGTCCCTGGTGTGTTTAAGTGATTAATCCGGGACTGTATCAGACAGGTGACACGGTGATTAGAGCTGGCAGCGTGGCTCGTTCACATGCACACTTCTAAGCCTCTCCTGTCTGAAAGGGACGCTGTTTATCCCAGCTGGGACTTTCCATTCCCAACCCTCTTTCTCTTGGCACTGCTTGCTTCATGGTCTGCAGCTTCCGAATTTCATTTGGAAATGCCGCAGTGATAGTTTAATTAGGGATGTTTCGAGTAGGTATCGCAGGCATGGTCAAATCCAGCACCAGACATAAATGCCTTGTGTTTTTATTACTTAAATGATGTGAATTCTTGCATTTTTTAAATTTGAAGAGATGAGGGGTTTTTGATTTCATCCATAGGAAAGTGTCGCTTTGTTTGTGACTGATAAAAATAGTTTGAAAATTTGAAGCTAATTGTCTGTGGAAAGTCACCAGAATCTTATGGAATAATATCATTTTGGTATTAACCTTTTTTTTTGCTTATGCCCAAATGAACCTTTTTGAAACATTCAGTATTGCATATGGGTGTTGCAGTACAGTACAGTCTGTACATAGTGACCTGAGCCCAGCTCCACCCTGCTGGGTTGATTTGGGCTGGGATCCTAGTTTGTGCCTCATTTGAAAGTGCTTTCGGCACTCATGGTTAATGTAAATATTTCAATATTTAGTCATTTAAAAGTCCAAAGCGACTAGGGGGTGAACTATGCATCAACGACTGCTGCAGAGTCAGTAAACGGGTTACTTGGGGTTCAGTTTTCACATCCTTTTATTTCTGAACTTGTCCTTCACCCAGTCCTGTAAGATGTAAACAGAAACTGTAATGCCAGCAGTAAGATAAACAGGTCTTTTCAAAACATCTTTATTTGTAGCCTGAACTACAGTGGCAGTGGAAGACTGTAAATATGATTCTCACAACAGTGCTGAACATGTGTTTTCTGAACTGTTGTAATATAATTAAGTTGTCCTGCTTAATTTAATGCCAGCAGTGAGCCAAGTGAAGTTTATAAACACTTACATGCAAGTGTCTTCAGGTGCTTTGCTTACTATTACAGCAACACTGAGTCTGATTGAAAATCCTGGGAACCAAATTATTAAACTTATTCAACAAATTAGCTTGACCCAAAAGACAGGTTTGAGCTTGCCTTTTAACGCTGTTTGCTTCTGCATGCTCAAGTTTATTAGGGACCTGCTCATTTCCTGTGTGCCTGTGGCTGTTCCACACGCAACCAAAATACTACTGTCTGGGATATTTTCATGCACTGGGGATGGTTTCTAATAAGGATTTGAAGAACCACCTTGCTGACTGATGGGGGATACCCCTGGAACCCCCTTTTAAAGAATGAATTGTCGCAGGCGGTTTAGCTTACAGATCCGGGAGATGATCTCGGGACATGCCTTGCTTATAGTTGTAATGAATTTCTCTGACAATTAAACCAGAAGGCTAAAATATGACACGCCCCTTTGGTTTCTGTTGAGTCACCCAATTCCTCAAGATATTCTGGTTTGTAATCCTCTGCACCAATCCCTTACCTACTGGCTACCAGATGCCAGAGCTGCCACAACTGTTTTAGATATCCCTATTGTGTTTGTAGTTTAAGTCTTTCTACCAAACACCTGTTGCTTGGTTGTACCTTGTCCTCATTTAATAGGACTAGTTGTTTGCTGGAGTGCTGTTGGTTTTTACTGTATCTTTTGAGAATCTTATTTGGATCATAGTGGGCCATTTCGACAACATTCATTGTCAGTCTTAGTTTGCTGTGCATGTCAGTAGGAAGCAGCAGAATTTATAAGCCCATCTAACATGGAAATATACGCGGTCCTGCAATGCTACAAAGAAATGGGGCCGCAGCAAGCAAAGAATGACTTTAACACACTGCATTTACTGTGAGCTGCTCGCAGCATATTGAAAGTGACTTCAGGTGATCCAAGCTGTATGTTAGAAATGTCGCTTTACATTGTGTTTTATGAATTTCTTTGGGCCGGATAATGAAAAGCTGCAGGTGATTAGTACAGTACACAGAATTTTATTTTTGGCTGTGAAAGAATGCGTGTGAAAGTTCTGAACTCATGGCACACCTGTATTATGAACAGCACTTGCCTGAGGCACACATTCTTTATAAGAATTCAAAAGGGGCAAAATGTCCCGTACCGTAAGCATGGTAGGATTAAGAGTGACGTGAGAGGTGGGGAGTGAGTGTCCTATATAGCCCGATGAACAGTGGATCTTCCTCATTCCAGTGTGTGTTTGGCACCTCCCCCTCTTCCACTTTGTAGGAATTAATCAGCCCCCTCACGCTGGCCTCTGGACTTCAGCACTGATTCCTAACCTGCAAACAGGTTTATCGACTTTGCTGTTCTAAAGCATTTCCGGTCCAGTTTCAGTGTCACACTTGCACAGGAGCACCACAGGACTTGATGTTCTTTTAGCGTGTTACTTCCTCATGCAGTATACTGTAAAATTGTGTTTTTAACCTCTCTGCCTCTGTAATCCTCTTATTTCGAGTACCTCCTGTGTCCCTCCCCCTGCACTGCAGTACCTCTGGTGCCTTGGTACACTGTTTGCTCAGGGCTGGCTCAATTCATTTCAGTCCATCACCGTAGATGTCAAGACCGGTGATGTTTTATTGCTGTTTCCTGCTGACAGCTATGTCAGAATGGAAGGTTATGGGTTTAAAAATAAAACCTTTTGAACAGGACAGGTCACGTGATGTGTTCTGAAGGGAGGTGCTGGTGACGTCCCCGTGCTGTTTTGTACTGTACCAGGGCATGTACTGGCATCATTAATACCGGTACCTTCCCCATGCAGTCACAAGAAGGCTCCAATAAAGCCTGCCTCTCTGCAGAGTTTCTGCTACAGAACAAATATATTGAAATCAACCTGCAAGATTGAAAAAAGAAAGAAAGACTGGCCACCTGCCAAGGTACTTTTTCTTTTTTTTTTTTTTTTAATAATTAAATTAATACAAAAAAGTATATAAAATGGGATAAAAATCTAAGAAGTGGTGTGATGGGTTACTCCTGAAACTTTTTTTAACCTAGATTTTAGAAGGGACCAAGGACTGGTAACTACAGTATAAAACTTTTACATTGTGCATTCTGGTCTCTTAATAGATGCAGTAAATCTCCCAGTGCTGTGGTTATAGCTCTTAACTGGAGCGTGGAGTGACACAGTTGCAAGCCCCCCTACACACACACACAGGGTGCTGGTTATTTGTTAACCCCAACAATGATTGATTGGTTTCTTGATTGCTAAACCTAAAACCATCGAAACCCAAAGTGCTGCAGCTCGCTGTCGGTCAACTGTGTTTGTGGAAAGTTGCTGGGAAATGTTTGACATGAGGTTCTGGCAGGAAGACAGCAAGAAATTACCTACCGTTCACGTGGTACCATAGACCAGTGAGTAAATTAATCAGATTCAGCATAGACCAGTGAGTAAATTAATCAGATTCAGCATAGACCAGTGAGTAAATTAATCAGATTCAACTCAGACCAGTGACTAAATGAATCAGATTCAACTCAGACCAGTGACTAAATTAATCAGATTCAAATGTTATTTGAGCACAACTCGGATTTGACAGAACAGAGTTGAATATGCCAAAACAGGTTTAAAAAAAAAAATACAAAAATCAATGGAAATAAAATTAAGTCAATTTCTCTAGAGCTGTCCTTTGTTTTGAAAAGGTACTAACAAGATTCAGGTTGTTGTTTTTTTTTTTTGTTTTTTTTTTAATTAAAAAGGCTTAAAACTCGTAAAGATAAGCAAGAACACACACAATCAAATAGTTTGCAATTTCATTTTTGGTTTCTGCTGATCCCTTTCAGAATTCAATTCCACTTTTTCTTTTAATATATCTAACTAGCACAGCCGGTTATTTGAATCCTTTGTTTTTGTACTGTGAGTTTCCATAGCCGTACCTCAGTCTATTTTAATTTTACTCTGGAATTCAGTGTATCCAGTGTATGTTCAGCAATAAAGCACATTGATTCCTTTGACAGAAAGCTAATAAATAAAGTAACCATCACCTAAGCTGGACAAAATGCAATGCAGGTTTAGTGGTTTAGGGTTTAGAGCTAGGAGCCAGGAGAACCTGATCTTGAATGGCTAACCAGAGTTGTACCCAGACTGGGACCTCGATATGAGCTTTGAAAAGAGTTTGTTGGAGAGTTCAGCCTGTTCTTTACAAAACCAAATCTGCACAGAACACCCTTTTAAAGGAAGTCCAGTGATTGGGATGGCCATGCTGCCCAAGAGAGCCCTGCAGCATGCTCAGTGCTGGGCACATTACTACAGCTTAAATAGCTGGAGCTGCAGTTTCCTGATCTGCAGTAGCACCTCTCATAAGCAGTTTGATAGGAACGACATGCATCCCAAATATGCCTCTTGTAGTTATTTGCTAGCTAGCCCTTTCCTCTGGTGCCACTCGTGAGGAGAGCGGACAGGTGTGTGTGTGTGTGTGTGATCCCAGAACCTGACAGCCGAGGCAGGCCGTGCTTCCAGGAGGCAGCATGTCAGGTGCCTGAGTGGCAAGCCAGCTCGAGTGCCTGGCACCTAATTCCATGGGCTCATACCAAATTAGCAGGTCCCCCACTAGCTGTTTCGAAAGCCGATCCCTGTAACCTTTCCTGGGGCGGTTTCTCTGTAGAGAGAAATGTTCAGCTGCTGCCGTCCATGTGAATTGACTGTCAAGGCCAAGAAGAATAACCTATATCTGTGCCCTGAAGTCTTCAGTGGCCTTTTTCACATTGCATGGTTTAAACCGTTTCCTGATGATTGACTAGAATCGTTCCTCTTTTTTTAGACATGAAGCTTTCCATTCTAAAATGCTCCTTTTTTCCACGAAGAGCTCATTTTTCGAGCTTGCACTTTTTTCCTGTTTTGTAGTCCGGACTAGTGTGATGGTAACTGACCTGTACAGTTTTAAACAGTATGGGAATAGTCCTGAGTTAGATCTGTGCAGTCTCTACAGTACAGTGCAGTGACATGAAAGACCTTATCAGAACTCAGGGACTGTATTAAGCTGTCCTTGACATAGAGTACCATTCTCAGTCACTGTCCTAAATCGAAGAGGAATCAGGCTACAGTATCTCAAAGACTAGCACTGAGATTAAAGGTAACCTCCTAATTGAGGAACTCACAGTAGATTTACAGTTCTGTTTTGACTACCTTTTTATAATCCACTATTAACCTGACATGTTATGAAGTGTTCACCTGACACATTTCTCTAAAGAGAACGTGAAAGCTTTTTTGGTTTATTGCCCTGCAATCTCACATTTTCATTGAGCACAAGAGTTTCCTGAAACCTCTCCTATAGTCCCTTAACTAACCTGCTTCCACCACAGTTATTGGCTTATGTAGCTGTTCATCACTGGTGCAAGTAAGATTGATTTTGCCTTGCCGCTGTTGTCTAAATTAGGAGAAGTGTGGCTAATTTCAATTCTTGCAGCTAGTAAAACCTTCATGCCTGTGTTTGGAAATGCAGTTGTATTGCACGATGATTGCTTGTCATTTTAAATTAATATATTTCATAATTGGGCTATGTGTTAGTTATTTGATAGAAAATTGCATAGTTCCATTGTCTGGGATAAATGTAAACGGTGTCCATGAAAGACAATGTGTGCCATCAAGTAGTTGTGTGTGTCTTGCACGAGAGGCAGTGCTGGTAAGCTCCTGGGATCTCTGGCTGCTAAGTGTATTTTGGAAATGTTCTGTTGTCTACCTGCTCTAGGTTTGTGTCGGCTTTGTGATTAATGGTGCTTTTAACGGAGTTGCTAATCCACCGGTTCCTTGCCTCTTACCAGGCCTCTCGGGATCAAGACTTAAGTGTTCTTTTATAGGGATTAGTTTTTTTTGGTCCCTGGAAAAACTAAAATATGTTCCGTCTAGTCTAAACGATTTAAAAGTTTCTTTTCTTTCAATTCCTTACCTATTTTTTGACCTGGGTTTTGCCCCTTTAAGAAACACATAAGTAAATGCATGCCGTACGCACACAGTTTTTATAAGATAGACCACGCCGTCCCTGGTAAGCGTAGTGACAGCACAGTCCCCACGGCTGAAGTGTTGTGAGAGAGGAAAGTGTCAAAACATTCTGCGTCTTAAATTCTAGGAACATGTTGCTTCATTCTCAGAGGCTGTAGCTTGAAAGTGCAACATTACTGCTACTAAATGATTCTGTGTAGTTTGTGTTTGCACATCTTGTGTTCCTGTTTTAAATGTTACGACTGTTACCAAATGTACTTTTTAACTAATGTTTAGTAACCGATGTTCTGTGAATAAAGGGTTTTAGTTTTTTTGTGTTTCTTTTTTATTTTGGTGGGTGGGTCTGCAGTGAAATGCATGACCGTGGGCTAAAGGAGCAGTGAATTCATACAATAGCATTTGAGTCAGTATTGCGTCAGCCAACTTTTTGCATGCGTCACTAACCATTTAAAAAAACAACACACTTGTCTAATCACTTTTACTGTAAGCTTATTTAAATGCAGGGTTAACACCCTGACCGGGTTGTATTGTTGACATTCTTTCCAGAACCAGTTTGTCGACGGCAATTTAGAACAAAAATCAATCAATCCATCAATCAGACAACTTTGTATTTCCTGCTGCTGCAAGTTTTGAATGATGTATTAAGTTTCAAATTGTATCCCAGATAAACAGGTAAACCCCCCCCCCCCCTGCAATGGGAGATCCCAGAGGGAGCCGTGTAGCGCAGTGTTAAACTCTGGGATCACTAATGGAGGAAGCTCTGAAACAGACTCCCATTCGCTTCTACAGTAAATATGCAGTGTTCAACTACGGCATGCAGCAGGTGCCAAGATGGCTTGCAAAGGGCAGGCTCTAAGTGCTGTTGGCTAAGCCCGAGATAAAGAAGTTTATATTAAGGTGTTTACAGCCACAGTTGGGCATGTGCTTTGTAGTTTCCTCTAGCAACACCTCAGCTCTCGTTGCAAGTGTGGAAACGCCTTATCGCCTAAGACACAATTGTAGCAGATAGACTAATTCACCAAGCCAGACTTTATTAATGTATTGGAACAATTCACAGTTAAACAGTGGCCCCCAAATTTTATACAGGTGGCAGCTGTAAAGATATCTATAGGAGCTAACAGCCACTCATTAGTTACTGTTAGCGATGGGTCAGTGTAGTTGAATACATGATTATACGAAAAGAAACTAATAATGTGAATAGCATTTTATATATTCTAGTACACAAAAAAGCCTTGTATGTCAGCTACTAGTTTTTTTAAATGCTGATGCTTGATTAGTGTTTGTTTTAAAAGTCATTGTTATTTGCCTATTAAATGGAAGGACAATTTAATTATGCAGTGCTTGTAACAGCAAAATTCTACAGTAAGTATATTCTGTTTGAAATTGTTCCCAGTTTTGTTGCCTTGTTTTTAGCTAATATTAACAGATCCTTGCTTGACTTCCCCTGGAGTGACTGAACAGCAGTTGCTAGGCAGTTGTGAAACAGCTTCTGGGAGCATGGGACTGGCAAACTTTAAATGTGTAAACTGAAATAAAATCAAATATATATAGCATAGGGTAGCATTGCAATTAGAACGGTCATTTTTAACGTTTATGATGAATCGCTAAGCAGAACAACGCAGTGACTAACAAGAAAAAGCTAGAGTTGGAAAGGCGTTCTTTTTTAAATCTGGACTGCAGTTCAATGTGAAACATCTACTGTTGACTTTGTGAATGGATGGAGTAACGTCAACATTTGCACTGACCTTGAAAAGTACAAGCAGGTATGTTCCTTGAATAGTTTACAGCTTATTGAAGAAACAAAGTAACTTGACTTGGATTCATCCGAGATCAGTACTTAATGGCTAGTTGTAATTGGTAGTAATGTTAAACTATTGTAACGTTGGAATGTATTTTCTCTTGTTTTGGCCAGGTTACAATATTTTGCACTATTCACATTATTTTTTATGAATGTTATTGTTTGTTAGAATTAAACAGATGTAGAATATTTAGGTTGCTATATGAATACAGCAAATATGTGGTACTGTGTTTTGTACTGCACAGTATTATGCTACTGTTGCTTTAATTGGAAGAGATACACGCTGGGACGTTGCTGCTTAACTGCGTCTTGGTTCAAGTTTCATTGAGTTCTCTATTAATTGGATAAATGTTAAAACGTGTGCCTAAGGAAGAGGGGTTGGTTTAAAAGGCACTTGCTTTATCTTGAATGTAAGACTGACTTACTTGACATCTGCTCTGTTCTATAATGTTTGTCCTTGCTAACAGTATGCAGCACGATACAGTAACACAGAGGGAGTGGGGGGTTCATTAATGTATGGCGTGGGATGCAGACTCTAATGGCAGTTAGACAAACAGTTTTTGGGGAGTTTAAGAGTTTCTGGTCTCTGCTGCTTGTCATGTAAGTAAGTGATAGATTAACTTTTAAAAACAGAATCTGGTTGGAAACGGTGCTTTGAGCATGAAAGCGTTAAGCCCTTTGGGACAGGTTTAATTAAACCTGTGGGGAAAACTGTGCAGCAGATCGTGATCAGTGTGCTGTAGACTTGGAGGTGCACCTGCCTATTGCTGTATATGCGCATGTGTGTCTTTGAGAGTGTGTGAATGTGTGTTTTCTGAGTGTGTGGTTAATTTGTTGAAAGTGCAACACTTGCAGAATGTCTGTGCTGAGGTTGTAATTGCAAAACTAACTTGAGCGGAAATTTGCATGACTTCCCGGCAAAGGGGAACACGGCGACGCTAAGTTAAGTAAAGCTGTGATCACACTGGTTCTGTGGCAGCTGTGATGCACTTAGTGAATGTAGCCTGGGCTGTTTCACTACACTGGGGAGTGGCAGTAAACACTTTGAAAAGTGTCAGATGTGAAGCTGGGCTTTTCATTTTTTAAAATGTTTGAGAAGGGGGATTTTAATTCAGGGGTACCAATCCAGGAAAAGAAGTGAATGAGTAAAATGCATAACTGTGAAGTAAAACAATATTGATGTCAATCAATGCAGGTAGTTCCATAGGAAGGCAAATTACTATAATAATAATAATAATAATAATAATAATAATAATAATAATAATAATAATAATAATAATAAGGTTGAAAATGGAAATGTTAAAGTGAAAAATACAAGCATTTGTAGTATTGTATCTTGCTGCATTGTAAAACTAAAAGTAAAGTGTATGAATACGACATCATGTCTACTTGCTCTCTCCTCTTTCCGCAGTGTTTCTGTGTTGATTTGGGTCGCACATTTATGGCGTTTTTGAGCGTCAGTGGGGATTTCTGCCAGGCTCAGCACCTCGCCTTTGCAGACAAGTGAACCGACGGCACCCCAAGGCAAGACCACGCCAGCCGGAAGCCTCCCTAGACAGACACCAGGGCGAGAACACTGGGACTGAAACGCTCCCGCGGCTGGGGAATACTTCCTCGCTTCTACAGACTTGCTCTCTGTCTCCCCCCTCTTATTTACTCTTCCTGAATGGGGTAAACATTCCCTGGATCTCTGATTGGATGACTGAAGGATAGTAGGGTTATTTTTTTCCCCTCCCTGGAAAGGGGTTCAGTGGAATTAACGAACCCTCCCCTACACGTTTCTGCGGCAGCCATTTATTTAAATTTTTTTCATTTTATTTTGTATCGTCAGATCTACGTGTACAAAATATCTCGAAGCCACAGAATCGTTCCTAGCTGACATCTGAGCCAAAGTTGGGGATTTGTCAACCCTACTACTTTGCTTTTTTTTAAATTAATAAAACAAAGTTTATTTTATTTTTATTATTATAATTAATATTTTTTTAACCTTTGCTTGCCAATATGAACCGCCCTGCTCCTGTTGAGATTACATACGAAAGCATGAGGTTTTTAATAACTCACAACCCAACCAACGCAACCCTCAACAAGTTCACTGAGGTAAGGCCTGCTAGTAATTCTGTTTATTTATTTGTTTATTTATTTTGCTTGTGTCACTGAGCAACATTTACAGAATGTGGAATAACTAGCAGTTATGAACACAAAGTAATTTTCCATGCAGAGTTTCCTCATTGCATTTAATCCAGCTGTATGTAAAATGATAAGATTGACACACTGGTGTCACTCCCTTTTTATTCATTTCGCCTGGGATGTTCAACTGAGAATAATTTACTTTTAACTGTCTTGT
This sequence comes from Acipenser ruthenus, assembly GCF_902713425.1. Classification (NCBI taxonomy): domain Eukaryota; kingdom Metazoa; phylum Chordata; class Actinopteri; order Acipenseriformes; family Acipenseridae; genus Acipenser; species Acipenser ruthenus. The sequence continues at coordinate 785,158 of NC_081211.1, forward strand.
ATCCACGAAACCTAAGACACAAGTTGTTTAGGTATCATCTGGTGACCGCCTTGCTTAGTCAATTATTTGGCTTGGGACACTATTTTAAGTCTTGCATGGACATTTTGTTACAGCTAGTTGGTCCACGTGCTGTGAAAGCTCATGGTGTTTCCCCCTGGTTTTCAGTATGTCATCGATAGTGTTCATGCATGTGGATGTCATTTACTGTGATCACCTTTTTCATGTTGCTGAAACCTGTGTTTTATATCCTTGGCAATGGACGAGGGATGTTGCTCACATACTTTGTTGCTATGGGGTTCGGCCAAACCCAAAGGTGGGGGCTTGGTTCACAGTAACAGACGTCAGAAAACAGCTTTGTGTTTACTTGGAGACAACCTACAGGTTGTTAACGAAGACGACTTGCACGTGATCCAAGTGTTCAGATCATTCCCTTTGTAGCATTTCTGTGTGGTCAAGCATAGGAATTTAGTGTTGTGACTGCCTTTTTTTTTTTTTTTTGGTTCTGTGTCTCGCAGGAACTAAAGAAATATGGAGTCACAACACTGGTCAGAGTGTGCGATTCCACCTACGACACGGCACCAGTGGAGAAGGAAGGGATCCAGGTGGTGGTAAGTAGCCTGTTGACTTGCATACACAGCAGATCATCGTTTGTGGATCTTGCTCCCATCCCTTTCACCTCTGTCCTTGTTTGAGAGGGATTGTTTGGAGATGACAAAGCCCACGTGATTGTGCAAGGGATTTTTAAACCCTTTGCTCAGTCGTTATGAAGGAGGACGTTGGACAACCCTCCGCTTCCAGAAATGAGCCACAATCCTTTTTTATTTTTTTTCTCTCCCTCCTTTTGACTATCGCATCACATTTCATAGTGTTGCAATTTTTCGTGTGTTGATTTTACTGAATGAGCTGTTACCCCTAGCGTTTTTGTATGTGTGTGTTTCAAAAACAATGTTGTAACTTAGTAACCCATCTGGTAACACTGACCAGGTCACAGCTGTAAAAAAGATGCTGCAACTCTGTCTGCCTGCCGTCCTGGAATCTATTCGAAATAGAAGACGTGTCTGAGCTCTGTGTTCATTCTTGACCTTTACTGCCGTCCCAAAGTGTGATCAAGAAGATGGTTCCTTTACACTAGTACTGCAAGCTGCGTGTACTAATAACCTATTCCAAATCCTCTCTTGCTAAAACTGTACATTTCACTGACGATTATTCAATATATTCTGCGCCTATTTCCTAATAGCTTGTGAAATTTAGGAGCATTGTTTGTGAGGGTTTTTTTTTTTTTTTTTTTTTTTTTTAAATATATCTCTCTATCTCTATCCTTGGTTTCATTATGACTCTTAAAAGAATCCTACAAGGCTGGTAGATTACTATGGGATTTGTGTTTTGGTTGTGCAGTGATTTTTCCCGTCTATCAACCTCCAATCCCGACGGCTCCTGTAGAAAGCTCCATGCTGCAGCTCAGCCCTCTCTGAACAGACTGTCGCAGGCAGATTGATATCCAGCTCTGGGGCAGCTGTGCCAAGAGCAGGGATGCATATCTGTCTGTGTCGGGTTCCTTGCGTGTGAACTTATGGCTGGTCTCCCAGTCTGTGTGTCTCTCTCTCTTTGCAGGGCTGTAGTCTAGTATCAAATCCCTTTTTATCATGCTTGTTATAAAATGCAATGCTTTTTAGACAGGGTATAATGCAGACGTGTGTTCATGAATATAAAACGTACATTTGTTTTTTTACAATTGAAACTTTGCAATACAAAACTAGTCTGATTCAGCTGTGCTGTGCAGAGTGAGATCCAAAAAGGCTTCAACATTTGTATCCAGGGTAGACAGACACAGGTGTGGTTTGCATTACAACTTCATTCTTGGCAAACATGGGTAGTAGAGTGTAGGTAAAAATCCAATTTTGTACTTAAACGGCAGACAGCTGGTGACCTTATAAGGTTCATCAGTGTGCAATGTGTATGTGTTCTTGAAATGATTCCCGTTTTCAATGCAAATATATATACACAAATGTTTGCACTTGTCTTTCATCAGAACTAGATGGTATGGCATAGCCTATATTTCTGCAGTTGACACCTGCCAAAACACTGTACCCTACAGTAGCTTGCAGGAATTAAGTATCACATTTCCAGTGAAGAGGAAGAAGGTTTTTATTGAAGTAAGCTGATATTTAGACTAGTAACATTTTTCAGGAACATTACAGCAGTAAAAGTGCCCAGGTAGTGTTCTAGTGGCTTTAACAGCAATTTCAAATTTTCCTTTACTGTAAACCAGTTCGCTGTTTTCAGAGGCTGTATTCTTGGTATAGGAACTTGTGGGTTTTCTTCCTCAAATCAACATCCCCTTAACCTATCCTCTCAAAGCCACTTAACCCTTTGCAGTCCATTGTCGGACCTGGTCCGACATTGCAATTATTCCTATCAGGTAAATTGTTGGACCCTGTCCGACATCATTATAGAAACGCAAAAAACTGGTTTCTAGTCGTTTTTTCTCCGGAAAAAGCCGAGAAAACCATTCAATGGCGTATCTCATGAATAGTCATACATGGCCCTGGTATCAGATAACGGGGCGGTCATAAGTAAACAAGCTGGCTGATACACGGACATTTGCAGAGCTTTTTTGAGATGTTATAGTAATAAAATAATGACTTGGATCGCATTATTGAGGAGTTTGGTGATAAAACGAGTGATCAGGAGATGATTGATCGGTATGTACGACTATTATTATTTATTTCTTACATAGGTGAAAGCTATAGCGAACGAAAGGGTGGGGCGGGGCTGGAGATGCCTAGTGAGTGCTTTGTTATTATGCAGGGCCTTTTAAACCCGTTTTGATTGTGGAAAAAAATACTTTTAAACAACGCGTCTAAAATTAACTGCGCGTGTGAAAATAAATTGGACCTGACGTGCCTGACACACACTTAATTAATGGACTGCAAAGGGTTAATACTGCACTACAGGACCTGGCAATCGCAGGCTTCCCTTCAATAGCTAGCTGTTAACCTCCGTCTTGGCTGGCTAGTCAAAGTCAACAGACTTTTCTTACTGCACTACACGCTTCAATCGGTTCCAAATGTATCCAGGTTGCAAATACGAGTGCAGTCATGGATGATGTTTAATACAGTATCTTCTGATGGACTAAATGCTTGCTGATCATTTCTGATAATGCAGGAAGTATTAAATACAGCGATACATCTCTAATGGCTGCATTTTGACCGTTTTGTGAAACGTTTATGGAGGTATGGTCTCCAACAGGATAAAGTGAATCTTTGCTCAGCGCAACATAAACATGGTGCAGAAGAGACCATACAACCTTATTCGATTTGCTGTTTGTTTCAAAATGTAATTATTTTCATTTTTTAAAATTATTTTCTGTGCTGGTAGAGTCTTTGCTTTGTCACTGAAAAGATTTGATTTGTCCCGAGATTAACTTGTTCTGGAAATCGTGCTCCAGTACAGCAAAGCATCTCCCAGGAAGCAGTGCCCTGTGCCCGTCGGCCACTTCACTCACAAAGACAATAATCTGGTGCCTGTCGGTCTGTGAAAAGCCGATTCTCAGAGCTTGATAAATTGTTGTTGTTTCAGCAGCTGTCCTGGCTATATATAGGACTGGCTGTGTGTGTGTGCCAGGGTGCACTGCATGAGGAGCAAAATACCTGGATTAGTGTGTCGGGTCGCTGCTCAAATATAGGACACATTTTATAGAGGCTGGAAATAGCTTGCCTCCTGCGATTGCTGTTAATTTAGAACAGCTCTGTGCAACAGCCGTTTTAATCGACTGAGGCATCTTACCCTGCGTGTTTTTTTTTTGCTTTTGTTGTGGTAGAAGTGGACATTCGCAACATGTGGGTGTCATCTTACTGCCAAAGTAGAAAAGATGAAGAGGGATTCAATGTTTTTTTGCAGACACACCTAGAGTACCACCTCTCTTACCGTCACCCCAGCACGATATTCAATGTGGGTCTTTACTCTCACAGCAGTTGTTTATGCTTGATCTACTCCCTTTCTGTCTTCCAAATTCTCTTGTGTAGCATAGCCAAGTTGATGAGGGTTACGGTTCTAATGTGTGTCTTTCCATGTGCAGATGATGTTACAGTAGTTAGTTTGACTTTACTGGTGGGTGTGCGTGTGTGTGTGTAAATTAGGTTTGTATTTTATTAAGTGCAATGTTGTTCCTGAGGCAGTTTCTCCATATCCTTTTTCCTGTCACTGCTGGAAAGTATTGTGTGCTTCTGACTGGAGTTTCTGCTGTCAATTTGAGCTCTGTCTTGCTTTTACTGTCTGCTTGCCATGAATTGAAACCGATTCCTCCCTGCATTAACATACCGTCTCCGACAGTCGCTCCTCCTTGAAGTTGTCCCGTTGCGCTTTGGTGCAGTGAATAGTCAACTGCTCCTGGACTACTGTTTTCTGTGCTTTTCTCAATATATGAAACGTACGTTTGATAATATAACGAAGGTGTACGTATGCATAGTGCATTTTAGTCTTGTGAACTGCTTGTTCAGTTGTGTTGAAACTTGGTACGGGCATTCCTTAGAACAAGTTAGGTTTGTATGCCTTTTAAAATCCTTGGCATATCTGATAGGGCTTCATTTTTTGTGCCGGGTGTGGTGGATTATAGTTTCTGATGTGCAAAGTAGCTGCTAGTTTGTTCGAACCGATACTGTGAGCAAACGATGGCCAGTCCTACACCGTTCGGGAGCACTGAATTAAAACTAGATGTATTTATGTATGTAAAGGGTAACCTTTGCTTAAGGAAGCTCATAGCGTACAGGGAGTCCAAAGGAAAGCCCTGCTGCAGCCTCTGCCCATACTGATAGTATCTTGCAATCAAAAGAATACTAAAAATGGATAGAAAAGAAAGGCTATACACCGCAGTGTGTTTGTGAAGCCCAGCAGCATTTCTTTGTGGTGAAAGCAATGAATGAGCGATTCTTGGGGCACTTGACTCAGACAGAACCTGTTGAAACCAACAGAGTTAGCAAACACACAGCCACAGAGAGAGAGAGAGAGAGAGACACAGAGACAGAGAGAGAGAGAGAGACAGAGAGAGAGAGAGACAGAGAGAGAGAGAGACAGAGAGAGAGAGAGAGACAGAGAGAGAGAGAGAGACAGAGAGAGAGAGAGACAGAGAGAGAGAGAGAGACAGAGAGAGAGAGAGAGAGAGATGCCCTTGTAGTGTTGAGCAGAGAGCCAGCATGCAGCCAGCATTCTCTTGTCTGTGTGGGCATGTTTTTATAGTGCAACAGGACATGCACCATGTCCCCGTAATATTGTTAAATACGAGTACCACTTTAAATAAAAAAAATAAATAAAAAAAAAAGTATCAAGAGGTCATTGATGGAATTAAAAAACTAATCCTGCAACGGCTATCTTTTCTTTGTTGATGATTTTATAAACATGATACGAAGAGTCACTAGTTAAGTAGAGCAATTAAACCCTACATAATTAATACTCTCTCACTTTCCCAGTATCAGGCCAGCCAAAGGACAGGCATAAAGTATATGCTTTTCACTCCTTGATTAATGTTTTTGCTGCAGAAGAGCCTGTTTGCATCTGTGTAAATGCCAGCATTTTTATTCCAGCCTTTTGAAAGCAGACACCACAACGACATACTGCTGTTTTAAATGTGCTCTCGCCTTCGTGATTGCATGTGTGACTTCCTCCTAAGAGAATTGTTGTCCAATAACAAAACAAGCTTACTGACACGGCAGGAAACACATAGCCCGGAAAGATCTTTTGAACATGCAGATTAGTATGTTTCGTGCTGGTTTCAAGGGACAAGGGAAACAAATTAGGGGAGATCCCACCTATCCACCCTTCCCACAGACCCCACACCCGGTTTGGTAATGGCTCAGTTTTATCAGCAAGGTTTTAGTTTGCTTTTTTTATTTGTCTGTTTGTTTGTTTAGTGTGTTCAAGAGATATAAAACCAGATCCTTTTACCTGGAAACTGCCTTCGTGTCTGTCGTCGTTTACTTAGCGGTAATAAGAGTCCGAAGATAAGGGTTTGCATAGTGGGTTTTGTATTTGCAAATTGCAAGCTGCTTTTTTATTTTTTTCCTCCCATAGGGAAATTTCAGCTCCAACAGCATGTTAATGATGGTATGTGGTACTATGGTTGAGGTACAGGTTGTGAAATTTAATATGCCGTTTTTAACCCTTAAACACCCAGCCTTTTTTTGACAGGGTGTATATGATGTATATAATATTCTGTGTAGATTAGTGCACAGGATACAAGAAGGGCAACATGTGAATTGAAATACCTTGGGTGGCACAGATGACCACGACCCCACATGGTTGTGATACTGATCCTGGAACAGTGTACCCCTCCCTAGTTTACTGATGGATTTACAGCTTCTTCCTGTCAATTCCATTGTGATTTAAAGCTCGATATTGTAATTTATTTGCCCTTGGTTATCGTATTCAAGGTTATGGTGATCTAAGTGTGTGTACGTTCTTGCATCAGATCGTCATATCTTCATAGCACTTGGGCACGTGTTTACAAGAAGACTCCTATCTTTGTAGTTTTGTTTTTGGATTGATGTGTGTGTGTATTTAGTGCACAGGTAAAACAATATTTTTTCACCCAATAGGACTGGCCCTTCGATGATGGAGCACCTCCCCCAAGTCAAATAGTTGACGATTGGCTGAACCTCTTGAAGAACAAGTTCCGAGAGGAGCCTGGATGCTGCGTGGCAGTGCATTGTGTTGCCGGGCTGGGCCGGTAAGTCATGCTGCTGCACCCTCAGATGTCTTCACGTGTAGAGCATGCTATCATGTTGGTCATAGCGCCTGTGCATCTGCCCACACAACACCACATGAATGTCATTACGACACATTGCTTACCGCTGGATGTGCTGTATTGCAGTGACCAAGGCCATTAAAGAATTGCAGAGCGACCAAGGGAAAGAAAGGATAGGGTTTGTATTCCTTTGTAGCTCTCTAGAGAAAAATTATGATGCAGCTTGGTTCCAAGTATAACATTGGTAAAGGCTTGAAAAGCTACCTAAATACCAGTGTAGGCAAATGGGGAAAACCAAACCACTTGGCACGGGGGAGGAGCGGATTTGAGTTCAGCTATTTTTTTTTTATTTTTGTGTCTGTCGGCCAAGTTTGATCCCATGACCTGTATATTAGTAAAGTGCTCTCTGCCTCCGGAGCAACATTTAACTGCAGTTATCTCTTCTCTCTCTCCCTCTCTCTGCAGTATGCGATTAGAAGTCACAAACTAGGAGACTAGAGTTTCCCCTTTTGTTAGGTATTGTACTGTTTTCACCTGCCCCCTTATTGTTAGGCAGTTAACTTTGCTTGATGCATTTGACTCCCCTTCTAGTCTTCTGAAGTCACCCATTGACGTCCTCCATGTAAAGTTTGTTGGGCAGTCCGAGCACCACCTTGCACATGCTGTGCATTCTCTGGGATGAGTTCCTCTGAAAGATGCACTGGGGACCACGATTGAGGACGGGAAAGCTTTTATGGTGCTGCGTGTGTTTTTTTTTTTTTTTTTTTTTGTGTTTTCTTGTTTGTATAACTTTTTCAAATAAATGATCCTAACCTTATTGCTAAAGTAATTTATTTCAATAAAATGAAAAGTAGGTCATTTTATCTTTGCCAAAGTGTCATTTATATTGTTTTTGAAGAGCTGGCAGTGAGTAGCCTTCTGTGATAGTTTATGTCCAACTGAATATTTTATGAATTTTTTTTCTTTCACATGAACGTCAGAGTTTATTTTTATCCAGACAAGCTGCTACGTAGCATTTGGGGATAACTGAAAGAAGCTCTGAGTGTTCTATAAAGATATTGCAGAAATCTGTGCGCAGTTAATGTAGAAGTTCCCGGGAGATCTCGTTATTTGCTGGTTCACATGAGTTCAGATCTTATTTTGAAGGAAGAAGCTGGATTGTTTACCGGCTATATTTCATTTTTCTACGGGGCAACGTTTTAAATCGGTGTTTTTCATTTAAGCAGAATTTGGTCAAGGTGGCAGGCATGTTGCAATACACGGTTATGTGTCTTTATACTTTTATCTCTAAATATTTAACACACTGGTGCAAGTACAAATAATCACAAGTTTAATACAGGGATTGCTCAATGCATGTCGTCTTATGCAATCTGAAGAAATCTGTTGTACGCGGTTAATGGTTAATCTTCATGTTGTGGAATGCATCCCTAACCCTACTCTCTCTGTACCTTCCTTTCAGAGCGCCTGTTCTGGTGGCCCTCGCCTTAATAGAATGTGGAATGAAGTATGAGGACGCAGTCCAGTTTATACGACAGTAAGTTATTTGCGAACCCAAGATAAGACGGACTAAAATAGAATTGACTGCAGCTTTCTGAACTGTTAAAGCCAGTATTGCAGAATGTAGAAACCAGTGGTAAATTACAATCCTAAAATTCGAGTGCATTGCCTTGTTAAATTACGGTACAAATGAAGCTTGCATTTCATGTTCTTTCTTCTGGGTTACTATTGGCTTGCCGTTGAGTGTATTTCTTGGAATGGGCTGATTCTCCTGGGAACGCTGTTGCAAAGATGTAAATGAATTGCACAGAAACTCTGATAACTTATCTTGCAAAACTTGGCACAACATGATAAGATCACGGTTCAATTGATATCTGATGTGTCGGGGAAGTATGGCAGACAAAACTTGGGTAAAACCCAATTAAGGATGAGATTGTCACATGAGATTAGGAGAGAATCCCTCTGCACATAGTATACCAGATAGAACTGTTTTAATACATTGATACTTTTTGAGTTGCAATGATAATAAAAGGGTGCAAGGTGGCTGTGACCAGTATGGCTGGTGGTGATGTCAGATTAAAGACAGTGGACACACACAGACAGCAGTGCTGGGATATGAACAAATGCGCTGATGCGCCCGTTTATTGTAAAAATAAAAAGGGTTAAACAAAACAGAACACTTACTCAAAATAAACGGCATGTTGGCCAAAACAGACAAACAAAACAAACACGAAACCAAACAAGTATCGTGCTGGTGTATAAACCAGCAGGCGTAGCAATTGTTTATTTAATAAGCTTTACTTGGCTTTACCTCCGACCCTTGTTCCACCTCCGAATACACACACACCCCCCGTGCAGCCAAAGCTGCAGGACTTTTATATTCTGCCCGAGGGATTAACTGGCTATTAATGATCTTATTAACCCCTCGGCCATAGTCTGCAGGAGTTTAATGAATTTGCGTGACTGTCAGCTAATTAAATAATTAGTACGATTGCCACAATTCAGTACAATTGCCACAATTCAGTACGATTGCCACTGGGCATCTTTGCAGGCACTCTCATTAGGTGTTCAGTGTTTGGATGCTGATGAAGACTCAGTTGCTTGTACTGTCACTGCTCTGTGGATAATATAAATCGGAACTTTTTTTTTTTTTGTCTTTCAGAAAGAGACGTGGTGCTTTCAACTCCAAACAGTTGCTTTACCTCGAGAAATACCGACCCAAGATGCGTCTACGATTCAAAGATGCCAACAACCACAACTGCTGCATCCAGTAAAGCGAGGAAAACGATCAAAGGAAAACGAAAACAAATCTTAGCCTTTTCGGACTGTGCTGTCGCCTGGGAATGTCAACGTCGAATCGAGCCAAAGTCCAGGAGTGTTTTAATCATGAATAAGGCTGCCACGTTTACGCTTTTTTTGTAAGCCGTGTAAACCACCACCCGCAGTAACTTTTAAACGTCGGGCGAGGCCTTTTCAAGCAAAACGATAATTAGAAAAAAAATCATTGGGGTTAGTAAGCGGTACATAATACGCTCTAGTAAAAAATACAAGTGGAGCTAAAACTTGACAGCTTAAAGAATTATTTGCACAGGAGCTTCTCTGGTGGGGTACAGAGAATTTGGAAAAGTATATGGCTAATTTCAATACAATGCAATGTTAAGCACATAACTGCCTTTTTACTGTCAAATACTTACACGCTGCAGCTTAATGCTGATCATCTGACAATTCTGGGAATTAAACCTACACCAGCAAACTAAAAACAACTGTCAACCAAACGGACAGAGGAATAAATAATCCCTACGTCATGAAATCCAAGCAAGGCAATGCCGCTACACACAATCCACAGTCTTGGAGTATTCATTTGGCAGTATCTCTGCACAAAATAAGGCTAGTTTGTCTAATAATGGATCCGCGTGTCATAGAGTTAGTATGGCATTGCAACACAATATTAAAACAAACCGGAGGCAAATTAAGCAGACCGTCAGCTGGTCAATGTTAGTTTCTAGTTTTATGAAATTAAACTAAATAGAGACCCTTGCATGTTTTTAAAGGTGGCAGCCTTAATCACAATGTGTTTTTTTTTTTTTTTCTTTTTTTTTTTTTTTGTAAAAACCAAACTGGGTGGGTGGGATAACCTCTTAGTTGTAGGATTACATTGTCCTTTTTTGTATTCTGTTTGATCTGGTCAGATTGTATCAAAGGAGAATGTAGAGTGTGACTTGTCTGAAATCAGGGTAATGGTGCAGGAGTACACTTCTGGGTTTGGGTTGGGGAGTGGTTGATTGGTGGGGTTGACAGTCCAGATTTAGTCTGTGCAAATCTCAGTGATTTGTATTTTTAATTAAGCAAGACCGTACTTTTAACATAATTTAAATAAAGTCATGATTTTTGCACAAAAATAAAAGCTTCCAAAAGGATTTCCTTCAATGCAGTAATGTATTTGGCCCCCCATGCAATGTACAATGTTGGGGTGGGGGTGGGTAGATTTGCCAGTTAGCTAGCCATATTGTTCATTACAGTATCTTGTCTATCTTGAACACAGATTCCCTCCTCGCTCCTGTTTTGTAATACAGATTTTTATTTATCTGTACTGATTTGGGAGTACTCATCAGAAGTCTCAACAACAGCAAAAGTCCTTTTGAAAACTGTTACCTACCCTCCTCCGAACAGCTACCTTTTCAGACTGGGAGGAGATCAGCCAATGTGGTTTTTGTCTACCCAAGTGGGCACAGGCAGGCTTCCAGTCACCTTACTGGGTTACAGGGATTTTTTAAATTTTATTTTAGGGTGACGTTTTAGTTCAAGAGCAGTCGTTTGTACATTGCAACATGCATAGTGGAGAGGCTTTCTCTACTGCCAGATAAATCCCCTATGTGTGTGTGTGTGTATGTGTGTGTGTGTGTGTATATATATATATATATATATATATATATATATATATATATATATATATATATATATATATATATATATATATATAATATACACATACATATATACACATATATATATATACATATAATATATATATATATATGTGTGTGTGTGTGTGTGTATATATATATATATATATATATATATATATATATATATAAATTACTCCAAAATAAAATCTTTTTGCTTTTAAAATGTCAATTCTCTCCCCTCCCCTGTTTTAATTTATCTGTCTATCATATATATGTGTGTGTGTGTATATATATATATATATATATATATATATATATATATATCTCCACACACACAAAAGTAAATCTGTATTCAACTTATTTAGCATATGTTTTTGAGAATCTTGATGGATAAATAAATTCTTAAAGGATAGATGTATTTAAATTAAATTAAAAAAAAGGTTAAAGGGTGGGAACACAGACCCATTTAAGCTGCATTTTCAAAAGAAGAAATGTTTTACAATAATAAAAATAAAACAATGTTGCAGTTGTGTCCCAGTAAGCCTGTCTGAGTATTGGTACTGTGTGTCGTTCTAGTACTGTACGTGCTGGTATCACTTGTCATTGTAAGGCTGTATGGTTGGTTAAACTTTGATGGTTCTTTTGTACCGAACATGTGCGTCCATAGCGTGGTTGTGTATGTCCATGTGATGTTTTGATAGCAATGTGATACCAAAGGAGGGGAGAGGGGAGTGGAGGGCGTTCTCCTGCTTCTAGCATTGTGCCCACAAGGCAAAAGTGATAATCTATGTAACTTTAGTCAAAGTGTTTGGTCAGCTTCACAATGTTGTCATCGTTCTGTTAAATATAAGTGACCTGATCTATAAGATAAAATATGATGTACTCCCTGACCAAATCCTTGACTAATGGTTTTTGTTATACCCTGATTTAACACTAGTTTTGGACTACGTTGTGTTATTTAAGTTCTGGTAGTTTAAGATCAGTGCTAATCTCAGGGTCTATGAAACCAGTCGTAAGGTATGTGCAGAAATGTCTGTATGTACTTCACTGTGGTAATTACTGTGTCAGCCTGTCGGGGATATGCCCCCAAACTTCACCTAAATGGACATGTTGTGCTTTTGATTTATGTATGCAGCTTTTAAGGTAACCAATTAAGACTGCAAAATAATATAAATACCACACACACACATTCACATACAAACACCTCAGCACCAAATGTGCCAGGAAAAAAAATATAAAATCCTGTTTCTTTACCAGAGAAATGCAAGCTGTCTTTCTCTCGATTTCTCTTCTGCACCAGTAAGCCTCACAAAGTGCTGCAATCATGTGATATCATAAGCTTGTGTGATTAAGGCTGAGCTGTTGTACATAACAAAGGGGCAGGTGGTCACAGAATACCAGCAACCACTGACCAATGCTAAAAAAAAAAAAGATTACAAGCAGTCTGACAAAATGGACATGGGGATACAAATATTCACTAAGCTTTTTTTAATTTGTCTAAAGTGGTAATGTTGGGCCATTTTAAATCTGCCTTGCATTCTAGGTCTGTTGAACTATGTATATTTGGAGGGGTTTACAAAACAGGTAGCAGAAAGAACGAGCAGTTTTGTATTATAATGTAGTTGGGTATACCGTAAGTGTTTCAGATACTAATTGCTGGAACATACTTTCTCTGTAACCTTAGAGTGGCGAAAGAATCGTGCCCAGTAAGAAGGAGAGCGCCCCTTAAACTGAGCTACTGCATTCAGGTGCGTTTGGTCCTGATTCTGCTTTTTCATTGCTAGCTACCACCTCCTTCCCATGGGCTCTCGTTCAAGACAAATCCCAATATTGAGCTCGGTACACCTGCCTTAGCCCTGTGGTGCACCGTGAGACACATTGTTACACCCAAGAGACCATCTCTGCTCAGCTGAGTGGCAGGGAAGGGGAAAGGTGTGTCAAAAGATAATTACAAATCAGCAATCCATACATTACGGCTGTGTGGTGTTTTTTTACTATGTGCATACTTAATGCACAAACACAGTATCCCTGTTTCTCTGGACACAATTGCGACAGAAGCAGCCAGCTCTGCTCCTGGAGTCCCAGCGCTCTTTTTGCCAGTGTATTTTACCAGTCTGGTTTTGGATCTTGACCCAGCTCACAGTTCCCATCAACAGATATGCAAAAGGCTGAAATGTAGCATTTTAGTGCATCCTCAAACCTTACTTTATGTTTGCAAACGGTCCAACTGTGAATCTTAGCGTTCCCCAAACGCCACAGAATTCCTGCATACGTTTTGGGAAAGCTTTAATTGGGAGTGTCTTTTTCAGAAATCTATTTTCCAGATGTTTTGTTTGTTTGTGTGTGTGTGTGTGTGCCTGTGGGTCGATTGGTGTTAGATGTGATTGAAAGGGAGGGCGGAGGTTCGGGTTTTTTTTAATATTATGATGGTCCTAATATCATTAGTATTTTAAGTCGCTTTTTTAATTTGTCATTGTATAAAAATAACCATTCAGCTTGAAAAATGTTTGCAAAGCTTCCAGAGCGTCTGCCCCATACACAGTGTAACCTGGACCCAGTACTGGTTGTTCAGGCATGTTTCAAAAAGTGTGCAAAACACATTTTGAGGATGTTGCTGTCAATGTTTATTCCTATTGTCTGTGGGTTAAATTGATTCCGATCAGTTTTTGCCAAGTACCATCACAATTTGAAAGAGAGAACTATGAAATCTCACTTTTTTTTTTTTTTTTTTTTACAGCTTGTACATTTTATTTAGTAGACCCTTTTAAATAAAGTTTAAATGAAAGAATACCCAGAATTTAAACTGTCTATTTTTACACACCTTTACACTCAAATACAGGACCATTGCATCATTATAACCACTGAACAATACAACAGAACATTGTCAAAATGATTGAGATGTGGGGCTCTAGCACTCAAGGGTGTGTTCAAATTCACATCCTAGAGGATTTTGGTCCAGTAGCACTCCAGACTGAATGTTTTTGTGTTTGACGCTTTGCCATGGTCGACCAGGCATCAAGTATTTTCTGGGGTTTTTTTTAAGCATCTTACAAGACATCCAACACACACATCCACCTCCGCAACCTAAAACAACAGTGTTGAGTGTTGAGTTTTAATACTGGCACAGAAAAAGCCATGTGGAACACAGTGATACAATTAAAAATACCCCACTTTTGAAGCTCATATCAAATAGTTATTTAACTGAATATCATGACGTGATGTGATGCTGGGGGAATATGGTAGGTTTGTATGAACACAATCAAGAATTTCTTTTTACAGGCCAAAAAATACCATTGAAGGTATGTGAGTGTTTAAAGAAAGCTGCATCAATTCAAGTTTCCACTGCATCGCTCGTGTCTGCTTTTTCCCATCTCTAGATGAGCTGTGGCCTTGTGCTGTTTGAAAAGCGTGTTCCCCCACGGTGCAGTCTGGGAGTTTCAGAATTCACACTGCAGCACCTGTGCCCTGCTATGATAACGGTGTACTGTATTCGGAGGAATCGCAGTGATAGGGAGCGTCTGTGTGATAGTGCTGCTGTGAGTGGAACTCCGCGATAACAAACACGTATGCCTGGTACACTGACAGCCCTACCACGGCTGAAAATACAGACTTGGAGCAGCCCCGATGCTTGCCTTTCAGGTCTGGGCTCGAGTTGCAAACAGAGACTTGCGTTTGTGTTGGATTGTGGGGTGGTGGGGGTGGTGGTGTAGTCGAGGGTATAGCGTTCACCCACTTCTATATAAAGGATATACAGTTTACTCATTTCTACTGTCCTGTGATATGCACATCCTGGATTAAAGACCCGATATTTTAACAGTGAATGTCTGTGTTGTAGTGCTGCACGTGTGACTGAGAGCTGTCAGTCAGAACTGTGGCGCGAGCAGAGTCCATAACAATGTATCTGTTCATGTTTATCTGTTCATTCTATCTGACTATGAGTTATGTTCACATAACCGGCTAAGCAGACTTCTACCAACACTCCATTGCTCATTTATTATTATTATTATTATTATTATTATTATTATTATTATTTCTCTCCACAGTAGCATCAGAGAGTGGATTGGCCAATTTGTTTTACAGTTTCCATGTGGTTTGGAATCAGTAACTATTCAGGGATGAACTGTACACGTGCCTGTAAGATACACTCAGAATCAGTCTATTGTATCTGTTTTAATGCAGCCTGGTCAGTTTTCTGTCGTCACAGAGACGTCAATGGTTGCAGATTAGATACAGCACAGCTCTGCCTGGGACTGGAGGGGGATGCTTGGTACAGAAAGCATGAATCGACACGTCTCCTTTTTTCTTTTCATTTTCTTTCTCCATCCCCTTCAATGACAAGCACACTTAGAGATAGAGAGAGAGGCTCTCAGAGTTGGCAGTGTAATTGCAAGCTGCTTCAAAGAATAAACACAATTATCCCTGTGAAGAAGCTTACTAAAGCACAATCCCAGACAACACAATCCCTGTGTGTGTGTGTGTGTGTGTGTGAGAGAGAGTCAGCTGCTTCTCCAGTTTGGCCCCCTGGAAAAAGACATAGTTCAGAGTACTATAAACCTTGCTTAAGTGGTACTGAAATATAAAAACATTTTTATTAGCTTTTACATTTTCACTCCTCCCGAGATCATCGTATAGCTGATGATGACACGTGTATCGCAAGCTTGTCCAGATCTCGGATGTTAATCCGTCATTAATATTTCATACAATTAGTGAAGAGGTAGGCAGAGGATCGTGATGACGAATGTGTCCCAAACATGCTCAATTGGATTGCGGTCCGGGGTTTGTGACACCAGTGGAATATGCCTGAAGTCTGTGTCATGCTCTTCAAACCATTCTGACACAGAGGAGAGGCATGGTATTAATTTGCAGGCAGCTATTGCCGTCAGGGTGTAGCATTGTTGGGTGGACTCAATCCGCAAACTAGCAGGAGGCACACGTCACGTCACACCATGAATCTCGCTTCAGGGCGACGCCAAACCCAATCGGGTAGACAGGTTGTGATGCAAAAACAAACTGAATAACGAGCGTCACCGACATGCGAGAAGTCCCTGCCAGGCCCTTCGGTGAGCTGTATCCTCTCAGAGCCTTTCAAACACCCCTCCTTTTTTATCACGGCCAGCAGAGTGCTGGTGTCCATTGTTGCTTGCCTGGGTAATGACATGGTGAGTTCCTGTAGGGTCCCAGGAGGGGCTGCCACACGCCCAGTGTAATAATACAGGAAGTTATGATGCATTAAATATGAAAGGGAAATGACTGACCTGCTGGTCACCTCTTCACAGCTCTGAAACAAGCAGACCCTCCCCATCACTGGAAGCCAGCAATTACTCCTGCCTGCTATCAGCTGACGAGGGTGTGTGTGGAGGGATCTGCACATACCGTTTCCTAAACTGTAATTCGGTATTCGCTTCTCGACTAGTTAACGCGCCATCGGTCCACGATGCCTTTGCACTGCAAGCCAGTCCAGAACTCACTTTGAAAAAAAGAATTCGCTTACACGAGCGCGAGTTAAAGAAAGTGTTTAACACCCTCACAAAGAAAAGACAAGCATATTACATGATGATAAAAAAACTAAAAAACAAACACTTTAAATTGAGGCCGAATAAAATCTAGTGAGAAGACAGTATGGGACAGTATATATATATATATATATATATATATATATATATATATATATATATATAAACATATTTAAGTAACATTCGCTGTGGTTAAAGTGCTGTTTCTTAAACCATATTAGTGACATGGTCTTGATGGCTTTTCTGTTGCTGGTCCTCTCTGCTGTCACTGCCTCTCAAACCAGCTCTATCCAGTCAGATCTAGTGCTTTCAGTTTTTGTCAGGTTTTGGTAAAGGAACCTCACAGATAAGAGAGGTGGGTGACTCAGATTCTCTCTCTGCCTCAAACCAGTTGTAACCGGGTCAGTTTTTCAGTGGCTGCTGAGGAACCCTTTTGTTTCTCTGTTAATGTGTATCTGTCTCTCTCTCTCTCTCTCTCTCTCTCTCTCTCTCTCGCTCGCTCGCTCTCGCTCTCGCTCTCGATCTCGCTCTCTCAATTCAATTCAAATTGGCTTTATTGGCATGACAATAAAAAGATATGTGTTGCCAAAGCACATACATGGCATAACCGACTCAAATATACAGACAAAGAATTTTTTTAATACTAAACATTATCCCTCCTCCCTCTATATTAATATAGTAAACAGAATCCCTCCCTTCCCCCCTCTCTCTCTCTCTAGGAGCTTGATTAGCTACAGTGTGTATAGGTAACATCAGGTGTGACTTACTAAACTCATAGCAAAACCAGGATTGAATCTATATATATATATATATATATATATATCTCAAAGTGTTGACAGTTTACTGCAGGTTATTTGATCACCACAACACTGGATATAAAGCCTTTTTAATATATTGATACTCTTTTTCTTCTGTGAAATGACTTACAGTACAGTGGTTTTAAACATGAGTGGAGGGAACACTTCCTTTAGTTAATGTGTGAACTCCTTTCCCCTTTGAAAAGTACCGCTTGTCACATTCCAGGGCCTCTCTCTGGGATCAAGGGAAAGGTTGAGTGGGAATCAACGCATAAAGACTGTATAACACCTACGGTACAGTGACCTCCATGTAGATGCCAAAGCAGTTTAACCAGACTGGAAAACAGGCTGAATCTAGAGGGGAGAGAGCTCTGAGAGTTTCAAAAAGCAATCCTGAAAGCATTCCTTCTCATTGCTGTATGGGTCACTCAAGATAAAGTAACTGGTGCTACCCGTAGAGAAAGGTTACACATGGAGATTTTTCAAATCCATTTATTTGGTAGTTGATCTCATATACATTGCACTTCATTTTGAAAAAAAAAAAAAAAAACGCCTCCTGAATTATTTACTGAAACTTTAGACACTGTTCAACTTTCTTCTCTAAAAAAGGACTTTGGGGGCTTCAAATAACATTGAGGAGGGCTACTTAATAGTGACGTACCTTCATAGATAGGCCAGCAGTGTGGAGCAGTGGTCAGGGCTCTGGACTCTTGACCGGAGGGTCGTGGGTTCAATCCCAGGTGAGGACACTGCTGCTGTACCCTTGAGCAAGGTACTTTACCTAGATTGCTCCAGTAAAAACGCAACTGTATAAATGGGTAATTGTATGTAAAAATAATGTGATATCTTGTAACAACCTGGATAAGGGCGTCTGCTAAGAAATAAATAGTAGTAGTAGTAGAGAGTGTTAAGATATCAACAAAATGACGAGGAATGAGGCAGTGAAAATGGTAAGCTAATTAAGGCCAGAAAAAGTGCAACACCTTTAAGCAGTTGGGGACATTTCCCAGGAACTGTGGGTGTGTGTGTGTGGGTGTGTGGTCCCTACCCATACCTTTCGGGTATTTCTCATTCATTCTCGCTGTGGTATATAGACAGCCGGTTGGTCTCAATGTTTGTGCTGAGAGATACAATGATTCATTATTGCTCACTCTGTGGTATTAAAGCTGCCAATAGGCCACAGGGTGTCGAGCATGGAGCGATACAAGATCATTTGTTACCGATTACCTCTAATTACTTCCTTGTGAAACACCAGCAATTTGTATAGTTTCGGTTATGTAAGCACCTGCCAACAAAGCATCTACTATCAGCCTTCTTTCTATTGATGTGTTGTAGGTCTGCGGTCCTCGTTTTCTGGGCTTCACGGTGCAGAGGAATCTAGCAGGGCCACTCACAGTATATTCAGGTACAGAAATTTCGTTTAGGTCTGAAAACAAATTATTTTATTCTCTTCACTTCTTTCATGGGCCTGGAGTGCTGGAGGCAACCCTGTCTGTGGTTGCCAAGGTGTTCTCAGAACTCCCAGAACTGTTCCAGGAAAAAGTCAGTGTCACAGGTATCAGCTGACAGCTGTCTGCTTGTGAGGGTGGAGCCACACGCTGTCTGGGAGGAGGCTGTGCAGCAGGAGGAGGCTGCAAAGATCAGCAGGCTGAAAATAAAAGTGTGCATTAACCCTACTGTACTTTCAGGAAGGGCTTGCTGTACTATACTTACCATCTTCTTTAATGATTTCAGCAGTATACAGTTTACATGAGGGCAGCTAAAATGTTGAGGCTGTTTTTTTCTGTCTAGATTCTCAGTGTGGGATAGCTATCCTGAGTTAAAGCAAAGGTAGCTATAGGGACGATTGGTTGTGGACCTGCCTTAATTCTGATTTAATCCAGTGCCCCCGTCCTGTTAAATGAGGTAGCACAGATTGAGAGCATTCTGTCACCTTCTAGAGGGAAACACACAGCAGTTCACCAGCGTTTGTAAATCTGCAGGGGAGCTTTGCAGTGTATCAGTGCCTTTTCCAGGAGTTCCTATTGTGTGCAATATATTTATTTTTACGTTTAAGTGTCTCCTAACTACATTGCTTGTTTAGAAATACGGAGTGTAGTTATTTTTCAGTTTTAACTACACAACCATGTGTGTCATAACGGTGCAATTACAGTGCAGCTAGGAACATAATGTATTTTTTGTAAGTGCATTACGTACATCTTTCTGTGCTGTACCATGCTTGCCTATACTTTTGCTAGGCCTCTCTATCCTTACTAGGCTTAAAACAACTTTTGTATTGCAAAAGGGAAGTTCTGTTTTTGTCAGAACACTGTCAGTTTGCATAGGTTTGCCAATCTGTAATTACTGGAGCTGAATCCTTATCCGTGGAGATGTAATTGGCTTCCTTTGGGCTTGGTGGGTGAATCAACACGGCATTACACATTAACACCCACAAAGGCACCGCCGAGATTCGGGATTACAATGCAATTAGCCTGTTGATTACTGCAGTCATTTTACAGCATGCATACATCTTTTTTAAGGCAGCAAATTGCTCTCGATTGCTTACAGTTTAGTTGGCAGTGGTGGCAAACGTTTGCTAATTGAAAAGAGACACAGGTGTGCTGTGGTTTTGAATTGTGGGTTTCGCTTCAAAAGCCACTTCATGAATACATTTAAAAATGCATAATGCAAATATGAAGCTTTTGTGCTGTTTCCCTGTAATCTCTAGAGTTAGCTCTAGGGTAGTAAAATATCCAAGATAACGATAATGCTATAGAACAGGTAATTGTGTCATCATAACATAGCATTGAAAAAGAGACACATGCTTTACACACACCAGTGAGCTGGCATTCATGTGCTGTAACATCTCTGCCATCTAATGGAGAAATTGTGCATTGCTACTAAAACTAAATGCTGCTTGTAACGCTGGCAAGGCGTGTTTGCTGTTAATCCAGTATAGAGTCCAGACACAGAGTGTGGGTACAAGCACAGAGCATGTTTATTACAGTAGTCAAATGCTTCAGACCTTGCATAGCCTAGTCCCGCAGGTCCATTCTATAACATACCTGTCACACTATTATTCAGCCCACTAGATAACATCCGAGGCACGTCTACACAGCTCTGTCCTCCTCGCAACTGAGAGATATTCCAGCAGGGGGCGCAAATGAACTGTATATGTTGCTTAAAGGTAAGTAACCAACATGTAAGGGATCATTACATGCTGGAGACTTGTTCTATTGCAGTGGGACATTTTAATTCATTACAGCATGTTAAGGAAGACATCCACGCTATTAGACAGACACTACCTCTCTGCCTACCTGCCTGTCTGCAGGTCTCTTTCATCAGATGTGCTCTGGGCTAAGGTGGGATGATAGTACAATATCATTTTTGTATGCATCACTGGGGACTAAACCACGCATACCTGATCAATTTCACGCTACAGTGATCCTGAATTCAGTGTGCATTGTTCTGGTCTGAGCAGAAATGTTTCATTTACAACCTGGGCATTAACAGCTTGATTGTTAATTAGATTGAGCTCTTCTTTCTTTCTTTCTTTCTTTCTTTCTTTCTTTCTTTCTTTCTTTCTTTCTTTCTTTCTTTCTAAATAACATTTTACAGTAGGATGTTTAAACACCACAGACTCTCAGTTTAAACAAGCTACTCTATTTATTACATAAGAGTAGTGCCTGATCCATGCTATAAGGCACATGGTACCTGAGTTTTACTGCCAACATATCTCTACACAAGAAATGCCATTTTCATTTAGCTTTAACTTTGGCTAAATGAGTCTAAAAACCTGGCAAACTATCATGTAGCTCTAATGCGTGGGTAACACTAGAACAGTCAGTATGAAGGGGATGGCGTCCCCCTGACAAGCCTGGAGCAGGCAGGAACAGATGGTGAGAGGGATCCTTTCTCCACGCACATTTCTCCGTAGCGCTGTACTGGCGACTAACAGCCCTTGATCACTGCAAAAAATGACATGGTGACAAGGAGCTCACGGAACAGAAAGTCCAGTAACAATGGAGCAGCTCAGTGTGTTCATTTTCATGTCTTATACTGAAGTACAGCAAGTGAGGCCAAATGAACTAGCGACAATAAAAACATATGAACTGGTATATAGAAAAACAAAAAAAGGTTTGCTTGGCTTTTGTTTATTAAAGAGCTATCTGACTTACACATCAAAAACACTGTGAAATATGGGGGCAGTGAGTTAGCGAAGAGCCCTTATGCAGGAAAAACTAGTGCTGGTTCAATTTACTGTCAACACGGCCTAGCTGTGAGTTAATATAATAACTATGGGACGGAGCGCTGTATATATAATGGTCAGTGGAGCCACGTGGGCAGCTTGTGCATCTCTCTGTTAAACTTTTACAAAAGGTCATGACTGTGCTGTACCTTCATCACTGTTGACCAAATGACTTATTGAGAATTGCTCAGGACAGACACACAGGACCTCTATCAGCGTCGCACACAGAGCTCAGGACAGATACACAGGACCTCTATCAGCGTCGCACACAGAGCTCAGGACAGATACACAGGACCTCTATCAGCGTCGCACACAGAGCTCAGGACAGATACACAGGACCTCTATCAGCGTCGCACACAGAGCTCAGGACAGACACACAGGGCCTCTATCAGCGTCGCACACAGAGCTCAGGACAGATACACAGGACCTCTGTCAGGGTCGCACACAGAGCTCAGGACAGATACACAGGACCTCTATCAGCGTCGCACACAGAGCTCAGGACAGACACACAGGACCTCTGTCTTCTTATTAAATGTACTTCATTCTGTTTCCAGTAGGTGGCACCAGAGCTCTGTCTAATACGCATGTTCTGTTCCAGTTGCTACAGCACAGCAGCAGAAATCCTCTTCTATTCCAGTCGGTTGCCTCTAACTTGTGGATACAAAATGCTCAGGTGCTTCAAAGAAGTCCAGCCTCCAGCTTTGTAGCTGTGTGCCAGACGGGCCTCCCCACGACTGCTGTTTGGTAGCCAGGTCTAGCTGATCAGCGAAACTCAACTTTTTTTGGCTCTGTATTTTGAGCCAGAGGGTGGAATGTGACTAATGAAGCTCGCAATCTACTGCTCTTTTCAGTTCTGTATATATTTAGAAATGCTGCTCCATCTGTCTTCTCTTCCCTTTTAAAAACTGTAATGATTAAACAAAATAAAAATATGATCTTACCATGGTACGCTCCTGTAAGCTGGGGTATCTCTATTACTTCTGTAATACTTCTGTACCCCTCAAAACACTACAGAATCCATAACAGGAAGTATTACAGGCAGATATCGGTCATATTGTAAGTGACTAGGCAGCAGCAGTTGTGATGCATAGTTCACCCCCTAGTCTCTGTAAGTCGCTTTGGATAAACGCATCTGCTAAAATGACTAATTAATAATAATAGCATGTTTCCCTTGCTTAGGACACTGGTAGCTTAAACCTTGGGGGCTGGTTAGATATTAGACAATATTTTAGAACACAGAACATAGAACATAGCCAACGGTAATAGCAAGTACCATTGCAGCTTGTGTTCCGGAACTCCTGCAGCACTGCAGAGCTCTGTTTGTCAGGCTATACTGCGATCCAACCAGATCATTATATCTGGTAAGTGTGCAGGTATCGCCTTCAGCTTCAGCACAGTCCATTTATAATAAATGTGTTTTTTTTTAACATGCACGCTCCGTGCTTTACCATGCTTTCGCTGTAGAGTGGAATTAGGGTACACTGGAAGGGAAACGGTTTACCGTGGTAATGCTTACACAGACGTTTCACTGCTGTTGAAAGCTAGCAAATGAAATGTACATTACATGTTGCAAGTGCACCTTTAAACACCCTCAATGTACCTGCCTCTCTTCCACCATTTCTGATCCGGAGATTTATTTGTGTCTAACTGCAGTCATTAGTAGCCTCCTTGCCCTGTCTGCTCTTGTAGAATCCTGTCTGCTTCATTCTAAATCTTTTGGACAGTGACAGACCATCAGAACCGCTAATTATTCCATGATACATGTCCTCTAGAAACTGTTGCTCACCGTTTAAACAGCAGCTATGAATGCAGAGCACTGCAGCATAGCAAAAGCACAGCAGAGTGTTATTAAGCAATTCAAAAAATTGTAAAGCACAGGCAAGCAGGTTAAGTGGAGTTAATATATATAGATATACATGGTAAAACCTAAGCAAACTACAAAATGATCATACAAACTAATGACCACAGCAGTGTTCTAGTTGCACTGGATTTGTAATTGCAGGACTGGAAGCATTGCATCAATACGTTAACACATTCAAGAAAACACTAGAGCGTGGAAATGTACTCCAGGAGTCCCATTTTAATACCATTGTGTAGCTGCAGACCACAGCATTAGCAGCGATGGCAACACAATGGACTGCATGCACACTGGTTGAGGTACAGCTTTCTGATTAGTGGTGGAATACGTGTGTAATTACATGGGAATGACACATGCTATGCTGTTAGCATTTAATTACATCAAACCTGGTGTTCAAGGCAATGTGAATGCATGGTAGCTACCGTGTTAGAGCAGGAACCACTGATTATTACCCAGCTATTAAAATGTAATTACATAGCTAGCAATGCCCTGTGCTCTACTGTGCTACTGTGGAATTAAAGTAGTTTTTAAAAGATGGTTTATTATTGAACCCTATAAAGGTACCGGTACTGTGCACATATTAATATAACATGGGATTTAGTCTAGCTTTGGCAGCAGTGCTGCTGGGACGTGTGTGCCTTGCATCTGATTGCTGCTTTTCTTTCCCAATTTCATTCCACACGTCGCTCCAGTGGGCTCGCCCTGGAGTAGCTGCCTCCAGTGCCCCTCAGTTCAAGGCTGCAGTGAATCTGAAATAAAGACATCACCGATGCAAATTGGTGTGATTTTCTGCTATGTATTTGGCTGACCTTGCTCACTCTGTAATCTCTGTAGGCAAATGATGTTGGAAGCAATTTGTGCTGCTTAGCCCGCTGGTTCAAGCTGCAGGTCTATTAAAAAAAATAAAATGATCAGACAAATCCCTGACTGGGGGTCAGTGTGTCTATCCCTCAGGAGCGATTGAGGGCTGCGTAGTTCATCATTACTTTTTTTTTCCTTCTTCTTGATCCAAATTGAAAGTCAACAGAGTTGGTCTTTAAGAATGATATTCAGATGGTCTCTCAGAAATGGAAAACTATTCAGTCTTGAAATATATTAGGCGTGCAATGAAAAAAAAAAAGTTGAAGTAAAAATAAAGTAACATAAGGGATAGAAAAGTGCAAAAGATTAGTGAAATCAATGTAAAGCATTGTAGAAACGTAGATGATAACTATGGTAATGTGTAGTAAATACAAGGTAAAGGTACAGTAAAAGAAGAAAACACAGCTCAAATCTTTGTAAACCACTGGGCAGCTCATCTCACCTTCTCAACTCCTCAATTTACTGGAGAATGTTTTACAGGAGGACGTTTTCAGCGTGCTAAGGAATCGCCATTCACGAAAGCAGTGCCACTCAGACAGTGATGCCGGGCTCATTGAGCTGTAATTGAGCTATTTACAAGCCCATTAATCACAGCGCAAGTGATGGAGAACGTTCTCTTAGCTGCCTGCAAGACAGGTATTTGCTGCGTCAGGCGACTGTAGTAACCTTTGCCTTGGCGGAAAGTTTTGATCGTCCTTGGTACAGTGAGCTGAAACAAGTTATCTTTTTAAAAACGGTAAAGTAGTTATATATACTTTAGAGTTTACATGCAGTAGCTATAGAACTGATTATCCAATTGAGAATAAAAAAACATTCTTATGAAGGGTAACAGAATCTTGCACATATGGATTAACCTGTTTATCTCACTGTCCGCCCGTATGTAATATGTGTGGGTCGTAGTGTTTAACTATTTAATGGTATTTATAGCTTTAGTTTTATACAGCCCTGATGGGGGATGTACTGTATTTTACTAACATACTGTCTTGATTTTTTAATAAAAGGTTTAAGCTGACTTCAAACCTCTGGATAATTACAGTGTAGCAATTACCTGCAATGGACCACATTACTGGGAGTGCAATTTAAAGAACTGGAAGGAACAATGCCCTCATTCCGACAGTGAGCAAGTCTAATTCAGAATGCATTTGGAACTATCTACCATCATTATGGTTCACATTGGTGTGTTATCACTAAGGAATCTATATCGTTGGATCCCAAGGCAGTCCAGTAATCCAGGAGTGGACAGCTGATTAAAAGGGGGCCTTTTCGGAAGGGTTTAGAGACAAGGATAACAGGATTTCTCATTGACTTAATTCTTCACACTTCAAATCACATTAAAACGGTCAACACTCAACGCATCCCCTTCTTCTTTTGGTCACTTTTTTTTCTATATCCTTCTGAGTCCGAATGCTGAGTTCTCTGTCTTTTAATTTACTGCCTCAGAGATCTCGGTATTGACTTGTCTGACGCACAGTTGTGAGTTCTCAGTACAGCACTTACTGTCTCAAATATCCCGGCGTACTATTGAGATGTCCAGATGCAATTTATTGGCTTAAAGACTGTGATAATTGCATTGAGAGTCTGTAAGATCCCAGTATGTTACTCGTTGCATGGATGGTGTTCACTGCTTTTAAAATACTGTTCAAGCACAAGAAAGAAAGTAAACTGTGCTTCTGTGCGTGAGCTAGTTCATTGGATTGCAACTAACCTGTCTGGAGAAACTGCTCATTTGAATCACTTGATTTGAGTTTTAACTGGAGACAGATGCTAATGGATTTAAATTCTGCAATCCCCAAGTGGTATGTATATATATATATATATATATATATATATATATATATATATATATATATATATAGACACGAGTGCCAGAGAATAATATTGCACCATTTGGGTATACCTACGTATTGCTAAAGGTTACCATGAATAACTAATAACTGTACAAAAAATATAATAATGTTGTCCTCCTCCGTTGAAAGACAGCAGTGCAATGGTATTAAACATCCGTCACTTCTGAAGGACAGAGCTCACACAGAAGTTATATTTTTTTGAATATCCGTGCTCTCTTGTGGAGCTCTCCAGCCCTGTCCGCTTTTACAAGAACGCTGCTGATCTGATGATATTAAGATTACAAGGAGAGACAGCTTAATAACAGGAAACCGCAGGGGTATCACTCAAAGGCTGTCGCAGGGCTGCTTTTAAGAGGCTACAACAAATCATTTGCTACTGTTGCAGCCTCTGTTCAGCCTGGCTGGGGGTTGTGAGCTGTGGTATTGTTTCCGTCCTCTAATAAGCCAAAACTCTTCTCTTTTTGATGGACAGAAAGGTCATTGGAATGGGCCTGCGCCTTTAAGTGTGAATGGAGACTGTCACACGCTTGGGCGTCCTTTGTTAATGATGGCAGGTGCAGGTGGGAGTGTTTTGGGGGGTGGTTCAGATCGTTACATGGGGAAAGGTCAATACATTTTAAATCCGTGAGCAATAACCAATACAGTTCTGGGGCATTTCCAAGTATTTATTATTATTATTTTTTTTAAATATGGATGTACATGCTTCTGTTAAAGTGCTATTGAACACACCCATTGCTTTGCCATGTCTTGCGCTGTACATATCCATGTTCTGCATTCAATTCTTATCTGTCATGTTTGGCCAGGGTGTCCAAATCGATCAATTGCATTTTTAAGGGTCCTGGGTGACCAAAGCACACGATCACACTCAATTAGTCACAAGCAAATCACATTGTTAAAAGCATTATCTAATATGATGCTCTGGGACCAACATTATTTGCAGAAGTCTGTAGAAAGTGATCTGTTTTTCAGATGAACATCATTTCCCTGGTGGTGTCTCTAACAGCTCCAGGGTTTTACAGCCATGCTTCTGCTAGTGTTGTGTTTAGTCTAGACACACAGTACAGTGCATCACACTCCCAACGCAGCATCTCGAAATTTCAAACACTACACCAGCATACTGTGGAACTGACATGGGCAGCAGGGGTGGGCGTGGACGTTTCAACTGTTATGATTGGCTGTAGATTTGCATCTGGGAACACGTTGCATTCTGATGGGGCACCGATTGGGTGAATCGAAACCTACAGAATGAGGTTAATTTGGCTAGCAAGTTCCTGAGTGGCTCACCTGGTTCAGTAACTGTGAAGAGTCATACAGTTAGGGAATGCATTCTACTTGTAGACTCAGCAGACACTGAAAGTAAAGCTGCACTTTTAGTGCACAGTGTGCACTACATGCAAAGGCATGGTGCCCACCGTCTCCATTGCTCTGTTCCTCTGAACACCTCACTGAGTCCTGACAGCTCTCATCTAGCCCTTCCTTCTACTTTCAGCTGAGCCTGACACAACCTGTCACAAATTTGAGGAGCCCACCGTTCTATATGTTCATTTGAAATCTGTGAGATATTTCATTTTTGTCTGGAGATGGGCAGACCGCTGGGATCTGAAGGCCCAGCATGTAGAAATCTGATAACAAACCGTGTATCAACCAGAAATGACTGAGTGAGTCACCTTATGAAAAAAAAAAAGATTGCCTGTATTTCTTTCTTTCTGGGGGGAAAAGAACTGGAACTGAAGGGAGTTAGGGAGGGATCAATTGGCTCCAAGGTCAAAGAATTTTTCCAAAGGCACAGGTCCAGAATCGGATCAACCAGGGAGAAGAGGGAGCAGTTCAGTCTCCACGCTTATCAATTTCAGATCATGATGTAAACTGCTGTTCACTAAGAGCTATGTTTAGACCACCAAACTTATTTCACCTTTGCCTTGCGCTAAAATTGAACCCAGGCCTCCAGAAGGGAAAGTCACCAAGCTGTTTTGCAGTCATCGGTTTTCTTTCTGTGAGGTTGGGGAGCGTGGGTGCAGACAGCCAGGCGAGATGAGACTGTCTATCACATTTTTTTTTATCTCCTTGTTTTCAATCAATAACGCAGTTATGAAGGAGACATCTTTACACTTTACGAAATGGTAAATATTGATTGAGAAATGGGAAGCTGTACAGAACTACAAGCCCCTGTGGGGAAATAGACAACAAATCCTAGCACTACCAGATACCCTTTAATTAAGCAATGCTATCAATCACAGCGGGCATTGCCAGTGATTGCGGACTGGTTTCTGGAGTTACAGTGGTGCACAGTTCAGAGCATTCCTGATGGGGAGGGTGTTTTAGCCATTTTACTGCCAGTGAAGATGTAAATATGTATTTTTATTTTTGATGTATTTTAGGTTTTCTTTTTCGTCAAAAGTAATTCCTCGGTAACACTTTTATAATAACGGTCGCCAATTCCTAATGAATCCCGACTGAATCCCACAGGAATAACACCTGAATATCTTCTGCACTTCCTCTGAGTTCTGAAGTAATTCATTTTGAATTCAACCCTTGTTAATTCATGTGGATTCATTCCATGATCCTTTGTAACAAATTATGTTGATCACATGTATAAGGCATGCATTTGTGAATCAATTAACACTTCTCACAATCCCCTGGTGGGCAAGTAAGAGGGCATTAACGCATGCCTTATACATGGTTATATCTTTCTTATTGCAAATGTGTGGAATGTTTATTAACATGTTACTAATTCAATACATGTTTACTTGCATAATTGATTCATGCCATGCAAAATGGAGTTGCAAAACTGTTTAACCCAAGTTTATGTTTAGAAAATGCAAATCCCTTTAGGTTTCATTGTGATTTTTTAAAATACATTTTTGCTCAAAAGCCCTGCTACTTTTCTCACTCTGTCTTGCCATCAGAAGGGTTAAATCTCAGCCGTTGGAATGCAAAGAAAGAGAAAGGGATCTACAGCAGGGGATCTAAATCTCAGTGCCTGCTCACACTCCTAGCTCTGTTACTCAGGAAATTGATTTCTGTTGAATATGTCGGTCATTGTATAAGAAGCGATTGCAGAGCTTACTGATTCAGTGGCCAGACTGTCACAAGAGCAGTTTAACAATCAGCTCAATGGTGTTGCTTTTTAACAAAAAGATACGTTTTAAAAAAAAAAAAAACACTGTATGTGAGATTGGTGGCTGGCAAGTGGGGTGGGCACAATACCAAAAGTGTGGATCATACCGAATAACTTGATATTTGGAGGTGTTGTGGGATTTTGCCAAACTGAAGCAGATTTTTTATATATAAAGAGTGAGAGCGAGGATGATTTTCATACATGTGCGGCAGAATCAGCAATCCCTAAATATGGAAAATGTTAATTCAAGTTTCTAAATAATTCTGGTTTTCAGGAAAAAAAAAACAGCAGTAGTTTCCAGGACCATAGGAGGATTCTTTTTATAAAGCTTTGTAATGCCCTATTGTGATTTTTTTTTTTCTAAAAGAACACATTCACTAATGTATCATAAGCAAGCCGTGCAGACAGATGGGTGTTTGTGTTTAGGATAATGCAATTCTCTTGAAAGATTAATGTGTTTGTCTGGGTCAGACAGGGTGTTCATAGCCCATACTTCACTGGACCTGAGTGACTGAAATTCATTTTAGAAGGTAAAGAACAAAGCAATCAGCTGGAATCTTTTCCGAGGTGCTGCAGCTGCACTGTATTAATTAATAAAAGACACAGTAATGAACCTGGTGAAACCTGCAGGGAGAGGAGAGGAGAGGAGAGGAGAGGAGCACAGCATGAAAGGCTTGATTGAGGTGGAGAATATTCTTTCCATACTTGTCCTCAGCCCCTGTTGAAGAGTTTGTAATGTCTTGCTTTATGGCAACATGCATTAAATAAACAAAGCCCAAATGCATTGATCTTGATCTTGTTGAAAGCACTGGTTGTCTGAGAAGATTGTCTGGGTCTATTCAGTCTCACGAAGTTAGGATTAAAGTCAAAAGGGCTTGACTTCAGAAAGCACGTGCAACATTAATATTCTGCCAGAAATGAAAGAATGGTTGTAAAAATGTCAAAAAGGTAGTTATAAACTATTCAAACGTGATGTGCTGTTTAATGACACTTTTTATTCCCCAGGACAGTGAACCGTAAAAGTTACAGACACATCGAGCATGGGGGTTGTTCATAAACCCCAAATGTCTGTAACTCTGAATCATGCATATTTTTTTCCCCCATGATTTATTGCTTGGGTGCTGTATTAAAAAGAGTTACCAAATTAAGCTGAAAACTAAAATTAAGCCACAAGCCCCTTTTCTGTTTTTTAGAGGTGTGTTTGGCTGACCCTTCGGTTCATAAGTGTGGGGCTCATGACGTTGAAGCTCTACTGTAGCAGGGAAGTAGCGTTATATCCAGCTACTGTCAATGTACAGCACCACCAAACCAAGGCAGTCTGGATTCCCTTGCCTTTATCTGCTATTGTTATCTGCACTAAATCCACTCATTTTCAGAATGAAATGCTGTGCTGTGCACTGTTCACAGAACCACATCCTCAAATACTGTAGGGGCTACACAGAAACAGGTGACAGGAGAAATCTAGGCAGATAGGCACTTCTAAAGGAAACTCTGATCAATGGGCTTCAGCTCAGCCATAGAGCTAAGAGAGGCATGTTCAATAATATCCCAGGGTGTCATCCAATTTCCATATTCATGCTACTTGACCCTTCCCTTCATTTTATTCGTGCAATTGAAGCTTTTGTTGCAGCTGACCCCAGACAATATTTGAATGCACGTGTTTTATTAAACAAGGTTCAACATGGTTAAATACATTCAACTTTGGTATTTAGATGCTGTCAGAGAACAGTGATTGTAAGAATTCAAGCTATGGATGGAGAAACTGGTATCATCTGTACTGCCTGTAACACGGGTTCAAGAGCCATTGGTAAGCCTTGGTCTCAGCAGCGCCATTGTTAATAGCATGTGTATTTTTGCTTCAGTAGAGAATATTAGTCTCCTGTTAATATTTAAAAGGTAGGTGTACCCATTCTTTATGTATTTATTTAGCCAGATAGTATTTACAATGGAAGTTAAATGACATTATTGATCCTCATTTGTTTTCTTCTAGTTGACACCCAATAGTGGCTTGTAAGTATCTGAGAAACATTTCTTTTTTTTTGTATTTAGCCCAATTTTGACTTTGAGAACAGAAGCCAACTTAAAGCATACGATGATGCATGTGTGTAATGTTTGAAAATAGCATTTCAATTTCGCTAAAAAATGTAATTAATGGCCCACATCCCGTTTCCAGAATTGATGATTTTTAATCAAGAGACCAAAAAAAAAATGGAATTTATGAAGTTGTGAGTAGGTTGCCTGAGTTTTAGAAATTATTCTCTGATGTCTTAATTGACTCGTTTATATATTACAGCTTGTCTGGGGTGTAATAACACACCAACACTAGCCCTCCCTACCCTTGGCAGACCTAAATGATATCAATTGCACACTCCCTTTCCCGTCGCAGACATTTAATTAAGTAGTCTGAAGTCGTTTCATATTCATTTTAGACTGTAAGTGCTGTTTTATTCATGTGCTTATGATGATAGCTTTCAGAATCTACTGCTCAGTGTCTAAAGGCGACCTCACTAGACTACACAATTCCGGATCGAACGTCAAGCACTAAAGGGAATGAGTCGGCTGCTTGACCAATGGAGTAAAAAACTCTGGAGGTATATAATAGTAATACATAATCAGCAGTCAGTCATTGACACGTATGAAGGAATGCAGATTACCCTCGTCGTAAGTCTATTAGCCACCCCTTTGGGCGATAACAGTAACGACAGGGATCGTTTGCATTGATTTAACTCCACCTGCTATTAAACTTCACTTACAGCCCTGTCAGTCAACCCCTTGCATTTATCAATATCAGTATAATTATTCCATCAGGTTAAAATGCAGGAGTTTGAAGAGTGCTTTTCACTAGGAAAAGGCAGAGTGGATCACCAGATTCTTCCTCTCTCTATTACTCTAACCACAATTATCTTGCTTTCATTTATTTATTTATTTTGGTTCTTGGTTTGTTTTTTATTGTACCGGCAGGGAAATGTATTCCATCAACAACAAAAAAAATACATACAAATAAAATAAATAAGACTGTTAACTGTACTCTCTATCGTAAAGGTACCTGTATGTACACTGTATGTAACAGTTTACATGCTTTAAAGTGTAGCCACATAACAGCACGTTTACAGGGCTTTAACAGTGTTGACATCTGATTGGCTGAACTATTGATGGCTATATCTTGGGATCCACTGCAATGAGATGTGCTGGTCTCAGTGTTGATCTGAGGGACACACATCTAGTTCATTCAAATTCAAAAACATATGACAAATAAAAAAGTGACACAAAACACAGACATTTTAAGCAAGGAAGATGAAATGTATCATCTCTTTTACTGAAGGCATCATGTTGACTGATAGGAATATAATATGCTTTATACCAAGTCTAACAGTGCAAGGAATGTCATAATTTGTTGCACTGTTGCTTTTTCAATTTGACAAATGTATCTACACCTCAATGCTTATGAGTTTACCTAGGACATTACTGCAGTTATAACAAAACACATTTTAAAAAGGTATTTATTTAATGTCTCTAGATAAAAATTCTAGGTAAAGCCTGACTGGTAAAACATTGGTGTAATTTATTTTAACTGTATTTTTTTCGAGTAAAATTGGGTCATGGATTTTAATATTAGACCTCTGGTATGATTTATTTCATACCTGATTCTAATTGTCATTTTTTCCCCTCTCACAGAATGAATCACTGATGAAAAAGCCTTTTGTTGATTTGAATACATTTTAAAGTAAAATAAATAAATAAATAAAATGGTATTATGTCCCAAACTTTGTCATAATCATGGCAGCTGTTTTTTAATTCTAAAGTTTCCAAGGCTGTGAATTACATCACTCGCTAGTTCTGTAAAATATTATTATGTTTATGAAAAACTTAAGGAAAAGCATTCAAATGCCTTAGTTTTACCTCATATTCTTATTTCCGTTGTTAGGACAGAGTGCAAGAAAAGACGAGTGACTGGACACAAGTCTTCTCCCATTGCTACAGGTCTTTCCACAGCGAGCTTAGTCATGCTACAACATGTTTATCATCCCTAATTATCGCAATCCAATGTACAGGCTGATCTGTCTGGCTTAAAATTGCTTTAAACTGCCTAATGGTGGTAGAAGTGGTGTGTGGTTTTTCTTTTCTTTTTTTTAATTCATGGTTGAACTTTCATGTCTTCGGGATTCATGCATTATTAAAAGGCTAAATTGTATATTGTATCAAAAAAAAGTGAGGGTTGGGGTTCGAGGTTATATCATGCAGAAAAAAAAATACACATTAAGTAAATTATAGCTATGCATAATAACATTATAATTATGCATCGCTTATCTGCAAGATTTGTTAAACCATTACACAGAATTCTCTCTTCACTTGGTTACCCCAGTCCCCCTTCCTTGGCTAATATGACATCAACTTCTCATCCGGAAAGCTGATATAATAATCATGTCAAGAACAGCGCTCACGTGGCACAGCTTCAGAGAGCCCCCTGTGTCACGTGTGTCACCTGAGCCTCCCAGATGTGCTCCGGGTGAATTACTTCTTTTGCTTGCGGGCTGCTCCAGCTGTCGCGGGGAATTGATGTTTCACAAAGACAATGAAGTAAACAGCCTGGATTGCAAGTTAAGACGGCCACGTGAAAAACGAGAGACCTTTTTGCAACTTCTCCTCTCTGGAGAGAGTTTGCAAACGTGTTCAGTTAATGTAAACAAACACAACCAAGCCTTTCGTCTTTCTGACTGTGTGCTGTTCTTTCAATCTCTACTTAGAAATATATATCCCACTCCTAGGCTCAGGAGAGGCAATGTAGAAACCATATTGTACAATGCAATGGATTTAGAGCTGAGCAAGTGGCTACAAAGACAACCGAAGAGCATCATATTAGTGGTGATCTGAAGTTCACTTAGATGCTTGGCTCAGCCTCACTTTCTTGAACTAAGGAGATAAGAGGTATATTCTGAAAATAACAAAACCGTGATTAGGTACATGCACGCGCCATTCTAAACAAGATTTGACCTTCATTCTAAAAAAAAAAAAAGATCAATTTCCACAGGTGAGTTTGTGTTGATGGCTTCTTCTTATTCTTTCCAGATAGCAAACAGAAAAGGAGCCCAGCCACGCCTCGCTGTTCTGCTGCTTGGGAAAGGTCAAGCACTGCTTTCCCTTGGAAAGTGAGACGACCACTTGAGGGTTATTAAGTCTTTATTTGAAGAGGAATCTCCGAGCTCGCGATAATAGAGGCTCACTTTCGTTCGTCACAAGCCTTCATCCACCTCTGTGACTACCAGCTATTTCCAGCTACTTAAAAAAAGGGGCAAACTCCACTGCTGCTGACAGAGTCACCAGCAGAGGGCGCTGGCAGTCATCTACTGGGGTGAAATCTCGAGGTGTGTAAAATGCATTAATTCCAGTCAAGCAAAAGCACAGGCTGATATTAACAGGAGTGATAATAAACTGGTCAGAGTGTAGTTTGTTTAATAGTGTAGTTTATTTAATCTTTATTGTAGACTACAGAACGGTTTCTCAAAGTCTATATAACAATAACATGATTGCATCATCAAGTAGAAAAAAGTACCGTATACTTACAGTAGAACAGCAGAGATTTTTTTTATTTTTATTTTTTTTATTTTTATGGTCAATACAAGCTTGGCATGGATTTAAATTCAATTTGAAACAAATCATGCTGTTATAAACAAGCGAATGGGTGAACTAATTAATTTAAAGTTGTAACGTTAGTGGTGGCATTTTAAAACAAATATTTTTAATCATTTCTTTTTTGTACTTATCAAGCCACACACTGCGAATTCAAATGTCTAAGTAGCTTCAAATATTAATCTTTTTTTTTTTTTTTTTTTTTACATTTCGCTTGAGTTTGTATTTATGTTTTAAAATCTGCCTTGACTTTGACTAAAAGCGACAGGTACAGACAGATTTAGAGACCACTGATAATAACTCAGTATCAGCCACTGCCGATTCATCACCACACTATACACTAAATAATTAAAGGAGAGAGAGAGAGAGAGAGAGAGAGAGAGAGAGAGAGAGAGAGAGAGAGAGAGAGAGAGAGAGAGGGGGGGGGGGGGGGGAGAGGGATGCAGCTGAAATGCTTGTGGCAATGCGATGAAACCAAATATCCTGTGAGAATGCAATGTTACTTTCTGAAGCTTACAATTATTATTATTATTATTATTATTATTATTATTATTATTATTATTATTATTATTATTATTATTATCTGCTTTTGTTCTTTTCATTCATGTTTTCCATAATAAAAAAACACACTTCCCATAAAGTATATAGCAAATAACAAATACAAAAAGGGCCCAGATTTCAAGGTATGTGGCTCAGTGTAAATGTGTCTCTTCAAATTGTTTTATATATATATATATATAACAATTTTTACTTCTATTTTGTTATTTGCCTTTGCCATTCTCTTGATAAATACAATTGTCGGTTGCTAGGAACAACCATGACAGCAATAAAGGAGTAAGCAATTACCAGTGTCTCCGCTGCGCATGTTTTATAAAGGGGGCAAGATAGGTATCCATTACTCATACCGCGGATGAAAAAACGAAGCTGTGATAACAACGGTGTCGCAATAGACAAAAGCATTTGAACAAAAGTAAAAAAAAAAAAAGTGGAGATCAGATTAGACACTCTGTCAGCCAAAAATAAATGTGGCCATGGCAGCTTCCAGCCAGTCATTCTGGGGTGATTCAAAGCGTGATGTGTAATACAATTTAAACAGGACCCAGCCGCGCCAAAATGTCACGAATGACGTGTAAATCTTTTTTGTATCATGAAAGAGTTAAGGTTAGTTTTAGGGTTAGTGGGGTTGGGGTTAGGGTTAGAGATAAGTTTATGGTTAGGGTTGAGGTTGGGGTTGGGGTTAGGGTTATATCATGCAAGAAATGTACACATTAAGTACATTGTAACAATGCATAATAACATAGTAATTATGTGTAAGTACACATGTATTTACTAAGTAACTAATATGTGAATACACAGTATTTAGAGACACTTAATGTAAAATGTTACCAAAGAATATTTCTGATTCAAACAACAGTTTTTCGTTTCCCATAAGCTGATTCGTAGTGCTGAGTTCGATTTTCCTAAAGGTGACAATTATAGGATGACCCGGTACAAAATGAAGAATAATGATTACAGCAGAAAAACAATTTAAAGAAAGCAAAGCCGAATGATACAGAACATAAATAAGGAATATTAATTTACATACACTGTCTCCAATCTTTCCTTCTGTTAATCCTTTAGTCGCCTACAAAAAGATTAAGGATTCCTGCAGCCTAATTTTCTTGCAGGGTTCAATAAGCTGCAATATATTGGCAATTTAGTACCGGCATATTATTAACACGCAAGAAAAGCAGCCATTTTGTCTTTCAAGGAAAGTTTCACTTTTTCTTTTTTACAAGCCTCAGTCTCGACGCTACCGTGCTCCCAGCATGCCTTTGTGTTAGTGTAGCCTATAAAACTCCACCGTGCTAGACAGCTTATTGATTTCAGCGTTTTGCTAATACATAAAACCCAGAGCTCAGGCTTGTCACTTGTGTTTAGAATAAGTACACCCATAGATTTCCAATTAAAAACCCCAGGCCGGGCTATTTATTTCATTTAAAAGTAGCTGTCGATACGTTCCACAGAAGAGCAGAGAGTAAACCCCTCCGCCAGGCAGATACTTAGAGGCCGCTGGAGAATGGCTTGATCTGCACTTTGAAAGATACAGCAGCCGGAAAGAGAAGAGACCTCAATGGGTTTTAACATTAAATCAAGTCTTTGAAAAAAGTGCACCATGACAGACTTCTATGAGGGCTTCCTTCTTTCCCTTCGGATCCTTTCTTTGCATTTTTGCCTGGGTGCAGTTTAGGAGGAGGAGTGATTAATTTACATGTTGTCTGTGTTTGTTGCTGCTCCCATCCATCCAAAGTAGTTTGGCATCCACTTGGCATGCGAGCAACCATGTCTAATTGTCTTCTATTTATCCTTCAAGAGCAGAAATTAAAATGTATGATAAGTTCTAGAAGACCATTTCTATTCTAATAGTAACAACAAATCTCCAGATTCAGTATACGTGTCTGTACATTTCCATATATGCATGCATGTCTTCTTTTATAATGACACGCCTTGTTGCAA
Organism: Acipenser ruthenus; assembly: GCF_902713425.1. NCBI lineage: Eukaryota > Metazoa > Chordata > Actinopteri > Acipenseriformes > Acipenseridae > Acipenser > Acipenser ruthenus. The sequence goes on from NC_081211.1 coordinate 822,646, forward strand.
TGGGAAGCAATCTATGCATTTATAAGATCTACAGCCATGCCTGTCTGAGCTCCGTTATTGGGAGTGATTCAATTAAGAAGAGAATTAATGGCCACCTGATGGTTCCTTGGCAGCTCGTGTGTTTTTATCTCCTGTTAATCCGTGGATAATGTATGTCGCTATTAATGGGTGACCAGTTTGTGTTTAAGTCAATTATCCTCTCCCGGCTCCTTCGTGTGTTTCTGTCTTTCCAGGACCCTTGTGTTTTTTTTTGGGGGTTGGTAATAAATATAAATAAAAGACATCTTTCACGTTTCCTTTTTTTTACATTCCCTCTTGTCGAACATTCAGCTCTTCTTGCGTGCTTGACTGATATATCAATCTGAGAGTGCTGGAATGGAAGTATTGCACTTGACATGTACATCTTTTTGCATGATATATTGTATCAGAAAAGAGTTAGGATTGGAGTTAGGGGGCTTAGGGTTAGAGTTTTATCATGGATGAGACATAAAACCGAGGTCTTATTGTAAGTGACTCTGCAGCAGCAGTTGTCACCCAAGTCTCTGTAAGTCGCTTTGGATAAAAGCCTCTGCTAAATTACTAAATAAGAATAATAACAATGCAAAAAATATATATTTAAGTACGGAAACAAAAACCGAGTAATTGCAATCACTCAAAATGATTGTAAACATCACAAAAAAGGCAAGGGGACAGAAAAATAACAACACTGAAATGTCATTTTAAACTATACTCTTTAAATAGAATCGATGAGCGGGGGGAAATCGAGAGCACAAGCACAAATATGTGGTTAGACCAACAACAAAAAGATACTGTTTTCTACAAAAGAAATCGTGACACTAACCTCCACTACCTCTGCAGATGAAGGCATGATGCAATGGGTGTGCTGTGTGCAGATCTGTAGGCGCAGGGCAATACATACATAAATAACATCTTAAAAGGTTTATGAAGCATCCTTCAATTAAATCTTGAACAGAGGCGGGGGGGTCTGTCTTGCTGTAACCAAACTGCTTGACATACAACGTGTGTTTATGATAGGTCACCCACAAAATCAATGAGCAGCAATCATAAGTAGCCCAGTGGTTTCAACAAAGTTTACTCGCCAAGCATAGCTTCATCCTGCACATAAATATAACCAGGATCCTATGTAAAGCCACTAAAGCAATCAAGTTTAGTTTACATCCAATATAAATCAATGTCCGCTATAAAATACTCACAATAGCCCAAGTGATTTATCGATCTCTCGAAGACATTGTTGGTAATAACAGTGTAGAGTTAGTGTTGTGTAAAGAAGCAGGGATGAGGTCTGGAGATAGAAAGGGTCTTTGGTAGGATAAGTTACTGAACATGGGGCTTTCTGTGATTGCTGTTATAGTACAAGATCCTAATGGTCTATCCAAAGCTGTTATGCATCTGTTTAATGAATGATCAAAAGTAAGTAATAAAAAAGGCAAGCAGAATTCGGAGATTGTATTAAATAAACTTTTGAAATTAGATATCACTGTCTGTGCAAATGTAACCTATTAAAATATATGACTTTTTCTTACAACAGTTTAACCAACCAACAATTACAAACCCAAATCTCAATTAATTTGAAATGCTGGGAAACAAAGAAAGATGTCAAATTATTGCCTGGTTGAACTAACCTTTTTTATTATTATTTTCAAGAAGAATTTAAACAATGAATGACCTTTTTCCGAAGTTTCATTTGAATGCAGCAAAGACCATGAAATTAAGCCATAATTAAGCACTTAACTGAATGGGGACATAAAAAAACGGAGAAAAACATCATTAAATCATTAGCAAATACCACTGCTCACATTTCATTACACACTCCCTTTGCAGCCAATGTAATTCTGCTTCCACTGCATGTTCTAGACATCCCAGGTCCCCCAGACCTTTTGAGAGATGCACTTGCATAGAAAAGGAAGCGACGGATGAATATAAATGGCCTTTTAACTAAATTCCCAACCTTATAAATATTCATCTACTTTGATCCAAGAAAATCCATTATTTCTTTAGTGGCGACAGTATATTGTAAAGCTCATTAATAACTTGTTGATCATATGTTGCTTATCATTTTCAGTGAAGCTTACAGTTTATAATTATTTCTGCACAGCTGGTGCAAGGAATACAAAAAAAAAAAAGCTTTTTGATATATCAAAAATATGACATTATTCTCTGATTTAATAGCATACTCATCTCACCTTTTTTTCTGGTTGTAAACAAAAAACAAAATAATTGTATATGACTGAGATGATTGTTCATTTCCGTAACCGTGAACGCTTCATGTGGGGAAAATTCAAAGTGTAAACGTAAATCTGTGTTAAATTAACTGTGTAATGACTGCAGGTGCTTTTTCAAAATGTAATTTCCGCAAATATTGACATTACTGTGTTGAGGAATTGAATTACATTGCACTACATTAATCGTGATAAGATATCTGAAGAAAAAAAAAAAATGAAAGCAATGTGTATTTTTGACCAACATGTGTAACATACAGAAATGGATAGCTGTTCCATGTGTCATCCTCACTATCCTCTCCGCACTGCATTGTGGTCGAAGCTGTGCTCCCCGGTTGTATGTACCACACTTTTGTCAAGGTGCTTTCATAAATAAAGCCTGACTAATAGGAACATATACAGTACGTCCCATAGGAGCCTATCAACAGAAATGAAACGTGTAAGAAAAATGAGGAAATTCTACTCTCAAGTCTGCAAGGGTGTGTCCTTTTGGGTTTGCTATTTACTTCCATCCATATTTATGGTACAGTCCCCAGAGCCTCTATTAGATTAGCTGTGCTTTATGTATTTATTTTTTTGTTTAAGTTTGTTTGCAGGGTTTTCTAGTATCTCTGTCATATACTAATGCACTGATCTCTCTTCGTTTAAATACAAAATCTGTTGGCATCCCATTATCTAGTTGCCTGAAACGACTATTGAGCTCTTTGTAATAAATCAGCTGCCTCTTGGTATGGGCCCTGGCAAATGTATCTTCTGGCACATTGAATTTGTATTGCTTTCTCTTTTTAATCAGCTCATTGTATGAGCCCATATGGCTTCTAAGGTCCTTTATTGTTGGTTTGTTTTGGGGATTTTAATTGAAACCAGTGGTGTTGCCAGACCTCCCGTTGCACTGAAAAAAAATATATTTATCATTGGTTCAGCTTTCCAACCAATGTGTCTGCACCTGTGCTTGTTGTATTTGAGAGACAGAACTTGGCAAAAAATTTGGCTACATTCTTGGGCAGCTTCATTTTGGCACATGCCCAATCTTTAGCAAAATAGGAGCTGCCAGAAATGCAAGAAACTGAATTGTACAAACCCTTTATATGTAACTAATGCTGCTCGGAAACAAAGGGAACCAGAGTTTATCTTTAAACTAGGAACTTCAGAACCTCTTGGAATGGACATTCTATTCTGACATAATCATGACATCATCCACAGAATTCTTGGAAAATAACACATTTTCTGCACTGTGTTTACCTGTCCTTCTACACAGCTGATGAAGGGCTTTTCTCTGAAGTAAATAATTTTCGTGTACATCCCCCCCCCCCCAAAAAAAAATATCACTCAATTTTTTGGATTATATATATATATATATATATATATATATATATATATATATATATATATATATATATTGGTTAATTGGTTTAGTAAGGGACCATTGTACGTGAATCAGAATCTGAGCTTACAAAATAATTAAAATGTTAAGCATGAGTTTGCACTGCGAATAGTTACCAGTGTTGTAACAGTGCCAATCTTCTCAATCCCAACATCTCCCACAGTCTTTAACCTGATCATAACCTGATCCTGTTCATGCTGGAGTTGTGAAAATACTAGCCAATTCATTTAAGCATCTAATCACACTAAGTGTCTTGGAACTTTGGTGAATAATTGCTATATATATATATATATATATATATATATATATATATATATATATATATATATATATATCTCCACATGAATAATTACTGCACTCATACATGTGTTCTAAGGACATTTACAAGCAATACTATGTTATTATGTGTTAATAAAAGTCAACATCTGTAACAACACATGTATAAGAGCGTTGTTCAATGAATAACAATAACACCTTTTTGTATGTATGTATTATTATTTGTGTACATTAATCAAGCTTGAGAAAGGAACTCTCTTGATAGGTTCAGACTTGGTAGCCAGACTGCAAACAGGTCTTATTCTCTTACGGCTGGATCCAATGCCTTGGCCACGCTTCCTTGCAAAGTGTGTCATACGATAAGTGTAACTGCTGTAGTTGTCAGGTTTTTATTTAGTATTTTTTCAAACAACAGTATTCATTAGATAACTCCCACTTGGGGTTACAAAATAATGTGCATTCTCAGCAATCAACAGCATGTCTAATTACTAGATACGAATTCATCTGGGTTGCATGTTTGACTCTTTTGGTTTGGTAATTGGATACCAGTTCATGTGTATCAGAAAGTTAACAGCTGCTCAATAAGCATGGAAAACAATGGGCATGTAAACAGCTTATTGGAAAGTTTGATCATAAGGCATTTGCACAAAATGTTTTATGTATGGAAAAAAAAACTAAACCAACTGCTGTAACTAACAACTTTCAATTATAGCGAGAGGAATACTTAACAGATCTAAATGATGTTGTGCCAATAAAAGTTCTATCACATTCTAAGAGGTTATGAATTCAACCTCAAAGGAGGGACATTTAGAAGTGTATTTATTTATTTATTTATTAAATGCTGTTGGTTTGTTTATAAATGAAGCTGATAAAAGTTAGCTCTGTGATGTCAATGTCATACTGGGAAGCATTGTTTGCAAAAACATTTTTCCTGGCAGATAATATGTATGTGTGGATCATTGTTATTTTCAATGCCAATAATTTCCATCATATATATATATAATATAATATACTGTATAATATCATTAATATCATATTAAACCTGACCTGTTCACATAAACAAATACATACATATATAAACGTACTTTAAAATAAAGAGTTAGCTGATATTTACAAATAAAAATGTTTGAAGAAAGAAGTTTGGAACAATATGTGGTTTGTAATGGTTGATCAGGCCAAGGGGAAGTGCAGTACCAGATATAAAGCTGTTAGGTTGTGATTGCTGTGGATTGATGCTGTTCTGCTGCTGCTGCTGCTGCTGCTGCTGGTGTCCAGGCTCAAGAGGAGCTTGACTGAGTTCCTGTCATCCCTAAACTGATGGGACAAACTTCAGCTTCACTCTCCTCTCCTGCCTGTCTGCAGGGTTTACTTCAAAACGTTTTCCCAGCAGACAGAGCGAATTCATTTGCTCTAAAATGTGGAGCACAGTAAATACAATCTGTAAAAACTCACTTACTCCAACACCTGCCTGACAAAAATGCTAAAAAAAACTGTTCTAATTGGTCATTGGAGACCAATTTTTTCCCCATCGCAACTGCACTCGGTATAAAGGGTTTGTACTGCACAGTGCTGAAACTTTCAGTGGTGACAAAACTGGTTGTGAAAGTCAGTTTTTAAGTGTTTTTTTTTTCTTTTGCTTGCGTTCTAAACGCAGGGCATGTTTCTGCTATAACAAAAACTTCAATCAGCATTTTTCTACAAACAGAGACAAGGTTTTGAGCCGAGTGCCTTTGATTGAACAGTGTGTAAAAAGCAGCTTCATTTATACAGACGAATGAGTCAGAAAAGCAATAAAATAAAAAGAAATTGAATAAAAAGAAATTGAATATCCCTTTAGGACTTGAGTGTTCTGCTTATTTATTCATTCCTGTCATTTTTTAATTTGGTGATGCATTTCTTTCTTCCTTCTTTCTTCTTTTTTTCTTTCTTTCTTTCGTTCTTTCGTTCTTTCTTTTTTTGACACATGCACTTGTGATCTGTCAATATGTCAAAGAGTATATACATACATATATATGTATATATATATATATATATATATATATATATATATATATATATATATATATATATATATATATATATATGTATGTATATTTTTGCATTCAAGCTGCACAGGCAGTCAGTCATGCTGCGTGGTTCTTGGTATCACTGAGTGTGCTGAAGTGCGTGATCTTCCAGACTCCCACTGCTAACAAACAGGAGCCCTGGAGCAATAAGCTGCTGATCCATAACAAACCACTTAAAGACTGTCCATTGAGTCTGGGCTGCTGAGGAGCCTTACAGAAAAAAGATTCATAATCCCATCTGGGATACCATTATAGAAAAGCATTACCCCAGCAGAGCCAGGCCATAGCACTGCTATCACCGTAAGGGGTCTATTGTCAAGTTACAGGTTGATATACCTAAGTACAGTTTATGTTAAAATATTGATAATGCTTTACTGTGTTTTTGTATAGTAGTTACTTAGTAAATACAGGTGTACTTACAATAGTTACAATGCTATTATGCATTATAACTATTGTGTACATCTTTTTGCACAACATATGTAAGCACACAATTGTATCAGAAAAGTTAGGGTTAGGGTTAGGGTTATATCGTGCAATAAAATGTACACATTAAGTACATTGTAGCTAGAAGAAGAAGAAGAAGAAGAAGAAGAAGAAGAAGAAGAAGAAGAAGAAGAAGAAGAGGAGCTGTTGTTATTAAGCACCAGCATTACATGCAACCCACTTTAAACAATAACTCCAAAGCCAGGACTTTCTGTAGCTATCATACATCACGCAGTTCATTATTAGTGATTATTATCCGTATTATTACTGTGAGCCAGCTGCTCCTTCCTGTTTTAGGCACATTAAATGCCACGGCAAATCACACAGCTATGTGCCCACCATCCTGAATCCTACATCGAAATGAGAAATACATGGGGTAATGTAAACCAGCACAGTGTTATCAGCGACACTCCAGGCTCTAGCCTTGTGTGGCTTCCTTCGGAAAAAATGTTTGCTTCTCCAGGAAAACATTCCCCTTGGGAGCCCGGCCTCTGGAACGCTGCAGGCCGTTCGTTGTTTCTTGACAAAATGTTTGTTTTTTTTCACACCCTGATGCTTTTCCAGCATCTAAAATCACATTGCCGGTACAGTGAGTGCTTATCCATCATAAAAGACAACATACGGCTGATCCCAGCTCTGCACTAGGCAGGTACTTCGGGTCACAGAGAAGGGTCTTGCTGGGCTTTCAGCTTTTTAAATATTAAAAGGTAGCACTTAGTTTCCAAAGCAGGTTAACACACCAGCCTTTCACCTCCTGACGCGGTTGCTCACACAGTGTGCCTAACTTTTCACAAAAGCTACAAGAATTGTAAGCATCTCCAGACATAACCCTCATATGGTACCTGGAGGGTGCCTCAAGCTGCCATGTAGTGTTCAGATTTGCTGGTGTGGTGATGTCCAATCTTATTCCCCTGTGAGCTCATATGCTAAGCAAACACTTAGCAATGCCAATAGAAATCGAATTTGCAGAAAAGATCAGTTTTATGCATTTTGCTTGTCCTTGTGGACCTTGCACATCCGGGGAGGATAACACTTGCCTGTTCTGTTTGTAGAATCCAAGCCTCAATACTTTTGATATGGTATAAATAAGTACAAACATAATGATGATAATAATAATCAACAAAAGAACAGTCTCTCTGATGAGATGCTAAAAGCAAGGTTAAAGACTGAGTAGCTTCAACGGTCACGTTATTGCTTTTTTTACACTCTCCCTACTATTTTGGTATTTAAATTATAATATATTATTATTATTATTATTATTATTATTATTATTATTATTATTATTAATAATAATGAATTTATTTGGCAGACGCCTTTATCCAAGGCGACTTACAGGTGTTACAGGACAGTACAGTATTACAATGCAAGATTCATATTTAATTACAGTATATATATATATATATATATATATATATATATATATATATATATATATATATATATATATATATATAGGGTATTTTAAAAAGGTGCTTGGCAGCTGTGTATACTAGAAGCCTTCTTTTAAGGACTCTTGGTTCCCTAGGGAGGTTTTATTTCTAAACAAACAGGATGCATGTTGATTTCTTAACGAAGTCTAAATTCTTCAGACAAACGGTAATGGCAAGCTCTCATTTGCTGTCACATTTAGTTTGGAGACTAGAAACTGTGATACTATTAGGGCAATCCCACCGGCCATATCCACAGTCTAGACAGCGGCACCCACACAGGTACCGGGGATCAGCTGGCATGAAGAATGAGTCTCCACTGCAGGATCATTCAGAGCATTGAAGGCAGGCAGCGAGACAGCTTTGAGTCAGCGTGTCACTCATTGCTGCTGCAGGTTGCAGGTGATCTGAAATTGCTGCAGTAGAAATATATATAAGAAGATGCACTGAGAAATACTGTTCGTATGGCAGACACAAAGTTTGGTCATGTATCTATGAAATTATGTTTTGAAAAAGGCTGATGCTGTATTGTAATTAGTTAGCAGTTTGATTGATTTTCATTATAAATAATAATGTCAGTACACCCTCCCCCCCCCCCCCCCCACCTCTATACAGTACATTCCCAGAATCTTATACTCTCAATAACATATGCTGAATAATGTTAATGCAAAGTTTCATGACAATGGGATAAGTGGTTCTACAGATATATGGGGATAATGTAAGAGTGACATGCAGATGGACATATCCTGCAAAGCACAGTCATTTTCAAGTTATATGAAACAATGTTGTTGACTTTTAAATCGAAGAAAAGGCCAGAGCTCATACTGCAAAACAAAACAAAAAAACACGTACAAAGGAATGTACAAACGTAGTCCTCAGACTGAGATGGCTGGATGGATACACACACACACACACGCACACACATACACACACACACACATACACATATACGCACACACACACACACTATATTCTGTCTTGCCCACATACAGTACTCCTCTATGCATAATGTTTGCACAACATTTTGCTTGCATAATTTGAGAACACAATGTGGCTGTAATGAGATCCGAGCCTCTGGCTATCCAGCAGGACCCAGGGGAACCTGTTTCAGTCCAAACTCACAATGCTTTCACTGATGGGGAAATGCTGTTCTTTTATCGGATCTGGATTATTTTTTTTTTTAAGACATATATTTCATGGACAATTAAACAGCAATTACAGTCCTGCAAGTAGCAAGATGCAATTAGACATACAGAGTGGTGGAGACCACGCATTGACCTTGTATAATTTTATGCCAGTTTGCTCTGCAGATCTGTCTTTCCCCCCCTTTAACTAATGAATGCTAAAGAGCTAATAACTATGGAACAAATTGGGTCTAGTCATGCAGATTTCTTATAATCATTGGGAAGGGAGCATAGTACGCATCCAACCCAGGAATGCATCACTTAAGTTGTAATCAAAAGATCAAAAGCAAAGCTCAGTAGTGTTTGTTTTTTAATGAAAATTAAATTAGACATGGTTGCTATTTGAGATATAGTCAACCTCAGTTAACTTGACAGGTGGATAACTCGACACCTTCGCTTAATTCGACAGACATTCCTGCCTCTTTTCATTTTTTAATTCGACAGTATGCTTCACTCGTAACCCGACACTTATTACCAGTACTGAAGGGATAAAAGCGATTAAAAAGAGTCACTAGTGAATAACTCGAAACTATCGTTTCACGTGACTGACCTCTGACTGGAAACGGATCGTTCATTCATTCATTCACATCTACCAAGTGCAGCTGGTTACAGAGTCAGTTCATAATGAGTGAGCTCAGGTACTGCTTCAGACATGAAGGGCAGAAGCAACAAGAAACCAAACAAATAAACAAACAAAACAAAACACTTTGTAATGTCTTTATTGTCTGTTTTTATTTTTGCTGTGCATTCCTTGTAGGTGAAGCACAGAAAATCTATTTTCTTTTGATACACAAGCCCTTTATGTTCTACTCCTGAGCAGTTACATCATTACGGAAACAATAGGAACACTCCAACGAGAACACTCCAATAGGAACACTCCAATAGGAACACTCCAATAGGAACACTCCAATAGGAACGCTCCAATCAGAACTCTCCAATAGGAACACTCCAATAGGAACACTCTAATACAAACACTCCAATAGGAACACTCCAAGCCCTGTTTTCAATGGCAAAGGCAAATTATCTGAGACGAATAAAACAAGTACTGTGGTATACAACAAGCCAAGCAAGAAACAATTTAGCAGCATGAGAAGCAGTTTAATTATTATCCGCAGTTTGCTGTTTTGTTTACTGTTAAAACACCATTCTTCTCTTTATTTTTGTGGGTTTTTGTTCTTTGAAGTTTTGACCTGCAGAATGAGCCAGTGGAAACCAGTAGGGTATAAGGCATTTTAAAGATCCATGTACGATATGTCCCCATATGTTAAATCAGACATGGACAAACAGTAGGCTGGTGACCGGCACTGACGTCAGGTACCTGTACCTCATGTACCCAGGTCTCCAGAGGTGCACTGCATGTGAATCCAATGAATTACCTTCTTCCTCTATCTAAACTCCTTAATATGACTTTTAATTGTTCACAGAATGGTTTGGGGAAAACAATCCTGTTTATGGTTATATGGTTTATTTTGAGCTTGGTGCAATTTATATATGTTTTTAGAGTTTGACTCGCCTTAGGAATGGAGGGAAATTCTCCGAGCTCTTAGTAGTTTTAATCCAGTATTAAGACATTGTGCTCTCTGGGTGAGTGCGTTCCCATTGGAATGCTGTAGCACAGCGGAGCTTGAAATTGGAAGGTAATTGTTCAATTTATGTCCCAGGTCAGCACCTAAGGCACCTTTTATTGTTTTGTGAGAACTGCAGTGTTTATAAAATGCTGCAGTAAATCAGAAAGCTATATAATGATCTATAATAAAAAACAGAAGCTGGGGACATGTCATATGCTTGTTTGTAGCATGTCGTCAAACTTCATGAAGTGACTCCACAATAAATCATGGCAGAATATTCCATTTTTTATCCCATGGTCACTTGATAAAGTATGGATACACCATTCATTATATTGGTGCTTTTAATTTGTGCGTTTCCGGATTGGGATGACTGCGAAAGAAAACGAGTTTACAAAGTGAATCTACACAACAAGGAGAAGAATCACACAGGATAACTGTGATATTTAAGACAGACGTCAAGCTTTCAGAGGGTTAAAGACGATATCAATGTTTCTCTCAAGAGAAAGGAAACATCTGAATAGTCCACACAGTTGCTCACAATGACTTTTTAATGGCAAATTGAAACGAACATGATTTCTACCAAGCATTGGTGACCCCAGTCACACCTGTCAGCTGCTTATCACAGGCGAGTGTCTTGGTCTTCATTCAAGATGACACAGAATAGTCCTATCCCTTTAAACAGACCATCTCTCCATCAACCTCGCTTGTCATAAATCTCTGTTTGATGCTGTGGCTGCCTGTCATGTTCTTACAAAGCATGCGGCAGGCACTTCTATAGCACTGAGGCATGTGATGGATAGCTTCTGATATGAATAAAGAAGTCGGATGCAAATATCTTCAGTGTGGTGCCACTTTTTAAAGAAGGCATGATCACGACATTGCCAGATCATTCCTCTTCTTAAAATGCAGCAATGGGATGCAGCATAACTTTAGATGACCCGTCTAAGACTTTGCATCCCTTCCTTTTGGATAAGCCGTGGTTTCTTCCAGCAAAGAGATTCTGACGATGAATTAATTTAAACTGAAACAACGGATTGAGGAGATTAACAAGATTAAAACACAAGTGCATAATGAAGAATCCATGAATAATGGATGGGGGACACCAACACATTGCTATAGGCATGTTTAGTTATTTTCTCAAAAACAGATTTGGCGCTGGACTGGAAATTTAAAAGAGTAAGCCTTCAAAAAAAAAAAAAAATGTAAATGCAAAACAAAAAAAAAGAAAAAGAAGCTTTTTTTAACTTAGAGGAGGGCATAAGCTGTTTGAACACAGTGTTAAGGAAATACTTTCCTTATAACGTATTTGTTAATAAAAAATGAAGTTTGTCATCGTCCCCTGGACAGACTTCCTAAACACAGTTTATTTGTTTAGGATGCACAATCATAGGCATTAGAGCGCATTATGCTGTTATATGGTACAGTGTTATGTAACAGAAAGACAGTGCATACCTGGATACAGGTTAAACAGCAAATTAATTCAGTGAAACTGATCTCACCCAACTAATTGAACAAACCCAAAACAGTGCCCGACTCACCACCCCTGCATGTTACTAACCCATAAAAAACAATACCATCTTCATTAATGGTGAGGGGAAAATCATACAACACAGAACTCTCTAGTTATAGTGCAAAATCGATAGCGCAAAGCTGGTTACAAAATGACGACTTCCACTTCCCTGATCCTGACATTTCATTGTTCTTATTCTAAAGCAACACTTTTAAACGCTTTTACAAAGTTAACGCAGCTCAAATTCAATGGCACTGGTTGCTGTGCTGTACTGGATTGCATTGTAGCAAACGTAAAAGGTGGAAAAGGAGGGGAAAATTAATCCCAACAGATTACAGTGCAAATGCCAGCCAGAGAGCCCTGCGCAGTATATGTGTGCCCCTCCAGTGGAGGTACAGTGGGATCGGTGACAGAGGAGAGCACAGAGGCCTGTGCTGCTACTCAGACTGCAAGCCAAGGTGCTGGAGCCAGTCATTACACAATTTGTTTGGAGAGCCTCTGTGTGTCAGCAGCAGTTAAGATAAAGTCTATTCAATTTCAGCAAGACTAGAACCGCACTATTGAAACTGTCCTACAGAAAACAAAAGCGCTGCCAGTCTCCAAAGCAGAAACGCTTTTTCAATTACTGGACTTGGCAATTACAAGTTAGTAATTGATTGTAACCCAAAGTAAGGTCATTACACTGCAGTCATGTAATTACTTTAATCTAACTTGGTAAGTTATTGCTACTATTTATATTATAGTGTTGAGGAAAAGAAAAGATCAGTGCTTCTACAGTAAAGAGTGTATGGCCGTGTTTATATTGTAATTACGCCCTGTAAATCATCTGAAAACAAGATGTACGATGCTGCTATCACACAGTGACGTCACGATATGTACTCTGGAAGTTAGCTTTGTACCCCTTGCTTGGAGGGTAACACCAAGTAGTTACCCTAAAACAATGACATTATAGTTGCATTCATTTATTAAACGCTGTTTCAAAACACAAACTGTGTACAAACTGCAGCTTACATTTTAGGGTCTGCATGAAGCCAAACCCCAAATAATACTGAGTCTTCTGGAAAAGTGTATGGTGTAAAGTCAGGTGGGTAGGGGCATACATCAAAGGAAATGATACACACAATATTGCACAGCTGTCCGTAATAGCTATGACACAACCCAACAACTGGGACGAAGCTTCAGACAAATTGTGCAGTTCAGCGTATACAGTAATGCCACTAAGCTGCTGCAGCATTCACACTAGAAATGAAACAGTTGGCTTCCAGATGAAGAGAATTTAGATTTTTATAGAAAGCATCTTTGTTGCATTCATTTACATGCTTTATATCTGGAGTGACTGGAGTGTTACCCCACAGCGCTTGGTGAATTAAATGTGCATATTAAATTATTCGTTATGCACCCAGAACATGGGACCCATAATGCCTGAGATACATAGTATATACTGTGCTGCCTTGAAATTTACATTGACATCTCTCAGTCAGCACTGAGTGATATGCAGAGAGGCTGTTGGGACTTAACACTCAAAGCACAGCACTGACGGAGACATTTACCTGGCTTCAATGCTACTGCTAACTGCCACTGATTGAAGTTACTTCCTAGGTCCAATGCCTGCTTCACTTTTGGTGGTGGTTGCAAGGATTTTCTGAAGCTTCACTTACTTCACATTCAAATGCAAGTCAGATCTCCGTTACCCATCTTTCTGATAATGTATGTATCAGCTGTTGGAGAATAGCATTCATGTGTGCAAAGGTCAGTCGTTCTGTTTATTCCTTGCCCTGGGTGCTGTAACTACAATTTCATATTTTTCTGTTCTGAAGATTAAGTGTGCTTTGGGATGATCCTCTTTGGGTATTGTCACAAGCTTAGCTACCAGATAATCAGTCCCTACTTAAACTTTAACTTTCCCTAGGTGGTTAACCCCCATTTATTGTTTGTAATAGGAATTGCATCCAGTGTTGCACTGTGAATAATCACACACCACAGCTGGTTGCAGATTGACTGCAGTTTAACTACACAGCAAGTGCCATTTTAATCATTAGTGCGTGATATCTCAAATGATGTTGTTATGCAAGCATGTGGATTATATGGTAGGAATATGTAATTAAAGTCTTGTAAATCCAAGTACTTAGTCAAAACTAGAAGATTTTGTGTTTCTAAATACCGGCTGAAATAAAGTGTTTTAAAGTAGTGGTAACCCAGGTTTAAAAATACGTTTTCTTACCTCTCATTAACACGTTCAACATTATCGCTGCCTGCTCTTTTCTAAAACATTTTGGTTTAGGTGCAGATATTTCAAATATAGTTTGGTAACACTTTACCTTTAGCGTCTGTATTTACTGTGTATCTACACAGAAGTTACTTAGTAAATACACGTGTGCTTACGCATAATCACAATGCTATTATGCATAGCTGCAATGTACTTAATGCATAAATATTTTTGCACAATATAACCCTAACCCTTTTCTGCTACTAGTGTGTACTTACACATATTGTACAGAAAGATTTACACGTGCATGATATCATTGTAATTATGTGCACGTGCACATGTATTTACTAAGTAAATACTATATAAATACACAGTAATTAGAGACACTTACTGTAAAATGTTACCTATAGTGTTATTCTGTAGATGCTTCCTGGTTCCTAACCTACTGGTGAAGCTCACTCAAACGGAATGCAATCATACCATGTGACCTCCAGCACAAGTGCCAAACTCAAACATCAGTATCATAGTATTTAAAACATGCTGAACTAATGAAGAATAGAACAAGTGAAGAACCAACAATTAAACCATTCGTAATCCTTCCTTTAAAACCACTGGCCTTCGAAAGACTAATCATTTCCATTATTCCAAAAGTCATAATGATAATAATAATAATAATAATAATAATAATAATAATAATAATAATAATAATAATAGTGCATATAAGCAAAGCATATTGCTGATGGAAAACCATTATTAATGCCTTTTGTTTTGTTTTACAAATATTAATGAAAGCAAAGAACAGAGAAAAAGGAATCCGAAAAGTCCTCTCAATGTAGAAAATGTGCATGAGGTGTGATCCAGATTTTTAATTCCCATTAGCATTCCTGTCAAGCTTCAAGGATGCTTTACTTAAAAAAGGAGGCCTTTGAGTTTCAGGTTTCTCTTTCTTGACAAGGACATGAGCCATCAAACAGGAATGCTATAGATAATGACCTTCCATACTGCATTGGCATTAACACATCCTTTCTTTGTTTCCCCATCAGTCACAGCGACTAGTGAAGTTCCTTGGAGCTCTTCAAATGTGGCTTTATACTTGAGCCCCTCTCTCAAGAACATGATTAAGCCAAACCAAGCTGGATCTCAGATGAGTTCACCTCGACTTGCTTTTCCTCTTAGCAGGAAGACCGTTTAATAAAGGATTTTAAATGAGGTATCCACTTAGGGAACCGCAGGTGGATCCCCCCCCCTCAACCCCCTCCCCTTTTTTAATAACTTTGATCTTTTTCATTATAGCTGTTATTATTACAGCCTGGTCTTGCTGTTTTCCTTGTTAGGTATTAGACCTTGTTGGCTCTCCTGCGCAGCACCTCTTATAAAATGCTCTTTACTTGATCCTCCAGAGTAAAGCATTATTAAAGTTGAATTACAGCGAACCCTAGTTACGGAAAACAGAACAATCAAAGTAGAAACAGCCCCCCCCCCCCCCTCCCCCTTCAATCTCACTGACTCTCCGCTCTGCAGACAGATAGGCACTGCAAAATGTAGGTCAGTGACATCGGTGAGATGTACTGTGAGCAGTACTGACTGAAATCACCATTTGTAAAAGTTTACTATGGCAAATGTGCAGTTCTCCCATGATTTTGGCAATTTATCATTCTTTACCTTGGTTTGACATGTTTTTAAATATGCTTTACCATACATCTCCGGGCTTTGCAATGCTTACCTGTGCTTTACTGTGCTTTATCTATGCTGAATTACATTGTGGGATGCTTTTACTATGGGAAAAGGGCAGTGCACTCACAATAATGTGAAAACTTCCATAAAATCTACCCAAATCTACAGTGGGTTAGAAGAGCATGGGATAATAGTCCAGTACCATGCAGAGTAAGACAGATGGACTGACAGACAGACACAATCAGTGTCACGTTTTCAATGCATGTTTAGTATGTTTAGGATCTCAAGGAGAGACTGAGCGGGCTGACACCACTAAACCCATTACTCTAGATTGGAACCAAGGCCTCCATCATAGAAAAGAGGTGAAGTGCCCTGTTTTAATATGCAAGAGATCCTTTACGGACGTCTTTCCGTTTAGACTTGGCACAAGAAGAAAAGCAAGACCAAGCTTGTTCACAGCCTTCTGCACAGATGAATCATAATTAAGCTCTTCATTCCAGCCTTCAAACCTGAGAACATTAAAGTAATGGATTCCTTAAGAAAACTGTTTACACAGGCTATTAACTTAAAATAATGAAAACGAATGGCTCTCTTAATGTAATACCTGCGAGCGAGTACATTAGCATCTAATGGGTCTTTGCCCTAGACTAAATTTTTCAAGAGCCCTCCACTGCTTGGCATCAGCCCATTATCACCTCGTACTGTCAAGGCAAGGTCACTTTCCAGAAATATATTCTGCCTGCCTGCTCAGAGAAAGTGGTGTTTGGACTGCATTTTCACAGCTGAGGTCTGTATGTTGAGCACATGCACAGTAGCGTGCTGTTTCACTAGCTTCTCCTGCCTTTCACCTCTGGAATGCTTGGGTTCAAATTCGTCAAAACAGGTCACACAATTAGCTCAGTTAGCACCTTCTGCTTGTGGGAATACCTGGACTTGATGGCAGACAACGGATGTTCAGGTCAGGATTAAGGTATGCACTCTCTCTTGCACGCTCACTGGCCTGCAGAGCTGTGAGGAGAAACTAGCTGTTAGGTTTCAACATGATCAGCAATGTCAGCATCTTGAACGACTGCTCCCCCTCTGGTGGTTTGTCAGAAATGGATCGCTTGGGCAATATCCTCCTTAATTTTCTGAGGACATAGAAGCCTCTCCCCGGCCTCACTGTTATTGGTCTCTTTTAATAAACAGAGTTCATTTGTCATGTTCAATAGGACATCAATAAGCAAGTGGATTTTTAGCAGTATCGACCTCTGTATCTTCCAAGGTCAATGCCACCACCTCTCTCCTATGTTTAGAATGTAATAACTTCAGGTTCCACTTTTTCTGTGGTCGTGTGATAAGCATGTAGACTGAAAAGGTCATTCTTTATTTTAAGGGGCACATTTAAAAAAACAAAACATATGTTATATTAATGGATTTCTAAACTAATGCAAATAGTATAATAAAAGATTAGTAATGCATCTTTAAAGTCATTTTAAACAAATTCAAACCAGTTTCAATGCTTTCATTTACTTGGAGTTAATAATCCTGACTTGATGTTTATATCTTAGAAATAAGTTACCACATACTGTATTAACTAACCATTAACATGTGTTAATATGTTAATAATCTAATATATAAGTTAATATATATGTGAATAAGTTAACTGCAATATTTAGATCCACCTCTATCCATTGATTATACACAATTATGTTCTCCATTTGGCTCTTTTCTGAATTCTCAAAGAATATTAACTGTTTTAACACATCTTCCAGTGAAAAGGAGGACTGGTTGTCAGAGAGTGAGCTGGATGAGATGTGAAATCCTGCCCGTACTCATAGGCTGATCAAGCACCTTTGTAGAAAAGTTCTTTGTTCTTTCAAAGGTCTCTTGTTCCACCACAATGCATGAGCCCCCCTCATACCAATAAATGACATTGTGATATTTGTGTGTGTGGCTGCATTTCCTCCAAGCAATTTTCTCAACGAGATGGTTTCATTAGATTAGAAATGCATTTTTTACACCTGCTCCCCAACCTCCTTTAATGTAGTGCATGGTAACAATCAGGAGACAAATGACACAGTCAGGCCTCTCCAAACAGATTACACATGTGTGTGCCTCTAAATCTGAGCTCATTATTAAAGATCATTGATGGCGGGGGAGAGAGAGAGGTTTGGGACAGGATTGTTTCAGATGAGATTCGTTTTTTGCTCATGAAATGGATTATGAGACTGGAGGGGCCAGGCTTTCTCTTAAGAGGTGAGGGAAGAAGTTAAGTCTCCATGCCTCAAGTTTGCTCGGGACAGAAAGAAAGAAAGAAAGAAAGAAAGAAAGAAAGAAAGAAAGAAAGAACTGTGTGTTCAGCACATATCAGCTGCCTCGATAGTGTACATCATATTTATTGAGGGAACCCGAAAGCAATCTGGCTTCTATTTATTTCGCTTCTGCCTATTTCTCATTCATAGCCCCCAGGGCGAGAAGATTCAGGTCAGTGGATAATCTAAGCCGGTGGGGCTGATAATGGATTGAGTGGGAGTATCAATGCGTTTGATGGTCCGTAGTCTGCATTGTTTTAAGTGTCAGGGGAATTGGAGCACTACATAATTTAACTCCGAGGCATCTGATAGTGACTTGTTGGATCTATAGAGTATATAGGAGCTCAATTTAGTGTTGTGGACAACACCACTGAGGCAATCACTCTGTTGAATGACTTAGGTATTAACACAGTGCTGTAACAAAGTAAAAATGACAGTTTTACAATACTTTATTAAAATCTGTGTTAAAGCATATCACAAGCATATCATTGATGGAATCCAAAAGAAATTAGGTATTAAATATAGACTTAGGAATTATACTTATTGTAATCAATATTTCAACCACCAGATTTCCGTAAAACCCTGTCTCTTTCATTTTGTTTTGCTACTGAATCTATGATAATTGCACATTTCCAACGTCTGAACACTGCTGAAGCATTCACTTGTCTTCAATCTCTAATACTATGCATCCCCACCATTAGCTGTCTCTCTCACTGTAATTTAATGCTGATAGCTTCAAGGGAAAACAAGAACAAAATGGTTTGCAGTGTCTTTTCTGCAGCTAAATTACTGTGTTTCACCGGTGATCCCATAACATGCAAAAGCTGCCCTCGTATAAGTGCAAATGACAGACTTTATCGAGCTCAGAGGAAGGGTTTAATCCTTGTCTATGATAATGATTTGTGTTTTCCTTAGGGATGAATAGTGCAGTTTTGAAGTAAAGGATAATTTCTTTTGAAGGTAATACTGTATATACTGTAGATCACTGGAGGAGGAACTGCGGGTGCAGGAGGGGGGGATGCGCTCGGCTCTCAAATGAAAACGAAATGAAAAAGAAATATTTTCACCTCCCCAATTATTCTGAGTCTCTTTATGGCAGGGGTCTCCGACCCTGCTCCTGGAGAGCTACTTCTGGTTTTTGTTTCAACCGAGCTCTCAGTTACTTAAGTGAACCAATTATTGGCTTCATTAGTCAAGATTAGCACAATGATGATGTAAAGACACCTATAAAACCTGCAGGATTGGGGCTCTCTAGGACTAGGGTTGGAGACCCCTGCTTTATGGCATGTAAGAGGTATATCTGTATATTAAAAATGGATTGAAGATTTCCCTTAACCTGAAACATACTTAAATACAGTATTCTTTTATACATTTGACCTTTTTCTGTTGCAAGAAAATCTCTGTTCTAGTGCACACCCTCTGAATGCTGTCTGACAGTGTCAGCGGCAATAGAATAAGCCCAACAGGAATGGCAGCTAGTCTCCGGTTTGAATGATAAGTTGTAGAAATCAAACAACTGGCGGCAGGCTGATTACTTTGAATAAACTTTATGAACACACTGTGAACAAGTTACTGAACAAACAGCACGATCAGCACTAACACATGCAGGCTACTAGATATTTGTAGTTACTCAAACTTTTTTTTTGTTTTACTTTCGCTAATACATTTTAGCACCTAATGGTGACTTAAATACATAAATACACTAACGTGCCCTCAACTAACGTCTCAGATCTCATGATGCATCAAGTGAGTGGTGATAGGGGATGCTCACATGTGGCCAGTGCAGTACAGCATGTACATTCTTTTTTGATTTTTGATTTTTTAAGGCTATTGAAAACGAATCATTGATGGGGACTTTGGAATAAGTCGGTCAATCATGAGAGCAAAATGAAAGTCATTCTGAGTAAGAAGGAAAGTTAGTACAAGACGAAAAGCTTTGGCCTCAATTCTCTTTCCCCTTTAGAAACAACTGGAGGTTCCTTAGGGCGTGCTGCCAAGGAGAAGTACTGTATTATTGATCAGAAGAATTCCAAGGGTCCATTTCATTTACCAGCTGGGATTCAAAACCAAACCAGAGCTTACTATAAACAGTATCTGTGTCAGCTACTTTGCCTTAAGAATGTTAATTTTAAAATGTCTCATAAGTGAATCTACAACGTGAATACAACACATCAAACCAAGCTAATATTTATCTCCAGTACTGCGGGCTTGGCTTAGTCTCATCTAAAACATCTGCATGAGAGCAACGAGAAGCATTACGAGAGTACATAAAGGGGGGGATGCGGAGTAGCCTTCTTCATTAGCATTTGCACATAGGCTGAAACAGTTAATAAGACAGTCATGAAAAACAGTTTGCCCTACGGCTATATAAAGCTAAACTGGAAGGTTTATTGATTTCATTTTACGTTTAATAGGATCATCTATTCGTAGGATCAAACTAGATGCTATTTGTCAAAAGTATAATTAGTCCATGCATAGAAAAATCAATGGCGATCAATAGCGGGCTTAATTGAGGAGCCAAGATATACTATGTGTGCGGACTAACTCCTTGCACATGGAGCCAGACACAAAATTCATGGAGGCTTTGATAGCTATAGGTGCAGTTGCATTAAACACGACTTAATCCAGAGCCATTGCACTGCCATAGAAGAAAAACTGGACTACTGTGCCTTTATTCTTATGACAATGTATTTCAAATCATGTTAATTTTCAAATATTATTATTCATCGTTCCAGATACTTTGCAGCTGCTCTGCCTTCTGTTGTTGCACCCAAGGAAAGCGATCGCAGAATCCATTCAGCACATTGGAAAGCAGAATAGCTCCTGGCCCTAACATGTTTGACCACTGCATGAAACACATTGGAGAGGTCAGGACTTACCAGACGTGAGGCAGACTCAATACCATTAACTTCAGGCAGATAGGATCAAGACCAAGGCTGGGTCTGATTGCTTATAGGATTGCTTCACTTTGACAGGAAATAACTCATCCTGCAGGTACAGAATCACTTCCCAGTGGGATTTTATTTTTTTGCCCGAGCAGATATTAGAACAACTATTTACAGTACAAAAAAACACATATTTGCACCCCTTGCCCAAATCCAAATAACTTGTATGTTTCTAAACATTAAAGACCTTTCATCTCCTTCTGCAGAAAATCAACTAAATTGCATCACCCAACATCGCAGGCAATGCACGAGAAACTCACCCAAGAAGTACTGGCATCAAACAGTCAAGATCAGGTATCACAAAACACAAAAAGTGAGCATTGCCTGAGACGTTTAATATTGCAGTTTGAAATTGGGGACTGGGCATACAGTATCATCACCAAACCATAGTTCAAACATTTGGCTACTTCTGAGATATTGGGTAAACCGTGTTTGTTTCATGGCTTATCAGTGGCTGGTTGTGAAGTACTGTACAATGGGGTTGTCTGTGGTAACATATAGCAAGCTGACCAGCTTTAGCGTAATCAAGGCTGACCAGCTTTAATCATGAAACACTCAGAGCTTAAATGTGAACCTGTGTGAAGTGTCATGAAAAGAAAATCGAGATGAAATTAAAGAAGAGGAAAAAAAATGTTAACCATGAATAAATACCAGCGATGGTATTTGGTTATTTTGTACAGATAAAAAGCTTACGCTGTAATATGAAGCTAGCAGAATCCATGCACAGCTTCATTATAGCCAAGCTCCTGTAATTCTTCTGAAATGCCTCGATAGCATGTCTGTAGCCTTTAGCTGTCACACAATAGATTTTTGCTTTCCCCCCATGCTTCAAAACAGACGTTATCTTTGCCCGTTGTCACTTTGGCTTTAGTTATGCCCATGATCAAAAAGACAGGCTTTTCAAAGCTAAGATTACAAGGTTTATGGAGGGTGTTGAATCTGCCCTTCCAGAGATACTCATCAGAAATGATCAATAATATGCAGTTGAAATTCAGTCGCCTGCTGCAGGGATTTGGCCTGTAATTAAAGCACAGTTTGCTTTCAACACAGCTAAACACTTCTCTTTTGTGCTGCTCGACTGAGACCTTGGTGACCTTTTTCACTGTCGGACATTTCTTTAACAAAATGCTAGAGTAATGTAGTGGCAGTCATTCCCTTTCCTTTAAAAGCAACACAAAAAAGCTATTTACTCTGTAACACCCCCATTTCATTGCATTTTGATCATAAGGAATGAAAAGAAAAATAATTAAATAAATCTTCCAAGAGCTGAATAATGCTGCCGACCCAGGGTAAATATGCAGTCTATAGTATTTGCTTACGATTGTAAGTCGCCCTGGATAAGGGCGTCTGCTAAGAAATAAATAATAATAATAATAACATAGTTTCAGTAAGCATTATATATCTTCACATTAACTGGGGTTTATGTATTGTTGCATATGGCTAAATTTGGAGCAAGTTAACTAAATTTTAAGGGTTATAGAATACAGTGGAGGCTGTCCGGATAGATTGGGATAAATGGTGCATAAATCTCAATGTATAATCATGCTGCTTGATTCCCTTACAGAATATTCCTCGAGGCTTTCTTTTGCTGTTTTGCTTCTGTAATAAAATGAAAAGAAACTAACTAAACTGTGTCTGCCTTTCTGAACCAAAAAAAGAAAGAAATAAATACATACAAACCAACAACTGAATTATTGTTTTTTAATTCTTCCTACTCCATTCCCCAATAATTCAGTTTTTTACTTACCAATAGGTGTGGTTATGAATCAGAATTCCACCACTCTCCTCCGAGTACCTGTGATTGATCAATGTATGCAAAGCAGGTTTCTCTGTGTACCACAACAGGGCTTATAATTATTGACAGACAGGATCTACTTTGCCTTGTGGTGACAGGGTGTGATTAAACTCGTCAGATGCTTAAGTACACAGACACTCTGCTCTCGTGATCGCCGCATGTAGATGTTAACGGTCTCTGGTTCACTGGACGGATGCTGGAATCTATTAATCTTCACAGTGGCAGATATAAATACAGCCTGCATTTAATTGTGTCTTACTCCCGCTGCTGTTTATCTCTTTGGGGTGATTTCTGAACCCTCTTATTAACATAACTAAAATGCAATATGAAAAGGCTACATTGTGTCTAATTACTGGGCATTTACATAGCAGTTACTTAGTACATACATGTACACATAATTGCAAAGTTCTTAAGGTGTAACATTTTTTGCACGATGTAACCTAACCTTAACCCTATCCCTAACTCCAAACCTAACCATAACCCTTTTCTGATATAATTGTGTGCTTACGCATCATGCAAAAAAAGATTTACACGTTAAGTACATTGTAACTTTGCATAATAACATTGCAATTATGTGTAAGTACACATTTACTAAGTAACCAGTTAATACTAAGTAACCAGTAAATGCACAGTAATTAGAGACACTTCATGTAAAGTATGTGTAATGAAGGGCTCATTGAGCTTTGCATTTGAATTGCTTAACACTGCAGAGGTCTCTCCCTTTTGCTTGAGCCTAGAAGTTTGAGTTTGACTTTGTAGAATTGATGAGTGTTTTATTTCTATTATGTCCATGCTTTTAAGTTACAACTTTGCCATGTATTCCACTTAGGCCCTTTCGTACCGCACTCACACTGTATGTCAGTAGTACTCTGCTTCATATACATCTTCTGTTGATGGCACTTTTGCTTGCAAAGGTGGAAAGGCTTGCTTTGATGAAAGGTGATGCCAAGTGCTGTATTGTTCTGTTGGAGGCGGTGTGCCTGTATTACCCTTTATTCTGTGTCTTAATCTCTATGTTCCCATCACAGGGAACAGCATGGCTGGCTTCAGTACAGATTTGATACCTGGGTCCCACATGGTTAATAACTGGTAGATGCATTACTTCTCTGACAGAGATTTCTAAGGATATTTGCGTATGGTATGTGCAGAACCATTCGTTTCACAAAGGCTTTTAAAGGCTGCAGTAAATGATTATATTAGATTCTTGCCTGTAAGTCCTCGTGGATTTGCAGGCCATAACGTATCTGAAACAATCTGATATCTTTAAATTGAAGAGTCTTCTTTGCTGTTTAAAGAAAGTGTGAGGTAAAAATGGCCATTGCTCATCTGACTGTGATATAAGGTTAAGGGTAACGTACTTAAACATAAACTGACACCTGTTTCTCAGTTAAATCCAGTCTTTTCATCCATAATTTCAAGCACGTTTTGTCTTAAGTTATCTGCTCTTGCAGTTCTAAACATTCAGAACTAAATTGCCAACGTGTCAAAGGCCCCACTGTGCTGTGATGATAACGCATGACATTTAATTTAGTGAGGTCAAAATCTCATGCTAAAATTACACTTTCCTTTCTACTCTTAATTTCCACAATTCTCAATGCAACTTGAAAAGGAAAAGCAAGTCCGAAGTGTCAAAGAACCAGCAAACTCCTATAGTAATAACAGTCAGAAACAGATGTTATTTTATGAGACTTTAATACAACAGTAACCCCAGAGATTATTTTTTAATATGTATTAGATTTCATCATTATGACAAACTCAACGTCCGATCGACATGCTCTGCCATCGCTGAATATTGATTTAAAGAAAAATGTTTTTTCTATAAATCACTCGATGGATAAAACTGAATGGCGCCCACTCTGAAAGAGCACTCACGCATGATTGAATGTACTGCTAAATACATAGAAATGCAATGTCATTTCTGGTTTGCTATTTTGTGAACACTGATGCAATGTGTTGAACCCATTGGAGGGAGGACAAATACTCTCAGTGCAATTTCACTGCAATTAGATGTTTCTTGTCTTATCACTCATATACATACAGATGCGAGAGCCACACAACCCACACATTTGTCACCATATAATCCTCACTGAAGGAAACAGAGTAATTGCCCCTTAATGGGCAGATTTAGAATAGAATGCATCGAATGGCACGCAGGAGAATACTGGCACTCTGAAGGGATGACACATTAAACAGATATCATAATTGCTATCTCTGGGAAATAGCCTGTTACATTTCATGCAGTCTGGACCATACAGAATCCAACCAGAATAGCTAATATATGTAGCTAGCACAGAACAATAAGTAACTGGGCTTTTCATTACCTTTCATACATACATACATACATACATACATACATACATACATACATACATACATACAGGTACATACATAAAGCAAAACAAAACAGTTGTGTCAGTTTTCCTTTTGAAATTGTGTTTCCTGATCCACTGGGGACTCTCTCTTCACAAAGGCTGGGCATGAGGTGGAAACCACATTGTTATTGTGAAAAGCATTGGCATTTTGCTCAAAGTGATTTTACCATGGCGAGCCAATCACAATGGATTCAGAATCACTACAGTGCTTTGTCGAGCACAAAAGTATGTAAAAGTGTTGATTAGGATGCTTTTTCCTGCAGGATGGCACACAATGATCTCTGTGGGGCATGTAGCCATATTGCTTTTCAGCATTTTAGATTTGTCCTAACCACCTGCTGGACAATGAATACATTTCACCGGTATTTTTTTTTTTGTAGGACACTGGCACTGGCTTTGTATTCTGGGGGACTGTAGGTCTTCTGGGATAAGCCCTCACTTGTCCAGCAAGTTCTTTAAACAATCACTCACAAACATTAAACGTTTACACCAAACATGTTCAGGATCACATTTGCTGATGTGGCACATGTCTGTTATCTGCCAAGTATACATAGCTCCTGTAAACCTCTGGGGTCACTGGTCACTTAAAGGGGCAACAGTAATATAAAATGGGCAGACAGTTAAGTAACTCTTAAAGGTGTGAAAGCAGTTTCCATTATTTTGAATATGTTGACTGACCTGTGCTGTGGGCAGAAATGACAATTAAGTCTTCAGAAGTTTAGAAGCTGTAAATAAATTAAATAGAATACAGAGAGAGAGAGAGAGAGAGAGAGAGAGAGAGAGAGAGAGAGAGAGAGAGAGAGAGAGAGAGAGAGAGAGAGAGCAAGAGAGAGAGAGAGAGAGAGAGAGAGAGAGAGAGAGAGAGAGAGAGAGAGAGAGGGAGAGAGAGGAAGGGACACACACACACACACACACACACACACACACACACACACACACATACAGTTTTATAGTTCAGATTAGTATTTTATCATTCCTGCAGAGAGGGCCAGGATAATAAAGGTTCTTCTGAGAATCAATTTGATTTTCTAAAGGGCTTTATCCACCCCCTTAACCCTTCCACAAAGGAACACTGCTAATCAGCTTTCTACTCATCCCAGATTAAGGGTTTTGCTCTGGGATTTAAAGCGATTTCTCCAAAACGTGCCTTTATCCCTGGATCCAATAGAGCACAACAGTTCTTATTTACAACAAACTGAAACCCACAGCGAAACAAAGCCAGTCCATGTCACTGTGGAGAACAGGAGCAAATCAACTTAAGCTGTCTGTAAGGACGTAATTCGGTGACCTTTGTCCCTATTTGATGTCATCATAACAGGCTTCATTCTCTCAACATGTGATTCTATTGGTTCTTTCATCTAAAACATATTAAACCCAGGACCAATGACAAATCCACTTGAGAACTGAACTAGTTTGTAAACCCGATTTGAAACGTCCAATTTGAATGTCAGTTAACAACCCTGTAACCTGCTGATTGATCGAGAGGACTGAAAATCAATGACCATCCTCTGATTCGGCTGGCCTGCCAATTTTCTCTTTACATGAGCTAACTGCAAAGTAACAGATTGTATCACGCTTCTGAACTCTGGAGACGAGGGCCCAGCCCGGGAAGTCTCTGCATGAACAACACACCAACTGACAGGTTCTGAGTTGGGCAAAAGGTTTTGTAAAAACGGTCCTCTCTTTTCGATCGAGAACAGAACGGCAAGACTGGGCCATCAGACATTGAGCAAAGAGGTGGTTCAGGCAAGGAACTTATTTTTTAAGCAGAAACATCAAGCATATTAGGGTCCCCCCATTTCCAGAACATTCGTCAGTCAAATGGCTAGTATCTCATTCGTCCTTCGATAAACAACACAGTGATCAGCTAGAAAGGGCTTTATATCTAACCTTAATCCATTCGTTCCCTGCTGAATGTCAGAGTTCGCCTCCTCCCCAGCCTCCACCTGTTGTTTTGGCCTTGTCTAAGGGGGAGGGCAGCTATCCTGCTCCCTGCCCATACAGTCCCCACAGTCAGCCTCTCCACTATCAGCAAACTCAATTATGAGGTACCTCGAGGGGAGAGGCCAGAGGCCAAATAGGCAATGAAAATATGTATAACAATGTATTTGTTGTCTAAGCGCTTATATATATATATATATATATATATATATATATATATCATGAGTTTTCCTGACTGAACCGACGCAATGAGAAAAGGATGGATTGAAACAAAAGCAAAAAAAAAAAAAAAAGGATTTGAATTTTTAAACGCTTTGGTTGGAAGTGGTTATTAACATTCGGAGACCTCACGACTTGGGAATAGGATGGGATTCTGAATCTTTTATTTTTTTGTGCGTGTATTTTTATCTCCTCGGTCTCCACTGCCCTTCAGGCTCCTCTGAACAGCAGATGCCACGTCCAGTGCCAATTACTGGCAATTTGAAAAGCATCAATAAAAAAAAAGACCAGTTAGATGACTGTTTCTGACCTGCTGTCTGTGAGGGGCAATGGTTAAAAGGGCATTAGATTGATTTGCAATTAACACTTAGTAAACTAAAAAGTAATTTTAATGACTTGATTGAAGGAAGTGGACTCAATTAATAATGAGCAGACATATGCATACATACATACATGCATGCAAACATACATACTGCGCATACAGCTATAACCAAATATTTAGCATCACCTAGAATTTTAGGTTTGAGACATCATGTTAAAAAAATAGCTCTTTTATTTAACATCATGTAATCAAATAAACTACACAATTATGTTGCAAAAGTCTACCAGAAGCCATAATAGTAGAACAATATTTCATGTCAGAATTTCGAAATGTCACATTACTGCAATTTGTTTTTAGTTTTTCATTAAGTATATGGAAAACTACAAAGCAGTATGTAATTCAATATGTTAACATCACATTATTCAGCAGCTTTCATTCCACTTTATGAAGCACAACGAGTTAATTCTATAGGATGATGCACAACCTTTGGCCGAAGCTGTACACACATACATTCCTCCACATAGCTACAGTTATCGTTATATGATAAGTCAATAGAGTTAATAAGTACCTGTGCTGGAGCCATTATATATTTCAGAGCATCTCTTTAAAACGAAAGGGCCATCCCAGTTATTATTAAAGAACCATGCAGAAGGAACATGAATGTGGCGTGCATTAATGGATTTGAGGCATGTGGACTGTGCACTTCATCGAAACACCCATTATACACAGCGTAATAGATAGAAAGGAATTTACCAAGAGTGATGATCCTGCTAATCCAGGAATGCATCTTCAATGGTTCCTCAAAGTCATTAGCACTCCCAGATTGAAAAGCAGCCTTTACTTATTCAATTCCATTTATTTCAGCAGCACTCTCCCCCCTTCGAAGCAGAGAGAAACGGATCATGCACTGATTCAAATTAGAATTTTTTTTTTAAATGACGAAGTCAGCCGCAACTCAGCAATAGAAATACATGTCCCTGGATTAGTTGTTTTGTTGCTTAATTCAGTGTTTATTCTAAACCTTTTAAATTGCTTCAAATACACATTCCCATTTGTGTTTTTTTATCCAGTTACGATAAGCCCATTTAAGAAAAGACCATCTCTTTCTGACAAAATACAGCAATAATAATAATAATAATAATAATAATAATAATAATAATAATAATAATAATAATAATAATAAATGCAATTTTTACTGTGTACTTTTCTCTTGGATGGAGAGATAATATGCCCGTTTCCAAAGTAACTGTACTATAAACTGTTACTAAAAAGTTATAAATAATGAGTTATATTGCTATACATTACTTATAATTGTATCAATAGCATTAGCACAATTAGTTAATATCCTATAGATCCTTTAAAATATTGTATGTGAGGTGTGTTGTAAATAATGTTTGCTTGTCCAGAAAGAGTTAATATTCAGGACAGCCTCCTCTTCCCAACTCTGCCTGTCTCTCTGGGATTTAAATTTCCACCTCTTATTATTCCCAGTGTCCTCCAGATTCGCAGATGCATTCAATGTAAATGTTAATATCCTCCTGCTTCCTTTGCCCCACAGGTCTGAGGCTGGCGGCTGTGGCATTCATGACAATTCTGACATTTAGCTTTCTCAAACTTGGCCAATTAATACACTGCACCAGAAAAGTCTGAAGATATCGAGTAGAGTAGATTAGCCTTGAACTTCTGCCCTGGTCTTTCGAAGCACAATGTTGTGTGATAGCGCATGTGCTCAGTGAAGTGCCTACATTTTTTTTTTTTAACAATGTGTGACATCCCAACTCTAGACACCACGAGAGGTGAAGGATGGCCCATGTGTTAACCTGTTAAGCCACCTGGACACCTTTCAGTTGATGCAGAAGAGAAAAATATCATTAATTGTGCTTTAAATGTTTATTTATTTCAAACTGTAGACAGTACTGTACACAGTACTTCAAGTATACAAATTCATACAAGTTCAAGTAAGGATATTTGTAATATATATATATATATATATATATATATATATATATATATATATATATATATACATCCAATTTGAAACAAAAACATAATGTAAAACAAAACATCCACACTTATTAAAATCCCACTGCACGTCAATCTAATGCAAAACAACTAAATGCAAGCCACGGTTCATGAAACATTCAATTCTCAGATGTCAACAAATGTACTGGAGCACAGATCTTTACAAAGTACCAGAAATGGAAAGAAAAGATAATCTTGGAACACCACTGCTATCATAAATAATGCATTATTCTTCTTGTTATTTAGATTCACTTTGTACATCTTCTCTTTCAGTCATCACAGACCCCAGAGTGTAACGATTAGCCTACCACATAGAACAGAAATATCTGTAAACCTCACAACTCTCGACTATGCTGGACTATATGGCGCTTCATTATAACCACTTCCTGTATCTTGTATTTGACTTTACTCTCATAGGTATCCGTATTCACGTTTTTTTGTAATGGCTGTTATTGAAATCATTCTCATCCATTCATTGTTCTTACTACGTGCTCATACTGGACTTTACTCGGATAAACCAATATTTTTAATATATATGTTAACTGCTCTTAGTCGAACCCGCTCTTACATGTAATTATTTACTGTAGTCTCTATTTTTTGCTCTTGAATTTGATCTTTTGCTACTGATTTTATTGTACTTTACAACTGCTCTTATCTGTAATGTGATATTCTGAAATGTGATACTTTACAATGTGATATTTTGTAATGTGATACTTTGTACTGTGATAAGGGCGTCTGCTAAAAAATAAATAATAATAATAATAATAATAATAATAATAATAATAATAATAATAATAATAATAATAATAATAATAATATAGAGGACCCTGATATTGGTGTGATACAGCCAACTGAAGTTCAAAAGAACCATTGTGTATCCTCCGTATATCCCTGATCAGGAGGTTTGCATCACAAACAGAAGAAAGATACACTGCATACCGGTGCATGTAGGGGGACATCTCTAGCTAAGGGTTGGGAAAGACAAACATTAGAGTTGTTTTATATCCCCTTCAGTCACTGTGTGCATAATTGTACCATGTTAAGTTTCCTTTATCTAGGTATCTATTTTCTAATGCATATATATATAGGTGCAGCAGTGTGGAGTAGTGGTTAGGGCTCTGGACTCTTGACCAGAAGGTTGTGGGTTCAATCCCCAGTGGGGGACACTGCTGCTGTACCCTTGGGCAAGGTACTTTACCTAGATTGCTCCAGTAAAAACCCAACTGTATAAATGGGTAATTGTATGTAAAAATGATGTATATGTGAAATAATGTGATATCTTGTAACAATTGTAAGTCGCCCTGGATAAGGGCGTCTGCTAAGAAATTAATAATAATAATAATATATGTTTTTCTTTTCAAAGTTAAGGAAGGGTAACTTCTCCAACTCCCTAGAGTTCACGCAAACTGTATTGAAATTTCTAAAAATGTAGATTAAAAAATTGTGATCAAAGGGGATATTGTCCCTAATTGGAGCTTTCCTGAGCAACTGCAGTATAAATAATAAATAAGTTATAAAGGAATAAATTAGATTCCATGTTTGTGGTTGTAGCCAACATCCTCAATCTAGGTTGGACAAAAATCATTAAATACTTCAAAATGAAGATTTGGGCACATCAGAAATACTTGCAGGCTGTTAGGCGCTGTTTTTCAGAAATGTCAGAAACTCTGAGAAACATCAATCTTTCAAAATTGACGTGAGGCCTCAAGCAGCTCCCTCAAATCAGAGCTGGAAGGAAAGAAGTGGAAATGAAATACCTTTGCTTTAGGGAATTGAAACACAGAACAAAATGTAAGTGAAAGAGAAAGAACTGGCTTCCAGGTTTCAAGAGAGGCTCTGAAAAACACAATCATTTATCTGACCTAGAAAAGGTGGTGCTCTCTGACAATCTGCAGGCTCGCTTTCTTATCTTTCTCTCCCATTTGTGTTCAGGCTTTTTGATTCGCCCCAAAGAGGTGATGAATTGGCAGAAACTGGAAAGCTGCCCTCTCCCGTGAACGTACAGACTTGCTGCTTTTAAAATTGAATTCCCTTCATTACTCTTTCATGGATCCCAAGGAGAAAAAAAATGCATTCAAACTGAAAGAGTTCAACGGAGCAAGCTTTTATGATGTTAGTGTTTCAAAGCAGGAGAACACTGCAGAAATAGATTGATTATTTGTCACAGGTTTAGTTTATTCACTTTGTGTCCGCAGGGCCAGCACAGGTACACCTTTATTAATGGTTATTACTAGAAGACTTGTGTAGGAGGGTTGAATGCAAAATGGTATGTTTACATCAGCAGACTTACATTTAGCCTTAATAATGTGGTATTCGCGACAGAGTTGCCCTTTGTAGGAACATCGTCTTACAAAGAATGATAATCAGACCCTTCCTCTTGCTCTGGCATACTTGGGTCATTGCGTGTGCATAGTTAGGGTTTACATTTTAAGCTCTGTTGACTCTCTTATTATTGGTTTTTCCTCCTTGTATACCCTCTCAATAATCTCTTGCCAATGCATCATGTAATACAATGATCTTTTACAATGACTCCTGAGTGCAGAGTAATGTAGAGAGAGACCCTCCCTGACCCCATCCCACCTCCCAATTCATTAGCATGAAATACACTCAGTCAAATGCATTAGTATTAGCGGTATTAGTGGTATTATTAATAAATTGCCTTTCACTGTTGTTTACTATGCACTTTGAACTTCAGGATGACAGGTGTAATACAAGTGTCAAGATGACTCCAACCATCTGTTTAATGAAGTCTGCAGCACGCTAGGAGTGGGATGCAATTCCCACCTTTATTCGTTTAGATACAAATGCACAATTCCACATTACGAGCAGCTATCAGATTAGGGGCAAGGGTTTAAAACGAGTTTCATTTGTTTCACATAAGAATAGATAAAACATAATTGCAAGAAATTAACTGAGAAGTTAAATATTTGTCTTGATCTGAATAATTAGATCATTGAGGTTCAGCTCCAATTAAAATAAAGCATGACGGAAAATGAATAATAGCAACAAAAAAAAAGACACAAGAATAATAATTATATTAAAGGTTAACAGGTTAACAATTAACCATACAATATGAAAATCATACCATTGTGGTACTAATCTAGCAATGGTAAGATCGTGCAATACTGCCATTACCATGTGCACCCCTTAGTTCAAAACCTATATATTAATAGTGAGGGGTTCTTAAGAGCACTATTTAAATAAAACAGAATGGACAAGGGAGTATAAACATGATGTCAAATAAAGTTACACCATCTTGATATACATAATCAACATGTTACGGTCCATGGGAGATAGAGCCTTCTGTAGAGCATCTTCTTACCTCTGGAAAGCACTACCCAGCTCCATGAGAGACTCAGACTCTGAGATTTTTAAAACTTGCCTCAAAACACATCTTTTTAAACTAGCTTTTAAGGATCTGTGTCAATGCTGTCTCTTACTGCGCTGAATGTATTTTTTATTGTTTTTTATATTACTGTCTTTTATTTTGCCCTGTTGTTTGTTATCTTGTCTTCCATCAACTATGTTAAGCGCTTTGGGATTGGGAAAGTGCTTTATATAACAGGTATTATTATTGTAGAGTCTTTAGGGCTGTATATTGTGAAAATGTTTCTCCTCAAACAGAGCACTAAGGTCGCCTGCATTACCATACATATTAAACAATCAGATGAATGTCCGAGTGGCAGCAATCTTTCCTCTCGTGTTTGACACTAGCTGGAACAAACATGTCACCACT
The DNA here is from genome assembly GCF_902713425.1 of Acipenser ruthenus. Lineage (NCBI taxonomy): Eukaryota > Metazoa > Chordata > Actinopteri > Acipenseriformes > Acipenseridae > Acipenser > Acipenser ruthenus. The sequence goes on from NC_081211.1 coordinate 856,310, forward strand.
GGGTTATTTGCTGATACGGCAACTCTCTCCGTAATTAAATATTTATCGATAATTGATTTCGTTCTCCTGCTGTTGGCATCTGTTTGAGTGAAACAATCCCCTGACGGTTCAAAACACGAGTCCTGATGAATGATGGTCAGCTTAGGGACAAAATTCTTTATTTCAACAGAAAAAAAAAAAAATGTTAAAAAAAAAAGATACGGTGCTTTATGTAGAACGGCTTGTTTTGCCAATTAAGCCCACATCTTTCAGAAAGACATAGAAAGCAAGCTGCAGAAATAGCAATACTGCTGTGTTTATACAGAAGTACAGCGTCTACAACAGCGGACTAAAGAAACAGGGTCCTTGCCCCTGTCACACGTTTATCTGTACTATGAATAAAGTAACACGGTTGGTTTGGTACTGAGTCTAAACATAGCATAGATGTGCGCTATCAATTTAAATGACTTTGCAGAAAGGATAGTATGCATTTTTGTAATAGAATAACAATGATTCAGTAGGTATTGATATGAGTTTAATTCTAACTTAGATAATACAAAAAGTGCTTATAAATACTCAGTACAGGGAGACCAGCAGTTGGCTTGTTTATTGAGAGGGTAGAGCGAGTTTATGTGAATCCTTGAATCTGGCTCTGGTGGCAACGTGTCGCAGTCTCATAGATGCATGTGAATTCATTCTCCAGCACGCTTTTTCATCCTTGACGGATCACAGAGTTACCACCGTATTAAAGCAGACATGTGAATATCCACGTTGAGGCCGACACAATATCGCCTGTCAGATTCCAGGGATCGATCAGAGTGCTGCGAGTTAATTACAATTTAAAGGTGGCCGAGGGGGAAACAAAATAACCATGACAGTGCAGAGTACGGCTGTTTAAAAGTGATTAATCAAATTAGGGAGGGGTTAATGGTTCATTCGCAACTTAAGGTAACAGGTGTTGCAATTTAAATACGTGACCCCGAGGAGATTTCGACTGATGATAACAAACTATCAAGGCATGAGAAAATAGATGTCTTCATTTTACAATGCTACCTTGTTTCGCTTTCTGACTTGCACATCGCAAAAAAAAAAAAAAGTATGGCCCCCGCACAGTAGTAAAAGTGCTACTGTGTGGTGTGTAGGGTGGGTGATGGGATTGGGAGGTCGTTTGTTTGAATACAGGTCTGCTCCAGTTGTCCCACCATTGGCAGTTCATGGAGTGTCCATTCAGCTCATTGGGAATCAGTGATCCCTACTGGTCCGGTGCCCGACAAGACCATGCAGAGACTGAACGAGTTCACACCTCATGGTTCAGGTCAAATGCGTTGCTTTGGTTTGGAAGGGTAAAAGAGGCGATTAGCTTGACAGTGGGAATGCAGGTCGCCCGTTGATCTTCACTCCTGTTAATCAGAAACTGGGTTGCATTGGTGTGTCAACATTTCATGCTGGATAGAAAGACAGGGCTAAAATAAGTGATAAACATTTTTGATATCTATATATATGCAGTCATTATGGTCTAGCCAAATTTGTGAATCTTGAAACATTGAGGGACCATTAAAAGTTGCTCACAGTGTATAACTTTATAAATGATTATTATTATTATCATTTGTAGTATTTATTTCTTTCAAAATCCACGTGGAACTGAATCAGATACAACCATAATTATTAGTATGAATTATCTTCCGGCTCAGGCAGCTGCTTTCTCATTATTTCCCCTGGGTCCCTCCATCCCAAACCTAATTACTGCTCTGTGATTAATATCAGTTTGTTAGTCACCTTTATGCTTAATAAGGAGCAGGAGGATCTGCCCTCTTGTACATTTCACGATGTTGTGTCACACACTATTAAAAACCCAAACCTATTCCCTATAATGGCATCTCGAACTCGTGCTTCACTTTCTAACCTGTGCTACAGAAGGTACAGGAGGTATAGAAATAACTGGCCATTTTCCATTGGGGTTGTGTATTTACAATGTACTACAGAATGTAACTATGTGTGCAAATACAGTGTAAATGGAGATAGTCAATATAATGTGGTGCCGCCTGAGGAATTGGATAATTACTGATGAAATAACAGTTGTAAATAAATAAATCAATGGGTGTTCATATATAACATACCCCCTCCGCACCAGCCCACATTTGATTATACTCAAGGGGTGCTTTAAACATCAAGAAGACATTTGACATTTGGGATGGCATTTATTAGTTTCTGTTGTGTTGTTTAGAACTATTCTTGGTAGTCTGTGATGACATTTTGCAATAAATATATTGCTCCCCCATGCTGTTCATGTCTACATACAGGACTGTCGTACTTTTTAAAACTGGCAGTTTCATTTGACCTCTTGTCTCCAAGTTGATATTTTAAGTGTGCTATCCTTATATTAACTCTTTAATTACCAATTTCCTTTCCTTTCTTTAAGAGGCTTGGTGGTCCAGTGGTTAAAGAAAGGGGCTTGTTACCAGGAGGTTCCCAGTTAAATCCCAGCTCAGCCATTGACTCACTGTGTGGGACCCCGAGCAAGTCACTTAACCTCCTTGTGCTCCGTCCTTCAGATGAGACGCAAAGCCGAGGTCCTGTTGTAAGTGACTCTGCAGCAGCCTGTAAGTCGCTTTGGATAAAAGTGTCTGCAAAATGACTAGTTAATGATAATAATATAAGGGGCTATCGATAACTATTAAACATCTGATAGTGCTGAATTTAGAAATACTAAATAAATCTTAATAAATTCAATGACAAAACGTTTCCAGTAGAAGTCTCAGTGCCAGTAGAAATCTCAATGCCTTCGCTGTTGAAAAGGAGTCCAGGCTCACATGTTTATACAACTGGGTAGGGGGACTTTAGCCCTGATTGATAAAGTGTAAATGGAGAGTGCGTGTGATAATTACCCATGAATGGGACATTAACCCGGCAGGCTTATGAACGGTTAGTTAACGCTTACATACTGTTCACCTCTCCAGGGATATAAATACACAAACCCAAACTCATTTTCAGCATTGAAAGACATTGAAGAAAGGCTTCTGGTCGAAACGATTGTCATTGCATTAATTAAGTTTCTTTTAGTATTTCTAGATTTACTGAGTTAGAAGGTCTTGGGTGTATGTTTGACTATCTAAGGCAGTTCCTAATACCACAGAACTGAAACATAGATAATAATAATAATAATAATAATAATAATAATAATAATAATAATAATAATAATAATAATATACTTTTTTAAATACTGTATCCAACCTTCTGAAATAATGCACAATTAACCTGCATTGAAAGCGAGTGATTCCCATTCACGTCATATATTTCAAAACGTGATGGTGACCCCACATTCTTCAGATCGTGCGAATAGGGAATGAATAAATCATTAATTTTCAAACACCCTTAACAAGCACACACACACACACACACAAGATAAATGTGACAACCCACTGAATATGGCACACTCATGCTCCCCAAGTTGCCAGTAAAGCCACCCGAGGGAACCATTGTGATTTTAATTCCATTTCAGAAAGGACCTGAGGCACGCTTTCCCTCCCCATCAGCTGGAGACTTACAGTATATTATTCATCGTGCCTGTCACAAGACGGGGACAATCTAAATATGTCAGTTTAGCAAGGATGCCCATACACCCATTGCTGGCAGTGCTTACAGTATACTGTACTTAGCCACATTCCCAATGACAGATCAGAGAGTTTCAGGATTATGGCTGTCATTCAAAACACCACAGTTGCCTAAATGTATTTTAATCTGGTAAAGAAATAGTTGGATCTCAAGAAGACAGAAAGGCTTTCAGAGACCTGGTAATGATTTCTATTGAGTGGTCTTAAAGATTTAATATTTACCTCCCAGAGGCCCTATCAAAGCTGTTTTAACAGAGAATAAAAACACTTGACATGAGGATATAGCTCAGCTTTTTTTACTTGCTTGGTCTTGGCAAAAAATACGTGGGTTTACATGTACATGGGTTGAGCTTCATGTCTGAAACTCTGCATAGCTTTACATCAGGGCTTCTCAAACTCAGTCCTGGGGACCCCCTGTGGCTGCTGGTTTTCATTCCAACCAAGCTCTCAATTACTTAACTAGACCTTTAATTGAACTGATAATTTGCTTAATTAGACCTTTTTACTTGTTTTCAGCTCTTGAACAGTTCATTATTTCAAGTTAGCTATAGCATTTGATAAGTAACTTGAACTGCAACTGTTTAGAGCTGAAAATATGTAAAAAGGTCTAATTAAGCAAATTATTAGTTCAATTAAGGGTATAGTTAAGTAACTGAGAGCTCGGTTGGAATGAAAACCAGCAGACACAGGGGGTCCCCAGGACCTGGTTTGAGAAGCCCTGCTTTACATAAAAAATGAAAATACAACAGTATACATTGTAGCAGCTGCTTAGTTTAAGAATTAAGAGGAGCAGCAGTTGGCAAAAGACAGAACTATCATGTTAGCTTAGTTGAGGTTTGCAGAAGTGGTGTTGTCCTGATGTGAGTGTCTTGTATCTAACGTGAAATCACTGTTTGATCTAATAGGATTAACCCTCAAGACTGCCAGGTTAATCGCTCACTCATGATACAGAGGTGATAGCAGACATCTGCATATTATTTCATAATGACCCATTATCACCTTCCCAGTTTCTCAATCAGAGATGGCAGGTGCTGGTGAACATCAAAGCGCTATTCAAGAAACTAAGCATGTTCAGTCCTCACTGAAATCATATACTAATCAGTTTCTTTTTAGCTTGTCCCTTGAAATACTCTGATTCCTTACTGTACTCATGGACTCATGGGTGTTTCGTAACTAGGGATTGAAAGGGAAATGCAAAGGCTGCTGGGAGAGGAAAGCTTTTGAGACCTGTGTCTCCATCAAGTCACACGGTTATGACAACAGGCCCTTAATTGTAACAGCCAGCTGACCAAATTGATTTTGAACCAACAGTGTGCAAGGAAAACAACTAACAACAAAAATACTGTGTTATAAAAACATATAAATGAGACACATACGAGAAACTGGAACCCTGGCATGAAGCTTTCTACAGTACAAGTAATGTGTCATTAAAATGTTATTTACCTCACCTCAGAAGAGCTTTTTGCTGTAGCAGATCTGAATTAATGATTGCTAATAACCCCAGCCAGCTTGCCATCTGCTTGTGCTCCCTTAACAGACACACAGGTTAATTACTGAATGTCTCTGGAAATGGAAACCTCTCCAGTTTCTAAGGAAACGCATCTTCATCTGTGCTGAGCTCCCAGTGCCTCTGCAGTCCAGCCCTGGAACCTGCAAGCAGTGGGTTAAGCATTCTGGCAACACTGGTAATGATACTTCGATTGGCCTCATTGCGTCAACCACCTGGTTATCCAAGGATTGCCCCTAAAAGTGGCTGATGCAATTAAGTCGGTGATGTAGAATGCAATAACATATATAGCAGTGGCTTATCCCCGAGGGGTAAAGATTAATGAAATGTAACTAATAGTCAGAGAAGGAAACTTTAATTACAAACACAGAATGGAAGAAAGCTGTGTAGAAAAACACACTGAAGGTTTGAAACCAATTAATGTGTTCATGAATTCCTCCTGTTAATTGTATCTGACAGGAAAGAAAAGGTGCAGCAAGATATAACAGTAGACATAATTATTATTACATTGAGAAGCAACAGAGCAGTACTAACCTTGCTTTAATAAGCAGTTCTGCTTTCCTTGATATGAGTCAAGGTGGAGGTGCAGGATCCTGTTAGTCACGAGAGCCTCTGTAAAGCTGAGGGTGCTTCAGGTAATTACAATAATGAGTTATCTTGAATGACACAGAATACAATACATGCAGGTAGACCTGTCTGATTATGGCAAGCATGTCTGATTATAGGTTTGTAGATAGGGAATTTCAAATATAGTTTACAATGGTATTAGACATATAAAAAATAAAATGTCAATCTGTAGTTGAAAAGATTTTGTCATTTAAAAAAAGATATATATATATATATATATATTTGGAGTCGAGGATAACTCAAACCCACAGTTAAGTTAGAATGGGTTTGGATGATACATATGTTAATGGAAGTATGTCCAGGTATGAACTAAGAGGTCAGGATAGAAGGAGAATGACCACATAATTACCAGAAGAGGTCAAGACGTCGGTTTCAACTGGTGTCTTCATCAGTGTTATGTGTTCGACAGTTCTGTGCTGGTGTTTTTAATCAAGACAATTTGAGAAAGGAAACTCTGATTCTTGGCTGATTCTTCCTTCCAAATCAACACACAATCCACTAAGAATCCATTTCATTGATCTTTTCAGCCATGGAACCATTTTGTTTTTAATTAATTAGCTGATCATGTGCGTTACATCGATCCTGAAAAGTCCCTCAGCTGAACCAGACGTTTCTTTTGTTCTCTTCGAATTAAACATGTTCTTATTGATTGTGACACACAGCTAGAAAAGAAGAGAGCTTGTGAGCTTCTGCACTCAAGGGAAGAGAAGTAGATGTTGTCCTTCCATGCATTAGCCACAGTCCAATTACTGTGCACTGTGCACACCTGTGGCTGTCTGCAATTGTTTGATTCAGTACCGGAGAGTGGTGTGCAGAAAACAACCTTGCTTCTGTTTCTCCATTTACTGACCAGTTTAAAGTATGTATCTGCATGGCTTCTGCCCTTCAGGCATTAGCAGCTCCTTAGGGACACTGGAACAATGCCTCCACAGTACAATATTGATTCTGTAAGAAACCACACAGATTATTAAACCAGTTTCTCTTAGCTTAAAACTATATTAAGTATATTAAAAATAATATTTTAACACTAGAACCGCCGCGGTTATACTCATACCTAAAACCACTGGCAGTCATTATGATGCTTACGTTTCAAACAACATCAATATTAAAAGAAAATAAACTATCCGACACAACTTAAACGTTTTATTCAAGCACATCATATCAAACATCTGCACAGCCGAAACGCAGTATTTAAATGGATAATTAAACATAAAAGGGTTCATTTTCTAACTTACCACATATAAAGTACTACTTAAAAAAATGAAAAAAACTATAATAAACATTTCAAAAGAAACTAGTGTATAAACAGGTAAATGTACAACACTGTAAAAACGAGTAGTTTTTAATTTTTTTTATGTTTTCTCTTGCGTGTGTGTCAGTTGGGGCAGCACAGAATCCAGGTTGAGCTGCTGCAGCCTGCTGCTTTGCAGTTTTCTGATCAAAATGTTTCTGCCGAAGCGCTGTGGCTAGCTTCAGGATGAAATCTCTCCTACTGATATTTTCCCCGGTGCATTCCTTGCACAAAACAAAATAATTGATGGCTGCCAGGTCCAGTAGAGATAACAACAGGTTTGTGTATACAAATACAATAGAATATTGTAGGTTATATTCAAAATAAAAACATGTATTGTAAAAGGCAGTCAAAATGACTGTGATCCTGCCTTTCAAACGCCATCAGGGTATTTAATACATGTATTTAGGAAAAGTTAAGAATGGACAACCGCGTCTCTTTCACACACGCAGAGTCATTTCAATTTTAAAAGCGAAAACTGTCAAAACATTTAAAACAAAAAATAAGATAACAAATGATACCTGTTTATGAAATCTCTATATGCAGCACAGTGTTCAAAGAACAAATAACTAAGGCATTTATATATACCGGTTAATGCACTTAAATAAGCAAGCAAACCTGCATCAGGAACGCTATCTCAGTGCGGAAGCATTTCCCAGAGGCAGAGCAAGGCAAACCCTACTTGGCAGCAGTGTGTGTAACCCCACAGGCCCTGGAGGAAAGCACAACCAGCACTCTGCAATCTCATCACACCCCACCTTCCAAGGTGATGCCTGCAAACGACAGATAGCCCACCCTCTACAGCTGAGATATATAGGACTGGCTGCTGTCTCCCTCGCTGGGGGATAGTGCTAGCCCTGGTGTAGGGAAAAGTTATTTCTCTTCCGCAGTACTTCTAGGGTTTCAGTATTATTATTATTATCATTTTATTAATTGCCAGAGCGACACAGTATTGTAATTTTTTTGTCCCAGATAAATTGTAATTCTTAGACACGAATAACTAGCTTGTAATGTTATTCTTTGCACATTTAATGGATTGTCTCATCCCTGCTGAGAAAAAATATTTTGTTCTGTTTAGCTACAATATTGCAGTGAGAGGTATATATTTTGAGAGAAATGAGATAAAGTTGGCATGTTGGAATGTTGGAATTTCATGCATTTCATATTGATGTAATCAGGCCCCCAAACTGTCGATAATAAAGATTTTTTGTCACCTAAAATTATGATACGATGACATGTTCATGTGTGACTTTAATACCACATTTAGAAACACTAAAAGAAGCTTTGTAAATTCAGGAACAAGTGTTTCGTCTTCAATGACACTGAGAAAAATGTACAGTTACTTTCAGTATTTCTAAACCGTAACATCTTGTATACGTAGAGTAAAATACATTCTAAGATAACGTTCAAGGATGTAAACGGTCATCTATATTATTATTAGTTTATTTAGCAGACGCCTTTATCCAAGGCGACTTACAGAGAATAGGGTGTGTGAACTATGCATCAGCTGCAGAGTCACTTACAATTACCTCTCACCCGAAAGACGGAGCACAAGGAGGTTAAGTGACTTGCTCAGGGTCACACAATGAGTCAGTGGCTGAGGCGGGATTTGAACCAGGGACCTCCTGGTTACAAGCCCTTTCCTTTAACCACTGGACCACACAGTGAGTGTTTATTATTTTTATTATTGAGGCTAGGCACATACAACTACATGCAAGAGAGCCTCTTAACGGCTGTGCAACACAGCCAGGCTTGTGTGCAATTTTGGTTTTAAGCTCATCTCACTGACAGTGGTCAGAATCCGTAACTGGCAGTGCATCACATAACACTGCCAGCTGCATGTGCACTACTCCCGGTCAAAGTCTTAGAAGCAGATTCAATCACACAATACAATGTAGCTATATGACCAGTGAGGGGAAATGCTGGGTTTCAATCTTAGCAGAAAAAAAGAGTTTTAAAAGAAACAAAGAAGGGTTTTATTTTTTAGTGAGGTGGTAAGCTTGTTGCAAAGCCCAAAGCTTTGCAACAGAGAAGATAAGCAGGAGGGAATAGCAATAATGCAGGATTTACACAGAGGCTCAGTGTCTACAACAGCGGGCTAAAGGGACAGGGTCCTCCTTCCTGTCACATCACCATTGCCTATTCTCTTGGCATTCAGCTGCTGGTTTAATGGTAAATACTCCTGTCCCTGTTTCCTTCTTTTAGTGTATCTTGCCCTTGAAAGCAATCATAGTTCATTATGAAATTCTGTTTAAGTAGCCTGTCATGGACCTTGGGGTGACTAATATACATCCAGAATGCTTTAGCAGCACTGAAGGCAAAGCACTCAGAGAAGAAGAATGTGTTTTCCTTAATAGAAATATTCTGATCCTTGTCCTGTGTGTAGCAGCCAGACAGATCGACATTAACAGGGTCAATAGAAGACCTAATGGTATTCATACTTTACTTTGCCAGCTGTTAGCTAGCATCCTGATGCATTGTACATTCAACCATATTGTTGTATGGAAATAAAGGATTATTTTCCATATTCATTCCTGCCATAGCTGGTTGCTATGGAAAACCTGTGATATTTTCTCACAATACTTCACATAGAATTTGTCTAAGAGGAACTTGTTGTTTATTGTACCTGTCTGCTTTCTTTTCTTTCTTTCTTTCTTTTCTTCCTTCTAGCTATAATTTGTTAGCCAACATGTTTTCTTTTTCTCTAGAATTGCCAATTAAACCATTTAGGATGAACAAAGGCACACTGTGCACTGATTAAATATCAGATTTGAAGAGATAAACTCCCACTTATCTTCTATTTAAAGTCTTTCTTTAAATGTGATTAAACCCTGGGACATTCCTCTCTCTACTCATCAAACCCTAGAACATTCCTCTCTCTACTCATCAAACCCTGGAACATTCCTCTCTCTGCTCATCAAACCCTGGGACATTCCTCTCTCTGCTCATCAAACCCTGGGACATTCCTCTCTCTGCTCATCAAACCCTGGGACATTCCTCTCTCTGCTCATCAAACCCTGGGACATTCCTCTCTCTGCTCATCAAACCCTGGAACATTCCTCTCTCTACTCATCAAACCCTGGGACATTCTTCTCTCTACTCATCAAACCCTGGGACATTCCTCTCTCTACTCATCAAACCCTGGGACATTCCTCTCTCTATTCATCAAACCCTGGAACATTCCTCTCTCTACTCATCAAACCCTGGAACATTCCTCTCTCTGCTCATCAAACCCTGGAACATTACTCTCTCTACTCATCAAACCCTGGGACATTCCTCTCTCTATTCATCAAACCCTGGAACATTCCTCTCTCTACTCATCAAACCCTGGAACATTCCTCTCTCTGCTCATCAAACCCTGGAACATTCCTCTCTCTGCTCATCAAACCCTGGAACATTCCTCTCTCTACTCATCAAACCCTGGGACATCCATCTCTCTATTCATCAAACCCTGGAACATTCCTCTCTCTACTCATCAAATCCTGGGACATTCCTCTCTCTACTCATCAAACCCTGGAACATTCCTGAAACCTAGGGGAAACTGTTTAATTACATTAAAATTGAATTGCAATCCTTGTTATTCAGTACATTTTGTAAAGAGTTTATAGATGTTTTATAAATAGATCGTCCAACAGTGCATCAAATAAAGGTCTACTTAAAAAAAAAATCCCATTATTATAGATTTACTGAGGTGTAAAAACATAATAGGTCTACTTCATCAAAAATGTCAAGTGTAATCAACTTTGATAATAGACTTTTTCATATTGTGAAGTTGGTGCCAGCTTCAAATGAAGTGTGCATAACCAGCTTTTATTTTCACTGTTACAAGTACATTCCTTGCTGACTTTAAGCATCTATTTCAATGCCTTGATATAAGAATATTGTCTATGATTAGGGCTTATACTTTTTTCACATTGTCAGTTGATGTCCCTTTAAACATATTTTGAACCGATTTGCTGTCTTAATTAAACACTAATTACCAAAGGAAGTTGCTTCATTTTACCCTCATATCTTGATTGAGTTAACAAACAACTTGCATTGATCTCCCCTGATTCAATTTGAACCTGCATTTCATTCAAATTCAGCGTATTAATTTCCACTGCGTTAGTTTCTAGTAGTGCGTTGCTAATTCAAACAGTCTGGCATTCAGTTAAGGCTTAACAACTATTAATTAAGGGTTAAAGGGAGGGAGAGAGATGGAAAATAAAAACCAAAAATTAGAAGCCCTATCTACGATATATGCCTACAGGGTTCTGATTTCCATTCACAATACTTGCAGATAACGGTACCTAATGATCAAGGAGATTGTGTGTGCTTGGGAGCAAGTAAATCTTTTCAGTAAACGCACGAACGCTGAATAAAACAAATCAATAATACAGGATTGATCTGAATGGAAAATCCAGCTCCGCAGGTCCTATTGATTAACCCTGCTAGATATGTACTTCATTGCATTTGTCATGGATAATACAAATGCTTTTGTTAACCCATTGCAGATTTCTGCTAAAATGGCACAGATGTGGGGCATAAATAACTAGGTAATGACATGGTAAATTATATATATATATATATATATATATATATATATATATATATATATATATATATATATATATATATATATTGTGAAACAATCACCCTCACCCGGGTTCGTTGCCCCTTTAAGAATGCGACCCAGACACGAGAAATTGATTTTTTTCAGCGCTCACGCGCTATTTTTTTAATAAACACAACAGTAAAACAAAGTACACAAAATAAACACCTAGCTCTTCTGAGCATTAACTACACACGCAGGAACCTAACTATCACAGGACGGCTAAGCCGTTTCCCTGTTCCAACAAAACTCAACCACACAGGTTTGCACTGTACCTTTTTCTCGGGACTGCCAGGAAGCAGAGCACTCCTTTCTGCCTCCTTCCATTCAGCAGCCTCGAGCAGACTGCTTGCTCTCCTTTTAAACTCCGCACCTGGGCCTAATTTCCAATAGCGCCCAGGTGCGGATGATAATTAACAATAAAACAATTAAACAAATTAAATGAAACAATAAAGCAAACAACCAAACAAAGGTACATTCTCTCGCAGGGAGGTTTTAACCCCCTCCCTGCTGTTTCTCATAACCCGCTATTTTACACAATATATATATATATATATATATATATATATATATACACAGCAATTAAAATCCTTGATTATAAATGAAATAACATGACAGTGCAATTCTGAATTGAGGATTTTAAACATGTTAAAGGGTTGCCGCTATTTAATCTGATAGACAATGTTACTTTTACATGGCAATGATTCCAGTGATACACACAAAACCCCTATGCGGTTTACGCTCTTTAACCACTTGCCTTCAGGAGGGATTTATACCCTGGCTACAGCTTTGATAAGCCTGGTCGTTTATCCACAGTAAAGTCGGGGTGCTTTAGCAAGATGCCTGAGCCTGGCATTCCAGCAGAGGGAGATTCTCAAGCAGCCTGCTCTCCTGCTGCTAGCCTGGAGTCCTGTCTGTCCTCAGCATAATGACTTTCAGTTATTAATGCAAGCCATTTTCAAGGCACTTGTATTAGAGCATCTGCTATTTGCTAGCCACACTCCCCCAAGGGTTGGAATAATAATAACACCACTTATCTCGTGCTTGCAAGCTCCGCAGCGGCCAGCGGTTTCCTGGGGGGAGTCCAGTTTATTAGGATGGAAGGTCACCAGGTCTTACTATTTCCCAGGAATGCGTGGTTGTCCTAATGAGAAGTGTAGCTGCACCGTGTGTTATGTTATGTGGCTTAACAGGAAGAATAACCCAATTAAGTCATTCTTGCATGTAAACCACACATTGTAAAATACATCCCCAGAGTATGTATCAAAAATATATTAGGCACCTACTTTTTTCTTTTAGATACACCATCTTCAATTCACTCCTTTATTTTTTTTTACTTGAAGGAGACCATGTATTTTTGAAACAGGAAGTTTTAAAATGCCTGAGAGACCAAAAGTTGGTTTCTTAGCAGGTCTTTAATTGAACTGTCTGGATTAAGATAGAGAGAGCCAGAAGTATCACTGCCTAGAATGTAAAGCCCTTCAGCTGCACTCTGATTTTCAAGGAACCATACGTTAGACATCGTACATTTTAGAAATTCCATACAACTTTATTAATCATGGTCTTTATATCTGGGTACTGCTTTTCTTCATTATTAATCCATCCGATTACAGCTTCTAATCACAGACGCAACGGACAGTTAAACAAATGCCACAACAAACTAACCTCAATTGTGCCGCACATTTTGACGCATGGTATCATTTATATATTGCTGGAAGAATATGGCTCCCACTGCATGGGACACTTCACCTTTAAAGTAAATCACCGGATCAGCTGTCCTTTCACTGCCACCGAAAATAAAACTAATAGGAGGTCATTTGTTTTACTTTAAATAACTTGGATGTGCCTTGCCTGAGGGTCACATTCTGCTGCCATTAATGCTTGCTGAAAGAAAGCCTCCCCTGCACCCAGACCTGCGAAAAAGATATAATCAGATCTGTAGCTGGCAGATCTGTATAAGGAAAGACATATTGTAGCAGGAATAAGACATTTAGACCTAATGTGTTCTGCAGGCCCAGGGAGATGAACTGTTGTAGGACGAGGCCCAGGCAGCTGAATAAATATGCTCCAGACTTGATAACACTTTATTTCCTGGCTATTCCGCAAATTAGATGCCAGGTGGACCTCATTCCTCCTTCTTCTGCGTTAGAAGAGGCAATGCAGCGGCAATCCCTCTAGCAGCTTGGATCGGGGGCTTCTCAAGAGTGCCTGGCTTGTGCTTTAGCTTCCATATATTGCAATGCTTGTTTATAAATGCAATGGAGACAGGAATGCTTACAGTGTGGTGTTGAGGTGAACAAATACCACCCACAGTTAAGCATGGAACCCTACATTAATATTGCTGAAAGGGTTAGACCCACAAAAATAGTACGATTTATGTTTTACAAAATGAATTAAGCATCCATAATAACTAATTTATTTCGAAACATCATACAGTTAAAACTAACATACTGTACATGGCAGCTTGTAAAGTCTACTTGTGTTCTAGAGAATTGTAAGTGAGGAGCTAAACCTGCACACTTGCACAATTATGCAGCTAGAATATATAGTTGTCATTCTGGTACAAGCTCTCTCTGACAGGCTTACATATAATTCTAGTTATGAAATGTGCAGACATCTGCGCTTATGAGCGCTTCAGATACGTGATGTCCTTTATTAACACAGTCGAGCAATGCACTCACAGCCAATACCCCTACGCTGCTCACCATCAATTACAGGCTGAATTTACTTCCAATCTGCTTTCCTAGCTCGACAAAGCAGAGCCAAAATAACAAGCATGAATGGCTTTAGATGCATTGTCTACACAGAAGGATTATTCCACCAAGTCGGGGTACTCTAGCGATCTTGACATTGGCACAACAGTTTCATTCTAAACCTTTGTATTTTATGTTCAATGTTCAAAGATTGGCGTTCCAGCCGGATTTAGCATTTCGTGATTATTTATATTTAAGTTTATAGATAATATATTGTAACGTAATTGTTAACAACATTGTTACATACATTGACCCCTGAACAGGTTGATGTTGTTGTGCTGTAGCATTAGTGTGTGTAGTAATGGGCAATAACTTCATATCACATCACTAGACTAATGATATTGTTTTTTTAAAGAACTTCCAATGAGTGAATTAAACCACCGTTTGCGGTCCCCAGGGTCCCTCCTTATAATGAGATAATATAGCTCAAGAATAGTTTAATCCCAGCGAGCCAAATCACATTAAATATGTATTGTAATCGAGCATTATGCAATACTACATTTGGGATCTGCTTATCGAGGATCTGGGAGTGAACTAAGTAAAATCTATAAATAATTTAAAGGTGTGATAACCAATGCTTTAAAACCTATTTTGTACCTTTTATTAGCTGTATTCAAATTGGTATTGTGCTAAAAAAATGTAGTTTCTTTACTTTTTTATATCTGTATATAATCTATTGTTATATTTTGAACGACAGCTACTGCATCCTTCTGCTGTAGGTCATTCGTTCTGATTGCAGTTAGACAACGACAGTGAGTTTGAACTACAGCACAGGAAGTGATTGCACATTGTACCAAAAAAATATATATACATGAATGACTGACACAAAGCATAGCCACTGGTGCTTAAACCTGTAATGGGTTGCATTTTGGTATTTCTATTAACATATAATGTTTCTGTTAATAGTTTGTAGTATGGGGTGTGTTTCCCTATACAGTTAATAATAATAATAATAATAATAATAATAATAATAATAATAACTAAGTAAAGTCTCTGTAAGTCGCCTTGGATAAAGGCGTCTGCTAAATAAACAAATAATAATAATAATAATAATAATATTGCATTACAGTGCTAAGAACACCTCACTAAGGCACTAAGAAACCTTATATAGCTACTCTGTAACATGACATGAAACTAATAACGTGCTATTAAAATGTTATTGTAATAAACTGTTCTTCCTTGTTGATGATCGTTGATGTACAGAGGTTTATAAATGGATCCTCTAAACTGTGGCTAGTCAGTAGAGATTAAATATCTTGTATTTGTTTGTTTTTTTTCTCTTTCAAGGTTATCTCAAGGACTACTACCTGAGATAACAGCATTTGTTCCAGATAAGAACGCAGCACACTAAGAAGATGTGTTCTGATGGGTGTCCTTTTCATGAAAACAACAGCACTGCTGCACAATGATTAAACCTGATGTTTACATGAAGTTTATAATGTCTGTATGTAGTAGACCACACTTTTATCTAACGTTATGTGTCCAGTGCCCAATGAAGAGGCTTTAATGCAAAGAGGCATAAACCAAAGAAAAAAAAACATTGAATTGATTTAAAAATGGCTGTAAAGTTACAAAGCTACAGCATGCTTAATTGCAAAAATGCAAAATGCTGGATAACACTTTCCATTGTCTCTAATGACTGTGTATTTACATAGTAGTTACTCAATGAATGCATGTGTGCTTACACAAAATTACAATGTTATTATGCATAGTTATAATGCACTTAGCCCTAACCCTTTTCTGATACAATTGTGTACTTACATATCGTGCAAAAAGATTTACACATTCAGTACATTGTAAATTAATTTAAGTTAATTAATATGCTTTACTATACCTCACTGTTCTTTCCATTGCTTTGCTATGCTTTACCATGCTTTCACTATGCTTTACTATGGGAAACTTTTATAAGGGTGAGCAGAGCTAAACACAGCAATGGAACCCTGGAGGTGAAACACATTGTTTGCAAGACTAAGTGCGTATTGATGTATCAGACAGACTTCCTGCTGTAGAGGGCTTGATGCAGTCACCAGAAGCAACCTTGAGAAATAGCAACCAAGCTATGTATTTATACACATCTGAAAAAAAATGTATGTGGTGCCATATATATATGGATCATACTTGAGTATGCATAAAAATACCTCTGAATACATTAAACAAGCACTGTACTGTATATTACACAGTATAACTGCAAAATGCAATGCATTTTAAAATATGTATTTTTAATGAGTTATAATGGAGTGCTTTCTAATGCAGTACCATTCAAATCCCACAGTACCATAGCAAACCCATAAGCAGACCATAGCATAACCAGCCATGTTAACAAAAAGGATACAGAACAAATACTGGTTCAGGGGAACACTGGTCTGTAAAAGGTACAGTTCTACCATTAACAAAGGCAGTGGCAGTGAATTACACTACCCCTGTGTTACTCTAGTAAAGCAGTCCCCATCTTTCTTACCAGGAGTTTATTACACGTGTACAAATGTTATTGTAGCTGCCCCTGTGCTAGCCATTGGGTCATAGAACCAACAGACTGCAATTGTTTGAAGGATACCCAACTTTATTGAATGTATCCAAGTGTAACAGGGTGGAGGCTGGCAGTGAACCAGAAAAGCAAGCATCTTAACTGCTATGCGACCTCACCAACCCATCTCACCGACAGGGGTCAGAATCTGTAACATCAGTGCATCACAAACTTTTAGACAGTTGGGGGCTGCTTCAGCAGACTGCTTGTGTCTTACAGCAGACTCAGAGATTCAGTGCACCCTTTATCTTGCTGTTTTGTGATTCTTCTTCATTATAGTTGGAAAATGTTAGTGCCCGGTAAATATAAATAGCTGCTGTTTGCAGAGCGCATTAAGTGCTCCAGTGCACTGCTCTGGCCCCAGGTTTTGGGACCACAGGGATGACAGTGAGAGATTCATGCAGCTGCATAGCCAAGCTAATAATGCAGCTGCATAGCCAAGCTAATAATGAATAATGGATGGCGGATTCCTAAAAGGCAACTTTCAAAGCTTTAAATAATGACAGCGATGCTTTTGCCTAACTTGAAGTGTAGTGTAGGTGAAACAATGAAGCTGTAGCCTAATAGACCAGAGCTTGCATATCAAGCAAGGGTGGCATTCTATTGGCTTGGATGCCCAGGGTAATGGGAGCCCAGTTAAATATCAAAAAACAGCCTGGGTCACAAATCTGTTCAGCCACTCTTCTTTAAGGAATTGAAAACATGTGGTATAATTTGACTGGTGACCGAAATGGGAAGGTGATGGGTGCAAGGGAATACACATGACCTGAGCACTGAGTACAGGTAGTGAGCAAGCTGTATTGACCCAGTTCTTGATAAAGGAGCCGTTTGTATTGATGTTGCATAATGAAATAAAAAAAAAATTACATAATGTGGTATACTCCTAGTAAACAAACCTAATTATCTCTCCCAGTTTCATATGAAGCATATACATATATATATATATATATATATATATATATATATATATATATATATATATATATATATATATATATATCCAACCCAGAGAGCAAATAAGACCTCCACATTCAAAATAATTTATACAGGACAGGAGTAGTAATTATATTTGTCAGGCAATTCCTATCAAATCTGAAGAGGATTGTGTTTTTTTCATCTCTTGCATTAGTTAACTCATCTCCACCTTAACTTAATTCACATAAGAAATAAAGTAGTCTTCATTAAAATGTCATAATCATTTTGAGAGGGCTCATTTTCTTGTCTAATTAGATGCATACATGCCAGCTTTAATATAACGCCAGGAGACTGAGGCTAGCAGTTTGAAATAAAGGCATAATACAGACCTTTCCTAGTCTGACTCGGCAGGGGAAAGGTCTCACACTGTTATCATTATCTCAATCAAGTCCCAAGGAATAAGAAACCCATTTGAGAACTCGCTGCTGATGACTATGCAGTATACTAAGAATTCAGGGGTCGAATCTGACAGTGTGAAGAAGCGAAAGCTATACTATAAAGAGATTCTGGCAGTAGTTTCAAATCACAAGACAGCTGCCTCTGTCTAGTGTGTTTTTGCATCTGCTCATTTTCTGGGGTCCTTCTCTTGAGACTCAAATGAGTCAATATTTATTAACTTTTTTTATTACATTTATTAAAATTACGCTCCCCAAAATCAGCTCTGGCAAACTGAAGTTTAGTGTGCGCCCTCCGATCCCATGAACAAGCCAATTGCCTCTTTATACCCAGGAGCCCAGGAGGCGAACTCTGGTGCCCAGCAGGGACGAAATGGATTGGGGTAAGATATAATTCCCTTCCTTGCCGATCATTGGACATATTGTTTATTGAATGCCAAGTAAGATACTAGCTATTCGACTGGCGATTTGTTCTGAGTATTGTAAGCTCCTACAATATGCTTGATGTTTACGCGACTCCATCTTAAAAGTTAAAAGTGAACTGAACCATCGCTCTGCCTAATTCCCACACTAGCACACATTAATGCATTGGGAACCTTACCTACTCAATAATGAGAAACACCCTTAAAAACAAAAATTCTACCTATGCATCGTGTCAGACCGTGCGTCTTGAAGAGCACAGGGTTAATTCACCAACGAAAGCCTAATTTCAACGTTGAGCAGCCACAGAAAAATAAAAAAAAATAACAGACAGTGGGACGGAGAGAAAAATGTATGTGTTACACATGAAAATAAAAGATCTGTATGGCATCATCACTCAGCTAGCTTTCATGATATGGGTATAAACAAGCTAAATGAACTGAATAGAAGTTGTTTTTCAATTTTTGGAAAAAAAATAAAAAAACGTTGCAAAGGGCGGTATGGCAAACGCCAAGCCGCAAGGTTCCAGAAGATACAGGGTTGAGAGAACTGAAGTAATGTCTTCAATCTAAAGACGGATTACTGGGGTAGCTTTAAGGAAAGCAGGCACAGTGCCACTTTATTTGTGTTGGACACACGTTCAAGGCTATATAATGCTGTATAACTACACGCATAATCCTTTACAACCACTTTGAAAGCAAACATGCAGGTATTCGTATCACCTTTGGTAACACTTTACATGGCAGTTACTTAGTAAATACATGTGTACTGACACATAATTACAATGTCATTCTGCATGGTTACAATGTACTTAATGTGTAAATCTTTGTGCACAATATAACCCTAACCCTAACCCACCAAACCCTGACTCTTTTCTGATACAACTGTGTACTTACATATATTATGCAAAAAGATTTACACACTAAGTGCATTGTAATTATGTGTAAGTGCACATGTATTTAAGTAACTACTATGTAAATACACAGTAATTAGAGACATTTGATATACCACACCTTTGTAAAATGCATTGTCGTAACATGTTTTATCCATAATTATGTAATTCTACAAAATGATATTATTTAATAATATCACAATAAAACGAAAAATAAGGTGTTAACAGCTCTCTACCACGCTTGAAACTCTGAATATTCAGTTCCGGTACATTTGTTTTGTAACAAATGTTTTATGACAACATGTTACAAAATCTCCAAAGTAGCTCCGAAGGATTTTGCACATATTTAAACAATGTTATGAACTATACATGGCATTCAATTCAACCATGCCAGGGGATCTCGATATTACAGTACACCAATGAACAAGATAGTGAGGCAATTGGGACTTAATCATAAAACCTATCCGTGCTTCATTAGTGATTTTGTACAATGTGGCCTGGGTAGGCTGGAGGTCAATGCATTGATGTGGAAAGTGTTTCAGTGTTCTTCAGTGGAAAATGTTTCTTTACAGATTGGACTGTTGGATTTGTTGTGTGGAAAAAAAAATAATTGCAGATATGCCATCTTCTCCCTAACAGGCATAACATGTGTTCTTGCTCATTATGCAACTGCCATTCGCTTCTCTCTTTATTCCTGAGCCCTTGAATGCTACAGAGGGTTCAAACGGCTGCGGTATTCCTGTGGCCAGTGCGTACGGCGGGGGGGGGGGGGGGGGGGGGAGGAGTTCCTTCCGATGACGGCCATTTTGTCAGTAATTAATTCACAGAAACTGCGTTGAGGTGCTGCTTGTAGAACACAAATGCTTCAATTTCTGGAGCATTTAAGAAGCAAAACAGAAATAACATGCGATCTGTCCCTCACGCAGTCATTAAGTTAATGAGTTTTAATATATTCTGTGTGTACAGACCACTGCGGAGGGAACAGCACACATTTATCCATTTCGATACGGACTGGTTTCTGGTTAACCTTCCCATTTTCACACTGCTAAACTCATATCTTATCTAATGTGTTAAACTTGCACTTGTTACAGTGTGAAAGTAATTACCTTCATGCAGTCATTTTAACGTGTTCTAGTTAGACAGCTTTGATGTGAAGAGTTAAAGAGAAATCTGTATATTTAAGAAAATCCCATAGTAAGCTGGACTATAAACACATTTTATTTTGCTAAGAAGATGCTCAGAATTTACTCTGGGGTATTTTCCATTATTATTTGATTTGATTTGATTAGGTATATTAAAAAAAAAAAATGCAGTGGTGTAACACAGATAGAAGTGCATTTTTTAGGAACAAAAACAAGTTTTGTAATCTCTCAGTCCTTCCTTGCTCCAATCGCATCTTGCACATACACACAGCACTCCCCGCGTCCTTTCAATACACGTGCTCTACTTTGCTATTTTTGGTATAAGAAAGGGCAATGCAATGCATATTTAAATACAATCTGAAATGTAAAACCCTGTCTACACGGGTAACATGTTTTTTCTTTCTTCAGAGAGGTTCCGTCTTTTGAAAATGATAATTATGAACTAGTGCACTCCGGAAAACAAAAGCTAATCAACCTCTGCTAAACAAATGAGCGTTTCATTAAATAGCCAACACATTTCTGAAAGTAATTGGATGTTAATAAATGCATTTTGAACAAATTATGCTCAACGGTGCGGCATGACATTCTTTAAAAGAGTCCAAAACTTCAGGGCATCTTTTTATTTTATTTATTTTATTTTATTTTTTTAAATCTCTCATCATGGATAATGATCTAATTAGCAAAGGTTTGGCCTGCTCAGAATGGGGTTCCTCCAGGGTTCTTAAGCCTCGGCAAATGATGATCTCAGCAGAAAAAAAGTCATTGGAGGGGTTATTATTTATTATTAGTTTATTTAGACACCTTTATTTAAGGCAACTTACAGAGACTAGGGTGTGTGAGCTATGCATCAGCTGCAGAGTCACTTACAGCAACGTCTCACCCGAAAGACGGAGCACAAGGGGGTTTGCTCAGGGTCACACAGTGAGAGTGAGCTGGGATTTGAACTGGGGATCTCCTGGTTACAAGCCCTTTACTTTAACCACCAGACCACACAGCCACCATAATACCTGGATCCATCTTTACAATAAAATATTTAGCAATTTGAGATGTAC
The DNA here is from genome assembly GCF_902713425.1 of Acipenser ruthenus. NCBI lineage: Eukaryota > Metazoa > Chordata > Actinopteri > Acipenseriformes > Acipenseridae > Acipenser > Acipenser ruthenus. Next base: position 878,069 of record NC_081211.1, read on the forward strand.
TTGCATCGATATATATATATATATATATATATAGAGAGAGAGAGAGAGAGAGAGCGAGAGAGAGAGAGAGAGAGAGAGAGAGAGAATCAAATACACTCTTGAAAAGCTCTCTGTCAAACAGGAGATCAAATGCAAATGGCTTGTTGTAAATGGCTGAACATTACTCCACCCTCATTATCTACTGACTTCTGGGGTTTTAGGAGATGGTGTCGTGCAGGGAATGGTTTTCAGTAACAAAGAAAGATTTGATACTGGTTTAATTTAATAGGCATCTAGGAGCTTGAAATCATTTCAGAGGTAAAGAGTTCAATGTGAAATAACAAAGGGGGGAGCTAGAGCTGCTATACCAACTGCAGCTTTTTACATAGGAAGATTCCTGACCAATTACATCCACATGCTCAATCTTCCTGCATCTCATATTTAGGGAGTTTTGACTTCACAAGCCAATGTACGCTTGTGCTTTCAGGGCCGATTTAGTGATGTGTATTGATCCTGGTGTTGGCTGTGTGTCTTGTGCAGGTGTTTTTATATCTCGCAGTGCTGTTGTTGCATTGTCCCTGGATGTGTCTTGACCCTCAGGTGTCCAGGCTGGTGTGATTTGCATTCTGAGAGAGAGCAGAACAGTTCGGGGGCAGAAGGCACTACAATGACATTTTGCTGCTTTTTGACAGTGCCCTACTTTGCGAGAGGTGGTTCACAGTGACAGTTTTTGTATGGTGTTTTTCATTCAGGTCAATGAAAGATGCTGAATCAGTACCATTATGCTTCTGTAGCCGGACCACTGCAAATTACAAATTCATAGTGCGGCCATTGATGATAATGCCGTGGTTTATATCTGCTCAGATTTTTTGGGGGTAATACATTGGGGGTCATTTTAATTCAATCCTGATGCTAAGGTCTTATAATTTCTGCACCATGGAGTAGAGTCCTGAAAATACATTTAAATCTGCTCTGAGTGTAGTGAATGCGCATCGACATCCTATTTACTTGTTGTTTTTTTATTCTTACCAATCCATTCAGATCCCTGGAGACTGGCTTGGTTATTACTTTAAAAGACAAAAACATATATTTGATATGACATCTTCCTTTCCTCTACAGATCAGTGTCACAATGTCTGAAGCATTATTCCTTCTAGCGCGGGCTTAAGGGGCTGAATGATAATGAAACAACACAACTTAAATTCAGGCGGCTATGGAAATCTGCAAAACTCTAATTTGTTTTGTTCTTGTGAGCAACTCCTCTCTTGTATAATAAAATGTGTGATATATATATATATATATATATATATATATATATATATATATATATATATATATATATATATATATATATATACAGTATATATAAAAAAATGTATCATTCAATAGTGTCATATGACCCAGGGCTGAAGCCGCAGTGTATTTGTCTATAACACAAGTTTAATAATGTGTTATAAACAATCAATAATTCATCAGCCACACTATGTGTTATTAAAGGTTTTGTCAGTTTTTAACAAGGAATACCAGTTTATGTAGGAGGAAGGGGATCTGCACAGGGAAATACTATTCCCTTTACGTAAGCAATATTCCTTCAGTGGACCCAGCCTGCATTGATGTGGTGTCGCTTGGTTCCTAGGTACCAGCATACTGGATGTGTTCCTTTAGTGTTTTGTTGGCCTGGCTTCATGCGCCTTAATCTGAACAAAACCTGAAAATAAATGGATACACAAATAAAGAGATCTCTGGAACAGAAAGAGTACACTGTAAAACATATTAGCTGTCACCTTTAAGAAAGATCTACTTGCCTCCGGTTTCTTACTGTGTAATTAATTTGTTTCCTTGAAAAAAAATAAAACAAAACAAAAAATAAAGACTTGGAGTACTGTTCATAATTTATCATTGAGAAAGTGTGTCATGTGTCAGCTCAGACAGAGATAGCAGGTAATGGAACACCCAGACATGAGTGACAGAAGAACACGTGCACGTGTCACGGGCACCATGGAAACAGAGTCTTAACTCCTTGTTTTATAGGGTACAGGTCAGGGGTTTACCTGCAAAACGTCTCATAAAATCTCAAGAATATCAAATACATAGTTGTAGTAACATCACTGCATTTCAATTGTCTGTCTCATTTCCGACAGCTATTTTATTTATACTGGACCATTAACTCTGGAAATGAAAACAAAACAAAAAAAAACATAAATAAATAAATAAATAACTTCCAGCTTTTCTTTTATTATATTTGTAAGGTATCTACAGTATCATGTTTTTATGGATTAAACAGAGAATGATTTAGTTATAACAATACATATATAATACATCTATAAACATGTTATAAACCAATTATTATTAATATCAACAGGCTGTATCAGTACACTGTTAGAAGAACAGATAACATTAAGGCATTTAACTCAGACTGCATTATTACATTTTACATACAATGTTATAGTATTGTGTAATTCAAATGTTATTGTAATACACTCTTATTCCTTGTTAATAATGGCCAAAACATTTCCTAACACATTTATAAATGCTTTATACAGTAAATCAAGTACATTTATAAAATGTTATTTATAAATTACAACATGTGGGGGAGGGGGAGCAGTGGATTTATTCAATGTTTTAAATTTCATCTATCTATCTATCTATCTATCTATCTATCTATCTATCTATCTATCTATCTATCTATCTATCTATCTATCTATCTATCTATCTATCTATCTCCTTAACAAATTAGGAACAATAATCTGCTCTGTAGTACTGTATAAAACAGTATGTGACAGCTGTTCAGCAGTCATGCCAAGGTAGTCACCCAGCAGCGTCAGTGAAATTGGAAGAGAGAATGACAGGGCATTTGGATTAGTGCTGTAAATTATTTTAATTTCTCTAAAGCCTGAGGTCTGACATTCTTGTAACATTAATTAAGCCTCTGGAGTTTAAAGCAACAAAGAGCAAAGAACATTGGAGAACAATAAACCAGAATCAATGTTCATTAAAGACAAACCAACACGCTACAATATTGTGGTGTGCTTGCTGAGGAAAAGATCCTTACAAGACAAAGCAAGCACCTCTCGAGGTCTCTGCCCTGCGAGCCGGTCCACATGTCTGGAGTGTAAGGGGAGGAGCTCATGACATCATTGCTCCGTTTCATTTCTTTAAATAATGAGGTTAAATACACATCTGAATGCTATCGTCGTGCTGCATCACAAACCCGCTGAACCCTGACTGTGGTTTGTGCGCCTACTTATCGCTTTCTGAAAGCAAAATTATTTTCATGCTCCACTTCCCTGACAACTCTGAAATTATGAGAACAATGACACAGCACTGGCTTGCTGCAGTGCTGCCCGTTCTCTGTGTCAGGCTTAATTAAATTGAAACAGCAAGTGGTGGGCTGGGAGAGCGATCCTTTTCCTATCGGAGGTCAGACAGAGGTCACGTGATACATTGTTAGTCATTTTATAAAACAAATTATGATGTAACGTATGTGACTGGTTTGCTGTGCAAATGGAATCACTGACGATGCATGCAGTATATAAAAGTATATAGAACATCACAGACAGTCCCCTTCTTAAATGTCCAAATGATAATTTGGTTAATTCACGAATCATGAAATAAATCATTTTTCCAACAGTTTCCTTTCTGGAACTCTTCCCATTCCGCTGTGTGCATGAATCTCATTACAAAGCTGTTCAGATTAAACTCTTCTGTATCTCGCTAAGTGCTGGGACTCCCTGATCCTTGTCGCTGTACTGTATGTGTGCAGAAATTCAGCAAAACATGACTTTGCACAGGTTACATTTTCTTTGTGTGGCTTTGTTTCTAGAGTTGTCAGGCAGGTAAATTCTATCATTTGTATTACCATTCTTACAATATGATTTTATAGAAATACATCTGTTTATTATTTCTGTCTGACTATTAAGTCTGTGTTTCATGCATTCTGTCTACGACTGTGTCTAAATAATGTGCAATTAGCACGCGTTCAAACCACACAGTTGTCATTCACTTCATTCACGTTCTCATTTGAAACCCTTCATAACCTTGCCATGTTTAGGAAGCATGACTAGGGTTATAGTCTCTAGGATCAACACTGTAATTGCCATCCTTGCAAGTACATGTAGGACACAGACCAGCCTCCTCGCTTCCTGTGTTGATTTGAGCTTCATTCAGTACATACACCCGAATTCCTTCTTCAGTTTTCATAGTCAGAAGCACATCAGCTTCCACAGATGCTATTTACATGATACTGATAAATGTTATTCGTTTTTATATGTATGCTACAGTGTGTATGAATTCTACCATTCCATCACTAGTCACGCGCCTTTTATCCATACCATTTTTCATCAGCTGTCTTTCATCAGAATTCAATTCCTTTCAAACAAATGCGACACCCACATACATCACCTGAGCCGCAGACAAACAACTGAGGGATTTTAATAAACAGCAATAACAGAAAGCAAATGTTAACAAATGCCAGCACCGAAAATACATGACAGTAAATAATTGACAGTAAATAACATATATATATATATATATTGTTTGATGTGAAGAAATTACAGAATAGACACGGCTTGGTTGAAAGCCTGCTCTATATGCTAGCTGACACCTTTATAAAAGGGTACTAGCATGCTGAAAACATACTTATATGTAATTTGGTCTTCACAAGGAAACTGTGTCAGATCACCCCTCTTTTGAGTTACATGGCTGAAAGGACCATTCCTCTATAAGAGACCTCCTTCATTTTGTACAGCTGTAACATACATTACCCCGGTGTTGTTTTACTTAAAAATTTTAAACACGTGTGAATACTGTCAAACAGTTCAAAGATACGGATCATTTTTGAAACAGCAAGGCAGAACAATAGCTTTAATAAACTCACAATGAAACAACAGAGGCCCTTTGTAGTCAAACACTGCTTTTCTTAGATATTGAAACCAAGCCTTTGCCCTACTTCATAAAGACAAAGGGACAGCATTTAAAGATATTTGTCGCTGTCACTAAGATGTGAGAAACCTATTATGGAGAAGTGTATTACGTTACATTGTATTGCACGCACTGCCATGGTTTGATTTATGATATCACAGCTGGTGATTGGTGTTTTATGTGTTTATTTACAAAATTAATAAAATCAAGTGTGTCCACACACTGAAGTGCTGGTTGAATATTGACTGGCAGATTCCACAGGAATTTAACCCTTGCTATACTGCTAACAGTTCCATCTTCTAAACTGACTCTACGGTACAGTACAGATGAAATTATGTGCCTTCAACTAAAGAAACTGTAATCATGCAGACTAAAGCAGCCTCATCCAGTTCAGTGGCAACACGGTGTCACTACAATGGTAAAGTATTGGCTCTTTAAGGAGAGCACTGGAAACACAAGGGCTAGTACAATAGCATGAGTCCATGGTAGAACTGTTAGACATTGGTAACATGTTCCTATTTAGACAAATTGTATCATCCTTGCCATTGCAATAACTATGGCTCTCTACTAGTGCCAGACTGGCCTTAAAGAAGATAAAAACTTTCTTTCAGGAATTTGCTTTTGTGTATCCAATAAACTAGTCGCTGTCTGTAGATGGAAACTTTACCCATAGGGTGTTCCCAGTGGCCTTCTTACTGAACTTGGTCAACTTTCAATGTATTCCCCAATCTGGTCTATATATAGATAGAGAGGGCAGTGTTATATTGATTTAAATTCATATTTTATAATAGGTATATGTCCTTATGAATGATAATTGGCAGCAGTATTCCTTGGAACAGAGTCACAGTTCGACCTTCAGAGGCTGTATACATATTCTATAAGCTTCCGTGACCAGAGAGTGAAATACTGCAAACAGATTTCTGTATTTATCTGGGGGAAATTCAAGCCATGCCATGCAATCAAATGGAATATGGCTACTTTGTATGGATACAACAAACCATCTTTATGATTTATACAAAAATAATTAAATAAATAAATACTGTTACACTGTTGCAGTCTCTGACTACATCGCCTGACACTGTAGTAGCATTGTAATCGCCCATGAGATCATGCAGTTTTAATGCGATAACATTTTTAATTTTTTAAAATGAAAAACGTTGCCAGGTGCTAGCGTGTTCAGTAAACACAATTTACAGACGTGCTTGTGTATCCACAATGCAATAACTATGGAGCCACACATGCATTTTCAGGTTAATTGCAGTGTAGTTACAGACATAATATGTAACGGGTTACCATGCTACGTAGTTGATGGACCATTGGGATCCTATCAGACCTGACTTGAGAAAGTTTTGAGATCAACCAGCTATTAGGAAGCGACCGAACAAGCATTGATGAACCACATGGCCCCTGTATGGGCTCAGTCTATATAGGATTGGTTAGCCAATAGGGTTAGCGAGTTACAGCACACCTCCAATACAAACCCCTCCTAGCTCTCATATCTACTCTGTTTACTGTTTGGGAACGAATCAATGCCGTCGTTATTTAATAGCCTAGTCCCTTGAGCTGAGTATAATTACCTTAATAAACCCATTTTACCGGGACCACTACTAACAGATTCCTAAACTAAAGTGTTACTTATTTATCTAAATACAGAAGGCAAGCGGATGGTAGAAAAGCCATGCACATGGAAATGCAATCATGGTCATTTAAAGAATGAAGCTGTCTGTATCCAGGGCTAACATGCTGAAGATATTATTAGAAAAGGGCACTATCTAACGATCATAGGTTCATTAACCAATTGAAATTATAAAGATTCTGTTACTTGAACAAGAATGCCCAAGGGGACACAGTCCAAAGCTAATTGGGTGGCAAACAAATGTTATTAGATTTGAATGAACAAATGCTCACCTTTCTAAAACTTTACTATAGTAATAGCAAAGCAAAGTGCAGTAAATGGTGAAAGCATGGTAAAACACAGCTAATCATTGTACCGTACAGACCAGAGAAATATATTAAAAATAAAATGACAAAGCTTAGTAAACTTCAGTAGATGCATCTATTTCAATCATAGTAAAAGCATGGGGAAAACTGCAGAAATACCTATTATGAGAGCCGATCATTTTCTAAATTGTTTAATTGAACCAAACATCCCGATTTTATTCTACAGTACTATCACCCTTTTTGTACAGCCTGTTATATTTGAAACTAATCTAAACTGCCTACATGTCGGTAGCAATTAATTATGCAGCAATGCAAGCCTTGTTAACATTAAAAGCTGTGCATTTGTCCAACTTGCCCCTGTTTACCCCCAATGAACAGCGTATCAGTACTATCTTGAGATGCATGCAAAATTGATTCTTTGTGCTTAAAACAGTAAAAATGCTGTTTGTCAGTTTTGTCATGAGCATACCCTGTAGGCAGAAGAAAAAAGACCTGAGTAAAATATCAAGAGCCAGGCTTGTGTCTCCCGAGCAGCCTGAGAGCTGAGAGGCAATGTTGAAATGACAGGATTCAGAAAACGATCTCTGTTCCATGCAGAATGAGCCCACCGTGTCGTCCTATGAAATTAGTTCTTCATCAAAGTCAAGTCTTGCACGATCCTCTTATCTGATCAGCTTCTCTAACCAAAAATCTCGTCAGGTTTATTTTACGATCTATTCAGCTTACAGAGAAGCTTTCGTTTTTAAGCCTACTGCTTTCAAGGATCAAACTCTCTTCCTTTTTGTTTTCTTTGCAAAAGGAAAGTCAACTATGTAGGATGATGGATGATTGGTTAAAGAACATTTCATAAAGTTTTTCTGAGCTGGATGAAGTCCAATTTATCCATCCATCACACCAAATTTCAACATCCTGGGGTGTATTAGGACCCCACCCACAGTCCAGGACTACCGCCTTTGCATTTGTCACTGGTACTGTGCTGAAAGTCATCTGAAATCAGTCCTGTTCATCTCCATTGGCAGCACATTCCATCAACAAAGAATGGCACCTGGTTTGGATTGCAGCTCACCAGCAGAACTCCATCTCTCCACCTAACTAATTACCTAATGAGAATGCAATGCTGCATATGTACTGTCCAGTTGCAGATATGATTGAAGACTGCAGATGGGAATGCCGGTAGGCTGTCCCAGTTTGGTACTGGAACAAGACAACGTACAGACAGTTTTAATTTTGCTGATGGAAGTACCAATAAGTGTATCAGTGTAGAGAGTAATAGCACAATGCTGTACTTAGAACCTTTTTTAGAACCTATAGATTTACCTTTGAAATTGCTTCAAAATAGTGCTCACGGTGTGCAAAGCTGTCTCCAGACAGCCGAGCAGATAATCTCTCTCCGATGGCATTGAGAGTAACAATAGGCTGTGCAGGTATGGAAAATGCACCTCTTTGTTGGCACTGACCTTCCATTGAAGCACGTCAGTGTTTTTTTCAAACTGACAGCTTTAATTTGCATGAGATCAATAATACATCATCCAGGTTTGTCTGTACTCGCGTGGTAGTGAGAGCGAAGAGTAGATTACAAGTCTATTCAAAGATGTTTCATTAAAGCAGACCTTTGTCACCTTCCTTTGCATGGAAAAAAAAACGCTTTAATTCACCTGACACAGCAATAACACCAGCTCCATATATTCAACAAACACTCGACTGATCTTTGAGTTTCAAACCTCAGTTGTTTCTTTATCCCTTTCTTTATTCTCTTTTACAAAAGAGAATGAGAAGCAACAATTAAGCCTTTAATCATGCTAATGTTTTAAAACCTGTCTTCCAAGATCATGTGAAACCCAAGCAGCAATGATTGTTTCTCTTCATTAAAACCAGGAGTTATTGTCATATTTCACTTGCCAAACATGCAGTAGGTAGCTGTTTTTGTACATACAGTAAATTTGTTTGTCATGATGTTATCCAAAAATATTGCCAAGGGGTGCAGGATTTCAGATTTGGAAATGGAAGAGGACACATGAAATTGGGAAGGGTCCAAATTGTAATTGGGCAAGGAGCACATCTGGCTTTGGCATTGATGTGCCCATTGCCATGTCTTTCTGGGCCTCCAAACCATGTTGATAACATAATTTGAAAATACTAAAAGAAACGGAATAAATTCAATGACAAACGTTTCAACTGGAAGTCTTGTTCAATTTCTTCAAATCCCTTTTAAAAGTTTACCCCTGTATTTGTGAAGTCTTTCCCATGATTTCACTATGGTTACACTATTCATTGACCATAGTTTACCATGGTTTGACATGCCTATTAATACGCTTCACCATAACTTGCTGGTCTTTACAGTGCTTATCAGTGCTTTACCATGCTATCACTGTGCTTTATTGCATGTTGTTAAGCTTTACTATGGTAACATTTTAAAAGGGATTAAAAGGCTTCTAGTCGAAACATTTGTAATAGTTATGCATGGCAGATAATTTAGCAATAGTAAGCACACAGGCAGTCACAATGCTTGAGGCACAGGTATAGTATACCTGTAGTATAGCACTGTGCCAACCTGTTTGCAAATGAATGCTAAAATAGGTCACCAGTATGCATGTAATTCATTACTTTCTGTTCTTAAACAGAACGACAAGTCTCTCCGGAACATAAGGAATAATTAAAAATGAAGCACAGCTGTTGTACCACAAGCCATTGTCTTGTTTCAATGCAAGCACAACTCATGAAATGTCTTTTGTGTCTGCATTTTAATCAGCAGTTGGAGAAGCCTGCTTAATTCCCTCATCATTACACTGTCATGATGGCTATTTTAATTAAATTGAATTGCAAAAAGAGAAAAAGAAAAAACAATCAATGTCGTTAATTATTAATTTATTTATTTAAAAAAAAAATGTAAAGGTTGGAAAACCAAAAATTCAGAATCAATTTAAATCTAAACTTAGATAACTAACGCTCCCACACATCCAGTGATTGATTTTAATACTTCAGCAGGACAGTTTATTTAAGACGGAGAATGCCATTCATATTGAGAGTGGCTGTTTTTGAAACCAAAATACCTATTCAGTTCAGATAGGACACCCATTACTTATCCAATATGTGTACATACATATAGTTGTTAAAATGATATACTCATTTGCATTCTTTCTCCAGTATAGTCCTAAAATATGGCCATATTAACCATGTCCTAGCATTTACTACAGCTTACTATGCTTTTATCACAGTAGTCTATGTGGCAGCAGTGTGGAGTAGTGGTTAGGGCTCTGGACTCTTGACCGGAGGGTCGTGGGTTCAATCCCCGGTTGGTACACTGCTGCTGTACCCTTGAGCAAGGTACTTTACCTAGATTGCTCCAGTAAAAAAACCCAACTGTATAAATGGGTAATTGTATGTAAAAATAATGTGATATCTTGTAACAATTGTAAGTCGCCCTGGATAAGGGCATCAGCTAAGAAATAAATAATAATAATAAACCTGATAAAGTTTTACATTATCTCCAAAAGAAATGTCATTTCAATTGAACTGCTCCTGCTCTGAACAAAGCTCTTCAATTAATGTACCTCTCAATTTAGATAGCTGTCTTAATATGTCAATTTAAACGTCTTCATAAAGAATTAATTCTGTGTTTGCTACCCTATTATCGGCTTACAAAGAGCTATTGCTTCAAATTAGCTTAAATTACATTTTTATTGTGTTATGAGTTGGTTACTAGGGACTAGATAATGGTGTATTAATAATTAATAGGCCCGTTTCCTGCTTTTAATAATTTGACAGGTTGACATTGGGGTTGTTTCAACATTTACACAAAGTGATTGACCTCTTCAGAATTCTCTTTTCAGATGGTCTTTGAATCTTTAAATTGTACTTTACTGCAGGTACGCATTGTAGTCAAACATTCTCATGCAGCAGTGTATCCTGAGCAAACTTTAGCTATATGATTAGCAGACCACAGCAACGCCAGCAATAGCAACATAATGGCTTTGTAATGCCATACATATTGCAGAGTGGAGTGGTTATCACAGCATGGATTATCCTTGTGTACTGGTACATATAATCGAATGGTACCCGTCTACCAATGCTGTTCCTTAATACAGAAGCTTTTTAAGATTGTAGTCATGTTCAAAGACAGATTGACGAGGATTCAAAAGACTTTCCTCTGGATTCACATTCTGTAACGCTATTTTAGAAAAGACTTGTTTAAACTGTAGTTATGCATTGCAATTGCACATGTAGTGTGCCACTATTTAATAATATGTGCAGTAAAAACACAGTTACCGATAACGTTGTACAGAAATCCATGTTGTAATTACACAGAAATAGGGGAGTACAGGGTAATGCCAATGCAATATGCATTTTTAAGACAAATCACCATCGATATGTCGGAAGGGGTTGTTTTCATTCGCTGATTTCTAAAATTCAACGACGTGCGACATCATGTTTATATAAACTCCACCACAATCAGTACAGCACAGTACAGCGTAATCGTGGAGTGGTTTGCGGTGTGGTAAGCTGCAGGCTTTGAGGCTTCACCTCGCCGACTTTGATAGAGGGCTCACAGACTTTGATAGAGGGCTCAGCCCTTGTACAGAGACAGAACCCCTACATTGTTTCATGCAAGAAAAACATAAGCCCTCGATTCTGATCTCTTGTTATTTTCTTTGTCCCTTGGGTTACACCAAAGGCGTCACACTGATTGCAACAGCCATTGAAGAAGAAAAGCTGCCGGGCAAACACTGCAGAGGCAAAGTGAAAGCTCTTAATGCCGTTTGCATTCCTTTTCATATGATAAATAGGACATTATTAAGGAACAAACATGTCTTTTTTGTTTAGTTTCAACAGCGTTGGAGAGGCCACAGGGGCTCCTACGGACTGGCTTACCACATTTGACGCCCCTAGGACTGCTTCTTGTGGGGCCACCTGTTCTGAAGTCAGTAATGTGCACTTGAAACAGGTCAATATTACAGGTCAATATTGAATCACCAGACTGAGCAGGCTGTACTGCACTTCATTGAACGAAGCCAGGCCACTCAAGTTCGAGTTGTACTTCTGTCTTTAATATATCATGGTGTTTGTAATGAAGGGGTCTGGGATCTACAGTAGTTGAATTGTCTGTAGAATCCTGCCAGGACCAAACAGGGATGAAGTGGGGCTGGCAGAGTTGAAAGGCCACACTGTAACATTTGAATGGAATGTGGAAGGGTCTTTCATTCTGGCACTTAGAATTCTCCAGACAAGCTCCAAGTGACTCGGTATTAAATATGCTCTTTAATGCAAGCATATTGAAATACTGAATACAGTATCCTTTTGATCTTGCAGTCCTATTTTATAAAATATTGAACAGACAGGCGCACAGAAGCTTCCTTTGCCTTGCAAGAGAGATGATGTCTCCAGCATCGTAACAAGATTCCAAAATCTACAGAAATACATTATTAACTCTCAGCAAGATTTGTCAGAAAACGTCCCTGACAATGGGTATTTCTTTCATTTCCAGCGCACCTGAGACAGTCCGTTCCCATCACTGCAGAAATGATATCTGGCAGTAAAATAATTTATGGAACGCCCTTGCAGAATGAAGCAGCAGCTGAGCTGTCCACGAACACTGCTGATATGCACAGATTTGCTCCGGGAGAAAAATGAAAATGTATTTGAGATCTGTCTTCAAGGCAGCTGGCAGAGCCGAGTGTTTGAGTTCAGAAGAACTGTTTTTTTTTTAAAGTTTCTGGAAAGTTATCCAAACAGGTTAGAGACACCAGAGGGCAGGAAAGGTTTTTTTTTTCAGTCATTCAGTCAGCTCCATCCACGCCTTCCCTTTACATACCACAGTAATACTTTCGTTTTGCAATCTATGAATGCATTGTAAAGGATGTCATGGACAAAATTAGGCATAAGAACATGTAACAAAGGCATTTATAGAAAACCTTATGATTGCATAACATGAAGCCTTGCAGTCACAATGTGTCCGGATAATGGTATTGCAATAAACTGATATTTCGTGTTAATAAACCATTAATAACATGTTTATTAAAGATTTATAAATTGATCCTTAAACTAAAACATGAACAAAACTTGAACCCTGTGGTACCTGGAGGTATGAAATTTGATTGCAAAGACTTGGTTATCACAAGCAAATTGTCAAGACACGGAAGGCACGGAATGAATTGCGGAGCGCCGGCCTCCACACGGAATCTGAACAGTAACAATTTGGAATGATTCTGCCTGGGATTCCTGAGCGCATCTCTGAGGTCCTGCTGCTGCTGCAGCTGAGTTCACACACAATTAATTACAGTAGTGATGGGGAAGCGGCAGCTGTGTATAGAGCTTAGCTACACACGTTTATATAACAGCATCCAATTGGAAAGAGTAAATACTGTGTATACCGTTTTGCTTACAGAAGAAAGAAAGAAAGAAAGAAAGAAAGAAAGAAAGAAAGAAAGAAAGAAAGAAAGAGTGAAAGTGTGTTAGAATCACACTATAAATCAAGCCTGGATCAGCATAAGCATGAAAATAAGCAAGTTAAAATGTACCATGGTAAACTTCTATAAGGGTACCCGAGACTTTGCTTTAACCACAGGGGTAACACACTTGCCTCTCTAACTGAGGGTTTCTCGCCTTGCCAGCGGTAGGCAGCAGCACTCTACGAGTGTCTCTTGCTTCATCAGCTCCTTGAATAAGCGGTTGTGTTGTTAAGCGGTGTGTGGTGTACACTCAGGACAGAGTTACCTATCAATGAGACGAGGATTGCTGTGACCCGAATGCTTGCCTCTTCCTAGCTTCATTTATCATGCAGGCTTGTCAGCAGAGTCCTGTTTAAGTGGGGAGCCGCAGTGATAGACCGGCGAGATGACACCTACTGTGGGCGACTCGTCAGCTCTCCCAAAATGCAATGCCCTGCTTTATCCTACTAAATTATTCTCCTGTCAAGATTTATACTTAGAAAACTGTTCATTCAAATGACAACCTGGCACAGTGGCAGCTTTCTTATTGCTTTCTTAGTTTCTGGATAAAGGTGCACAGGGCATGGAATAAAATGCATGAGGTGCCGTTATGAGAATCTGCTGATAAGGCAGAAATAAATATTCACTGGTTTCTTCACTTGTGACCCATAAGTAAATCCCTGGTGGTCCCTGAAAAATATCCCAAATAACTACATCTACCCTTTGCCAACTTTATCCAAAAAGTTGGGCTGGCCAGTCCAAGACTGTGTTCCAACCATGTTGTAAATTGTTTAAACCTCAGTCCAGACCCTAAAGCAGTATTTATAGAGGATAATCCATGACCATTCATGGAGTATTCTAGTTACTCTATGAATTAAGATGGTCTAATTACGAACGGGCCCCCAAAGTGGTAGAGTGTGTGGATAACATCCATCCTGATGAGTGAAATAACCACAGCACTCCATGGACATTCCTAGAGTATTCCTTTTACTGGCACTTTGTTTTTCCATTTTCAAAACACAATTGCAAAGTTGGTGCTGCAGGAAATGCTAGTGCAACAAAGAATAGTGAATGCATGGTAAGCATTTCAAAACTCAGAAAGGAATGGAAAATCATATTTAAAAAATCATGGCAAAGCAAGATAAACGTGTGCATGGCATAAACAAGAGAAAACTGCAAAACAACGTCACTCTCGCAAGATAATATGTAATTGCAAAGGCAATAGGCAATAATCAGCGAATGAAAAGGCAAATACAGTTTGATAGCTGATTAAACAGGATAATGCAAAACCAAATGGAATGTATCAATCTAATTGCTAATTTACAAGCATACTTTAATATATTTTACATCAATTTGCTACTGAAGTTATTTGTTTCTTGTCAGAATTTCTCTTTGATTTAACATAATTCCTTATAAGCAATGTTTATAAGCTGCTGTTACTCCCAAACAAAAGAATGTTATTCAAATCAGGGAAAATTACACACAGGGAAATAAAAAGCACAAAAGTGCTTCATAATCAAGCAAATAAACAAATAATCAAGTGTCTTTCATTTTATATTTTTCTTTTTCTGCTGCATGTTAAAATCTTTGTCCTTGTGGTTACATTTTGAAAATTAGGTGCCATTTATAAATTACGTGCTTTTAGAGATTCGCACAATGACTGATTGGCATTAAAATACGAATGAAATGTTAATTCTGCTTTTGAAAGCTTATACAAATGCATTCGGCTAGATATTACTTCAAATGAGAGGCACTTTGCAAATGCAATCATGAACAGGTAAATGGAAGAAATAATTTTCCAATGAAAAGTATCAACGTTTTTAAAAGTGAAGCATGCAAACTCAAACTGTACAATTCAGAAACGCTATGACAGCGGTCTCCTTCAGTTTTGTCATGTTGTACTTTCCTTTATACAAAGCATAGCTTAAGTATGCTTAATTACTAGTGCTACCAGTTTGCTTTTCAGTGTGTGTGTGTTTTATTTGTGAATGTGCATTGTGTGGGTGTGCGTGTTTAATAACCTCTCTGCTCTATATTGTTTAGGTATGCTAAATTAGAAGGCAGAGAAAGGGAGGCTGTTACACTCTCTGAAAAGCGTCCATCTGCTCTGTGTTGGTGGAGAAAAGAACAAGAAAGGGAGGCTCTTATACTCTCTTGACAGACTCCCTCTGCTCTGTGCTGGTGGATAGAGGAAAGACCTTATATATGTTATTATTATTATTATTATTATTATTATTATTATTATTATTATTATTATTATTATTATTATTAATAAACGGTTTCCTTTAGCCTTTGTTTTCCTGTACCCTGCCATGATATCATTCTCATTCTCTGAGTCGAGGTTTGTGAATCAATACACATGTTCATCCAAAGCAATTTGTAGCATTTGAATCTAGCAATTCCACTTGGACTCAAACCAACTTAATTAGGAAGAGGGGTTATCAAATCCATTTTTCAAGTGTTCAAGGACTCATCAAGTGTATGCTCAGGTTAATGGATTTCCAGTTAGCAGAGGAAAGATATGCACAGAAACAAATTGATGTTATACCCAGAGTCAAGTCTGACAAGTCTCATTGGCAGAAAGCAAAACAAGGCAGAGGGAATCAGAGCGCTGTCTGTTATACTTTTAGTTTTCTGTGGCTTCCTGTTACGAGACAGACGATAGGCTCGGCAGAGCGCCTGTTAATAGCTGGCATATTGTGATGACACAACACTACATTCGAGAGAACCGAGCGTGTTACAGTACCTTGTACCTTATACGAAGAAAACCTCACGTTATCATACTGTATGGTACATGTTTAGCGATTAGGAGTGCATTTTTATAAAGCGTCTATCAGAAACACTTCACGAGGCCTTTTTAAAACACATCCTTATTCAAAACCTAATCACAGTCTCATAGATGCGAGGTCCATTTGTATTCTTGTGATCATATCAGCTAACACGCTGGAAAATGAATCACTGTGATTGGAAGTGCTGCCCACTCTTTTTTTTTTTTTTTTTTTGCTTTATTTTATCTTAGCACTGTCTTATTTAAATCCCCAGGTGCCATTTTACTCATTCTAATATATTCAGCTTTGCATCCTTCAGTGAGAATTTCAGTCTACCCTTAATGGTACCAAGCCAGGCGACACAGCTAGCGTTCCCCGGGGAACCGTTCCTCAATAACTTACTCACTAAACTATTAGGAGTGTTTTATTGCCGAGTGGTGATTGATTCAGGTGTGTTTATTTTAATGTCATTTTTCTGTGCGTCTGAAGGTTTGTTGCTCAAGTCTGGTAATGCAATATTTTGTCAGGCTTGTTTTTAGTGGGACAGGGGGATTTATTCCATTTGCTTTGTTTTATTTTATTCCCACCTCACAGGGAAAAGATTATCATCTGATTTTTAGTATACTGGGGTATTAAATACCTAGTCTTTAGTGACAGCCTGACAAAGTATTTGTGGCAGTACTGGCTCAATTCAACCTGGACCAGGCATTGCTTATTGCAGGCCTCATTAATGTTTATTATTGCAAACATTTGCACTTCACCATACTTTTCTCAACCTGATTTACCACACATTTATCTAAAATGTACCATGCCTTACACCTAACTGTGGATATTGCTGAGTAAGCAGCTTCAAATGCCATTTTAATTGATTCTTTACATTTTGAGCTTGCTCTGAACTTTGCTGGACAATTCAAACTGCCTGGCCTTAAACAGACTCATTCAATCCTAGTCATGTGACAATGTGACCTTTCCACTCCGGTGGTCCAACCTACTCTACATATAGAAAGATAGGAAGTAGGCGGGGCCAGCAGAGAAGGTCGTCTGGGCTAGCTCAAAGCAATCTTAGAGCAAGAGTAAGACAGATTAGAAAACAAGTATGATAACTCTGGTGAAACAGAAGCCAGAACCATTCGTATTCATTCATATCATAAAGGGAAATACAAACAAAATGACATTTGCAGATAATAAAATGTAGGTACTTTTAAGCTACTGCAGCTATATTTTCAGCACGCCTTGAACATAGGGTTGCCAACTTTCCATTTTTTCAAAACCGGACAAAACCAGCAATGCAAGCAAAGTGCTGCTCAGTAATAGATACTCAGTAATCGGATCGCACTAAGCAGTGAATGGCAGAATACATTTCAGTGTAGTTTTCAAACTGAACGGACCGATAATAAAAATAAAAATAAAAAAAACGTTTGCTCAATGAACTGGCTCAGCGAGACTGGAAATACCCAAACGGCAATGAACAGTGAGTAAGAAAGACTCGCAAGAACCAGACTTTTGCTGACCGGTCAGTGGTTCTGACCGTACATGGTACAAATTCCCTTAAAACTGGATGTGTGGTCCAAAACCGGACAGTTGGCAACCCTACTTGAACAGAATAACAGTATCCATGAGACTTTTTATTTTAGGAAAGCGAACTCCATCGCAGCTATCCTTTATCATATTATTATTTTTTCCTACACTCCGGACAAAATCACTAACCAGTTCAGTACGAGGGAAGCATTATTTCATTTGCTTATCCTGCAGTGAATTGCCCTGTGGATCCTTATTTATCCTCCACAAACAAATTGGGTTATCTCACTCTGTCATTCCCCTGGCTCGTTGAATCAGATGTAAGTGCCCTTGCAGTTCTCAGATTGATCACACACACAGCTAGAGGATTCACCGCAGACTCTCTCAATGAGGTCACATTACCCAACGCTGGCCTTTAGAAGCACTGGAGTGAATTTCATGTAACAGGTTTTTTAATTCAAATACACTGAGTGCAGCAATAATTTACTATGTGGCGTAATAAAGCAAAACACTGAGATAGCTAATCCCCTGCTCATTTCAGTTTACTGTGTGCCAGTGTGGTTTGCTGATTTAAATAGAAAAGAATATCCATGAAGTACATGCATTAAACATCTGCTCTGTAAAGCTCTTAGATAATTATGATTTAAAAAGCTATAGAATTGTTATGATATTGTTTTTCAATACGTGAACATGTTGGCTCTAAATAAGCAGCAAATAAAGGAAGACAAAAAGAAAGTCCTTTGTATTTTGTGGTATCCTTTGACAAAAAAAGAAGAAACAGCCGTAAATTATAAATATCCATCTTGAGTCATCTATACATTCCATCCATCAACAGTCCAAAGCACCTCTGACCATTGTCCCATAGTCCAATTTCTGTGATCTTGTGCATATTTTAGCTTTTTAGTCTCGTTCCCCTTTCTTAACAGAGGTATTCTTACTGCAACACATCCTTTAAGTCCTGATTTTAAGAGTGACCTTCGTACTGTTGATTTGATGGACAACGACACCTGTGCCTTCTGCCAGTTCTGTTGTCAATTATCTTCAAGTATTGCTCATCCTTGTTAGACAGCTTATATATATATTATACAGTTGAAAGATAGTAGTCACCATTTACTAACATTTACTGCACCATTGTGTGATTCTAAAAAAAGAACTCCATGCATCATCAGAATATATAATTTTGTTGGGAATGCATGTATTAAATCATTTTTTGTATGTGAACGTCAACTGAGAGGAACTGGTACAAGGATTACTAATGTAAAACTCATCCCTCATCCCCTCAATGTCAATTCAGCAATATTATTCTGACACCTCTGACTTGCTCCGCTCCACACAGTGGGGCTACAATGGTTTTTTGACATAGCTGGGAGCAGACGGCAGTCTTCACCAGAGGGCAGGGAGATACAAATGAAGTAGAACGAATGTCACAGGCAGGTTGTGGTTTTCAAAGTGATACATTGCTGAGGAACATCAACATTAAAATAGGGTTTGTCTGCAAACTGGTTAACAAAGCAATGGGGAGTCACTTGATCATGAACTACTCAATTAGTTGAGTAAAACCAAGGCGAATCGTACGTTTCAAAATGTTGAATTCAGAACAAAAGCAATAAGCACGGCTAAAACATGAAATGGTGAAGCTTGACAAAAGTGTCCTTGACCAGATTAATAAAATCGGACTGAAACTGGGAGTTCAGGGAAGAATGTAGACCAAGCAAAAGTTGTGCAGTATGGAGAATACACACACACAAAAAACAGCAATGAAATATGAATAAAATGCAGATGATGAAGAATGCCACCTTTGTTGTAGGAGGCTACTTTAATTGCATTGCATCTTACGAGGAGTGTAATTTGAAAGTTCTTGTTTCTATGAATCTGTGACCAGATTCAGACACTCCCCTCGGGTCCGGTTCCTATGTTATGTTTTTTTTTTTTATTATTATTATTTACTAGAACGAGGAACTCACAGAAGATTAGGAGATTTTTGTACAGGCTTCACAGCAATAGGATGTTTGTTTAAAAATGAAAAAACGGTAAACATCTCCAGCTGTCTGTCTCAAAATGGGGTAGGAGAAGGTTTAAATTAGGGCAATCCTGAAATGGAACACAAAGCGCTCTACTGAAAGCATTTCCACAGCCACTTGGGATTGCACCCTCCACCCCGTGTACTGAAAGTGACAGCTTTATTACTGCCTTACTGTCCATTCCCTCTGGCTTCTGTTGAAGGTTCATCCTGGTGATTTGCATTACATACATGCATTGCGTCTTGCACTGTGAATAATTTGTGTCAATTTTAACATGGCCCCTTTCTGGGGTCAGGCGCTGTGGTTATGCTACAGCTCAGAATCTCTCTAGTGAAAATGACTCCCAGAATACTAGGCTCTGTCCTTTGTTTTCTGTTTGTTTGTTTTCAGGAGCAGGGCCATCAGAGCTACAGAAAAAGCATGTTGCAGTTAAATAAAGATAACCTGCTAAATGATTTATTACAACTCTTATCCGTACTTAAAATACACCTTTATAATCAGACCTGTGCTGCATAATGCTGTAAGACATGTGATGTACGCCACTCATTTAAAATACAATCATTGCATTGTAATTATACTGTTTGGTTTATTCATAAAGTATGCTATTGGAATCTTTGAACACTTTGACTTGTATATTAATTGATTTGAACTGGGTTGTGAAACAGTTGATTTAATCTGTGTGAGCAATGCCTGTCCTGCTAATCCATTGAGTGAAGTAACTGCATGTCTACTCACCCCTGTCACCAGGTCACTTATATAATCACCTCAACAAGTTATATCCTGGGAAAATATAATACATGGGAATTGAAATAAAGCGAAGCCTACACAGCACTGTGCCCCTTGCTGAAGCAAACAGAAACAGTAAGCGCTGCTTTCTGTGATTATCTGTTACACAGATAGACAGGCTGAGGGTAAGACGGACACAGACAGGATGACTGGAGCAGAAAAACTAAACGGTTGCCCTCGGGTAAACTACTGCTGGCTCTTTCCTGCCCAATTCCCCTTCACAACCGTCCCCCAGTCGATGTATTCATGAACAGATGCGCAGTGCCTTTGAAGTCCCACACACCAATCAAGAGGGCCCCATCTCATCCTGATGCAAACAAACCCTCAGTAGAGACCGAGCGTGTCTCTACTGCAGATTAAGAGCAGATTGCCAGCAGCCCTGAACACATTCAGACCCTCATATGACAAGCTCCAGAACATTCTCCCTCTTATTGCTGATGTTACTGCTGCTGTGCTGCTTCATTAGATCTGCATGCTGCTCATTTGTTTTTGTTTGTTTTAAGAGTAAGAGTTCTAGAACATTTTACCTGGTTGCATTCCTGGAATTAAAAAAAGGTAAAATTCTATGTGTTTGGAAACAAACCCCAAACATTCCCTAATGCGGTATGGCCCAGCATTCGGGATCTGGGTTTGTGTGCCACCAGACAACAACCATTATTGCCCATCACATTATTTACAGGCCAAATGACATTGTTCGGCATTCCACTAGAGTGTGTCTTTAAAAACCAGTTTATTTAATCTGGCAGATATTTATTATTTGCATTCCAGTTAGCTCTGTAGAAATGCAGTTTTAAGCTTATGTAGATCAACTGGGAAAGAAGCTATACAAATGCAGTTTTAGTTGTTATGGTTACCGCTGTGTTACTAATTGCCCTCTGACATGTTTATATTAAAACCTAACAATATCTCCTAAATATAGTTAAACAGTACATCTGAGCACATGCTAACATAACCAAGCACCTCGGTATCTCCCAAGGTTGTTATTATTACTTGTTATTGCACCTGTCATTAAAGCGCAGTCACTTGTGGTTCTTGCTTTCCTGTACTTCGGTAATAAACAACTGACAACCCCACTTCTTACAGCCGCATGAGGCAAACAGATGGAATTTCTGATAAGCAAACTTGTGTTTCCTTTCATTGCTGTGGTTGTTCATGTGCTCTGGTGTCTTCGGGGGCCTGCCGTAGAGCTGTGCGGTTTCTGTTTGATCGGAAGCCCTCTCTCCTTGCATGACACGTGCGCAGCTGATTATCCTCACCCAGAGTTCAGGTGAGCTCCCACAGGATGTACATTTTACAGAAATGCTAACCAGTGCTTTAAAGCTGAACTTCTTTATAGATCACTTACTTTCAAACAAGAACACTTTCCTTTTATCGCTGTTCTGTAGTTTGCAAAGCTTTCCTTTAAATTAGTTTTATGGAAAAAGGTTAAGTACATTGTAACAATACATAATAACATTGTAATTATGTGTAAGTACACATGCATTTACTATATGCATCATACTATACTATATATGTGAATATAGAGTAATTAGAGACACTTAATGGAAAGTGTTACCTTTAATTGTATCTATAATACCTGGAGGATTTTGGATCCCAAGGACCAAATATGTGCACCCATTGGATACATGAAAAACATAACAGCAGGATGCAGCGTTTTCAAAGGGACTCGCACAACACCTATTGACAGATGCGATCCTTCCGATCGCTCAGGGTTCCTTCTGCTTATCTGCAGTACTGCTGTCCACAGGCTGCTGACAGGGATCACAGTAGCAATCAAGCCTGGTAACTTGGAAGTCTGTCGTGGGGATAATTTAAGTGACACAGCCCATATTGAGATCGTTCTGTCATGCTTCTGGGGGTCCCTAGAACAGCTGGAAGCAGACTGAACGATGCCCGGGGGCGATTCTGGGAACTGAAGTAACCTTGCCATGCTCTCTCGCAAGAACATAATTAACTTCTTTAGCATCTGTGGTTCCGCTCCGGTTTGGAGCTCTGTCATTCGCACCTTTGGTACACAGTACAGCACATGCTTTCCGTGGAGCTCTCATTAACGATTCCACACTGAAGCTCGGTTGCATTGAGCAGCTTTGTCAGATCCTGGGCCCCTTCTAAATTAAATGTCTGAGCTGTTTATTTATGGTTTGTTAATTTTGTCTTTCTGAAAATTGAAAATGTGCCAATGAAGATTTTTTATTAAATAGCGTTGAGCCCTTTGTATGCAGGCAACGTTTCCAAACAAATAATTAAAAAAATAAAACAGCCTAGAACTGTTTCATCACTATTTTAGTACTAATAAAGCAAATTTACATATGCCCAATTTGATTACATTTTGGTTTAAGTATCAGTATATGAAACATCTATAATGAAATGTGCTCTCATTGAATATTGCCTCTTGTTGGTAACACTCAATGGCACTGTGTGCTTGCTTTAGTTGGTCCGGTTTTGCAAGCAAAAACCTGCTCCAATTTAGGTATACATGCATCTTTATACTGAGGATCAAATGGAACAGAATATCCTGAACTGCTTTTTCACTGTGGAACTGCTTAACTGTGTACCTGACGCATTGTCTGTGCAACTATTAGTAAACAAAATTGAATTAGAACGGGAATTAGCATAGTTTAATTAATGTATGAGAACATCGTAGCACGATAATTAGTTAAAAATACGTAGGCCTTTACAAAGAATGGAAAACAAATAGGTCAGGTACATTGTGTATCTGATAAACACTAAGCTTCAAAGTAACCGTGATTAATTCATTTTGAATTGCAGGAAAACAGCTACAAAAGAATAGAAGGCAATAGAATGCATAGGCACACGGAATGAAAGTGCATTTCAATCATGTATGTGCATTGTGAGCGTGTGGGAGCACACAAACAAAGCAGACAGTATTTTCCAACACAAATCAGAGTATTATTTGGGTTGTGAAAATGCCATGAAAAGGCTCGCTCTTTAACAAAAAAGACAATCCTGTCTGCGAGACGATGACAAAAGAAAATAAACAGCTAAATCGTGGATACATAAAACAAAACAAAAGACGATGTAAACCAAGTGGACCGTCATCCACGTCCAGCCGGTGCGTAATAGTATTTTCACCTGGTTTTCCTCCAGGTTGCTAACCGCACAAGAATGTCCCATAGGCAAGGTTTGTTTTTTGATCCCCTAGTCCTTTGGGATGAAATCCAAGCTCGTATGGCGTTGCGAGACCCCGAAGTGCAGCCGACCTCCGCTCACAGGCTCCAGCCCTGCAGGTAGATCCCCAGCTGGTCAGTCCGGGGCAATGGTAGATAGGTCCAAACGCACCAACAAAGGAAAGGGGATATCAAGTGCACAAGCAGCACCAGCCTTTTGCGGTTTGTACCACAGTTAGTCCTATCAGGTTTGGGTGTAAGGCTGTTCTCAGGTCGAAAGACAGACCAGACTGGCTACAGAGGCGCTCTTTTTAAAGGGGAGGTAATTGTCCAGGAAATGGGCTATTACAAGCCACAGGTGTGGGCCATTTGAGGCTAATGAGTCCCAGTTGAGAACATTAATCCCCTACCTAACCGCCCCTGCAGCCTGTTAGTCTGTTAACTCTGTGACGCCATGGCAGGCAGGTACGCTGACCACATGTCTATCTGTGGGTTATCTCAGTCACCTGTGGGCTGGTTCCTAGCCTGCCACGAGCGCCTCCTGGTGGCGAACCTGTGAGTTGGCTCACAGTGTATATACCTGTAGTCAGAACTGGGGGAGTGACCTCCAAGCCTGGATACTGTATATCACTGTTAGACAGAGAAAAGCACTAAATACATATTTTAAAAAAGACTACATAGACTACTTAATATCATGAGTAGGGTGTCTGTTTTTGTTACACAAGATGTCATGTAGTGCAGTTTGGAGGACTGCAATGCTAAGCTGCTCAAACTGTGCAGAATTATTTCTATTGTAGCAAGAAACACATGGCTTATTATCATAAATCACAAACAAACAAACAAAAAATGCAGGCTGACATGTGCTGGAGTTCTGACAAACCCTCAAAGGCGATTGGTTGATGTCTCATCATCCTTTGGTTTATAATATGGTAAACTTTAATAAAAGTGAACTGGCTTTTGGTTCTTGAGTGCACCCAATTACCCAGGGAAATAAAGTGGAATAATTAAACAGGAGAATGGGTGTAATGAGAAGCAGATTGAAATCTGTACACCCTTCTGTTCTCTTCCCCATCACTTGCTTTCTCCATTCCTATCTCATAACATGTAACCTTTTACCCGAGTTCCAATATGCTTCCATTATGCTCTGCTGGTGCACAGCTGTGAAAACTCCCAATAATATACTCTGCCGCTAAGACAACATGCATTTACAATACATGTATTTCCCTTGTTTATGCACAGAGCATTGAGTCATTCTGTTGCAAATCACTTCATGTTTAGTGGATGTCCTTACTTTTGAGTGAGGCTGAGCGATGCTGTGCATAGCTTTAGGAGTCTGTTCAGCCTCCCTTCTGTGATCTCGTTGAATAAGCTGCAGTGTTTACTTCAGAATACCACAGAAAAAGCATTGAGGAAGCTAAAACAAAGGTACATTAATAAATCTGCAAAGTAAAGATGGGAACACTTGAGTTTCAAGGTATGTTATTCAAAATAATTTGAAATGCGGACATTGATCTGCTGATTCTTATAACATGTTGTTGTTTCTAATCATAACCTACCATTAATAACATGTTTATAGATTGTCTATAACCACTTATAACGGCTCCTCAAACTAAAGCATTGCCATGAAGTTTAGTTAAAGCACAATAAACGAATAGGCTACTCTACCTGGCAACCACTGGGTTGCATTTCTTCTAATAGAAACGCATTGTTAAAATCTCTGCATGCTGATGTTAAGTACAAACCATGATTTCAAAACAGTGTTTTACTTTATAGTATACCTACACTGCAGACATCTACACTGGTAAGTGATTATCCAAGGGTCTTAGAAACAAAACACAAATCTCTTTCCAGAAATTGCTTTTTTTAATATCCCACAGTTGGACTGTATGGAACAAGACTTGCTTGAAAATTAATTGGAATCTAAGCAGGCATCAGTCTATAATTACAAAACCACGGTAATAAAAAGATATGTTAATTAAATTGTGCAAAAGACTAGCCGTGTGAAAATGGGTTCTTGTCGGTTGAAGTAATTCCCTAGCATGAATTATAACCCCCTCCTGCTGAATGAAGCAGCAGGCGTATGCCTACTTGAGAGATGTGGCATGCCAGATACAGCAGAAGAGTGTTCTTTATCCTAAAAGAGAGCTGTGCACAATGGTTTAAACCATGTAACATTGTAATGGACCAAGGGATTTCACTGCAGTGTAATATATGTCCAATGCAATACATTGACAAACCAGCCGTACTCTGAAGATGAAATGCAAATCCTGTCTTGCCAAGGCTGACTCCTTTTTATTCCCTGATAATAGCACAATCTCCAACTGAACACAAGCTTATCCTCCAAGATTAGGTTGGAGGAACACAACCCCAATTTTAAAGGTGTGTGAACATGCAATGAGAGCAGCACCAGGGTCAGGACTAACGAGAAGCGCGGGATCCCAAAGGCTACATCCACAGAAGAAAATAAATACCTCCTATGTACCTAAAGCAAATTAAATTCAACTGATACAATAAGTGTGTCTTTCCATGGACTGGGTTCAGGTTAGAGGTCTGTGTATCAATGCAATACAGTATAAATGGATATAATGACAGTAGAGAATCTACTGCAAACATTGTCAGGGTGAACAGGTTCAGTCTGAATGCTGCTCTTGCCTTTGCAGCTGTTGGCACAGGCCCTGCAGATAAGGAAATATGTTTTCAAATGGCTGCTTGCACTGACAGTATTTTTCCTGGATTTGTTTTCAAACAATGAACAATAGAACTATGAAAATGACAAAGAAATACATGCACCCAAGTTTCCTATGCAAGCATTTGCAGGGGACACATTAGCTCCAGCACAAATGTTTGAAGTGCTGCAGACTCTGAATGGGATATTCACAACACAGTGTTTTTATAGCAAGATCGAAAGCATCGATGTCTTTAATGCAATCACATTTTGGGGGGGAGAAATAAGCATCTTTCAGTCTGCAAACTCAAACACCATGCCTAGATACCATATTTTGTTTTTGCTCCAGCACACAGGAAGAATTTTTTTTTTTCTTTTTTTTCTCGCTCACAAACCTCTGGAAAGATGAGAAGGATTAAAGAGAATTTGATTGACTTGAAGTTGGAGTCTTTTCTTGGGGAAACTCATTATTAATTCCCTTAAAATAAAGTTTGTTTGACTGTTTATGCATCCCTGGGCTGAGCTGCTGCGTGCACTTTTAAATTATTAAAAAGGTCTTGAGTTTAGCTTCTACAGTCACAAATACGTTAATAAAGTAGTCGAAAAATGATGTACAGCTATGGCAAAAAGTTTTGTATTCCCCTATAGAATTAACTTATTTTGCTTCATAAAGTCAAATGAAACCTGCTGAATAATTCTATGTTAACATATTGAATTACATTCCACTTTGTAGTTTATCTATATACTGAACGAAAAACTGACTGACAAAAATGGAAAAATGTGACATTTCAAAATGAGAAATACTGTACTACTATTATGGCTTTTGATGTTAAATAAAATATCTAAATTATGTTCATATATATATATATATATATATTGTAGTGATCTCGGTTAACGCAGGCAGGCGCATCACACAGGGTGTGCAATCCACACACAGGCGGAGGACAGACGCGAACCCGGGACCTCCTGCACTAAAGCATAGAGCCGATACTGCTGTCACACAGTGACTGAAGGGGATATAAAAATTCAAAATAAACAGTTCCACTGCATGCTTCATTGATTTATAGAGCCTGTACGTTATGAGTGAACTACTGTATATTAAAATAAAAACATGTTGTACTTGTTAATAATGTACTCGTAAATTGCATTATGATTCCCACTTACATCTTTGAGAATATTAAAATCAGACAGCACTGGCATGTAGTTTATTAATCATTTTCAAAAGAACCTTTATCTAATCTGAATTGCAATAAATAATGTATTAAAAAATCCTCTTAATTTAGCTGACAGAGAACAGAACGCATCAGGGTTAATTATCTGTGTCTGCTATGGAAGTATCGTTTCAGCCTCTGTGAATGCATGGGGTCTGTAGCGATGAGCAATGCAGGGAGAACAGGACCATTTGCTTTCTGCACTCTGTCATGAGAAATTATGTAACACTAAATAATCTTCAAAAGGGGCTGCCAGAAGTGTGCATTTGTGGGATTAATGAATTGAAAAATAAGCCGCGTCTCGTTTGAATGAGAGAGACACTAGGGTGTAGTCACTTCATCTAAATGACAACAGAATTTCAGCCGTCATTAAATTTGTTTATTTCAAAGTACAATAGGACCCCCTCCCTGGCATTGTACCTTTTTAAACAAATCGTAAACATCAAGCATAGTAGGCACCTCCATTTCTAGAACATTCGTCAGACAAATGGCTAGTATCTTATTTGTCCTTCGGGAAACAGCATGTCCAGTGATCAGCTAGAAAGAGTTTTGTATCTCAATCCATTCGTCTCTGCTGTACTTCAGAGCTCACCTCCTCCCCACCTGTTTTTTGGTGTCTAAAAGGGGACAGCTGCTATCCTGCCCCCCAGCTCATTGCTTCCCTACAGTCAGACTCTCCACTGTCAGCAAACTAAATCATGGGCAGCGGTACCTCGAAGGGTGAGGCCAAAGGCCAGAGATGTAATGGAAACATGCATAGCATTGTATTTGTTGTGTAAGCTTTAATAAATGTCGTTCTCTGTCACATGAGCTTTCCTGACTGAAACATAAATACAATAGAAAATTCCAGAAAAAGATTTCCAGAAACTCATCACACTTACCCTCATAAAAGTTTTCCATAGTAAAATCAAAGTAAAAATGTAATAAAGCATAGCAAAAGCATAGTAAAGCACATGTAAACATTGTAAAGAACAGCGAGATATGGTAAAGCATATTAATACACGTGGCAAACCAGGCCAAATTATGGGAAATGCATGGTACACATTTTGGGAAACACATGGTAAAACTGCCAAAATACCACTGAAAAATACCGTGGTAAACTTAATAAGGGTATTAATTCTAAAACATATTTAGCTCTGCCTAATTCCCAGAGGGAAAATGTTGTCTTACTAAATAAATTAGTCATTTTAAAAATAGTGTTTCATGAACCAAACAACACCTTTAATACAGTTTACAAACTATTTGTGCAACTTTATAACGCATGTAGGCAGGTATGCTTATCACCACAGAGGTACTCAAACAGTGTTTCATCTTTTGCTGGAATAGAAAGTCTAACTCAAATGAGGATTAAAAACCCATAATGAGCATTGGCTCAAATTCAGTAGTAAATTCAGATTTCTTGTCCCTAAGATTGGTCTCAGGATTAGCAAAACGAGGTGCTTGGGGTTACAACGTGTCATGTTCTCCTGTAAATCTCTATACTAAAGGTGAAAGTCTTACTGAGAGCACATGGCACCAGTATAGAAAGCCCATGCACTTTAGCAATTTAAGAAAGCGTACAGGGCCTTAATGTACCAGCACTTGTCAAACTGGATTTGTACCAGAAAACATAATGGTATTTTTCCCTTATGACTATTTTTATTATAGCTTTCAAGAAAAGGAGGAAGAAACTTTTAAAACCATTTGGTACATGATTTTCCATTATATTTATTTATTTTTTTAACTTATTGACTATAAATTGGGCTCATGCAGAAGATTCGGAATGAATGTTGGTCAGCCAAAGTCGGACTCCAAACCCCCCCCCCCCCCCCCCCCCCCCGCACTCCACAAAATGAAATTCAATAATTAATTACTACTTTATTATTGGTAAAATGCATTAAAATGTATTGTAGATGCACTACACATAGAACCAGATAGATAGATAGATAGATAGATAGATAGATAGATAGATAGATAGATAGCATCTCTGTATTTTGAAAGTGGGATGCCAGCACTTCTTCAAGGTATTACATTGCATCGTTTCTTTCTTATGAGCGTTTAATTAAGTCTGACAGTCGTCAGTCATGTAAACACAGTGTATATCTGGATTATACAGTATGGACAGATCATGCAGCACGGGATTCTTCTGCCCAGACATTGGACCCTACCGGAGCCTGCTGTGGTCAGATAGTGTTTAGAGAATGGGCATTGATTTATTGCCGGCTGCAGTCAGTATTTCCTCAGATGCAATGCACCAAGAGCTCCTTATAAAAAGTTCACTGCGGTAGACCTTGGTGAGAGCAAAGTCGAGGAAAGTGCAGGTACAGCCTCAGAAATCACATACAAGGATGGTGGCGGTAATGTAAATGCTAGTTAAGCATGGAAAAAAAAAAAACATTGCCAAGTGCAATGCAAATTCACCATGGGACACTTCTAAGTAAGTAAGTTAAGTGATTGTAATATTCGCAGGCTGTGTAAAATTGTTTGACTAGTTTGCATTATTTGATTTGATGCTAGAAAATCTCTGGAATGCTTTGAATACTAAGCTTTGTACATGAAATTCTGTAGCTTTATGCATTAACTTTTCAATTCTTAGTAATGGAACCACATGTATCTGTTGTCACTATAATGAAAACCCTTTTATTTTCTAGCTTTGATTAGGCAGGTACCATGCCTCTCTTCCCCAATCACTGTGTAATGCTCTTATAACACGTCTATAAACAGGGTCCCAGGCAGGTAGCTGTGCATGCTATCTGCAGTAGTTATATCCCATATAACCGTCCAACCAAGCAAACCAGAAAAGCATTTCACCCCAGCAATGTCTTCTGAGTAAAAGCACGTGACTGGCTGAAAGCATGTCAGTCAAGAGGGGAAGCAGCTGATTGGTTACTGACAGAAGCCAGTGAAAAGGTGGGGACAATTTCACCTTCCAGGTGACACAGGAAGTGCATGACAGCCTAAAAGCGTGGCTTGTAAACTTTCTTTAGCCTAGTGTAGTAGATATCATGTTTTAAATACTAAACGCCTCTTTGCTATGCCATTTGTTTCTTTCAACGCTACACGTTTGAGACCCATATATAAACGGATGTGCTGGAATGAACGGTGGGGGGTATTTATGGAACTGTTTTGCTAGCTACCATTACTGAATCCAACCAGACCAGAAGCTTTTTATTCTTCAACCTTATTCTCTGTTGCTCATCCCCTGAGCTTAAAATGCCAAATGCACTCTGCATTATTAAAAAGATGCTCCTCCACTCAGTCCATTTGATCCATTTCCACCACCGCCTTTGGGCTCCAGGCCATCGTGTTAACAGTTTGTTTCGGTGTCCCTCGCTGTGCCTAGCTTACCTCTGATGACAGTGCTGCTTCTCTATTTAGCAGGCAGCTTTTAACCCAGATAAAAATAAAGTAACAATAATAATAAAAAAAAGCCTTAAACAAAAGCCATTACCAAGCTCTCAGTCTGTCAAATACAGTACTGTTCCCCAAAGCTGTGTGCAAATACACAGATCCTGCCTGTCACAATCATTTGAAGGGCATCTTTTTCAAGAGTTGCCAGTTGTTGGCACCATGAAATATTTCATTTACAATTAGAGACTGCAGCTGTTTGATTAGTGCCCAGACAGAATGTCTAATATAGTGATGTTTGTTTCATGCGAAAATATATACTTTTTAAAAGTATCATCTAATTTAGTGACTGATCAATTGATTTCACAGAATACATAAGCACAGCAGTGAAAGGGTAGCCATTCTTTAAGATGTTGATCTCTGTCCAACTTGCAAGAAGTTAAAAATTAAAGGAATCCATTTATTGATCAGGCACTACAGCTATATGAAATTAAATTTGTACGCATAAAAATGATATTAATATATCGATTTTCAGGTATTAATTTCTTAATTACTTTTTACTTGCAACAAATAATTGTAGCAAATAAATAACAAATGACTGCATTATGAAGATTATTGAGGGGTAGATTTAATAAAAAAAAAAAAAAAACACTTTTAGAACTGGCCTTATTTCCCTCTTTTATGACGTTAATCAATCCAGCTTCCAGGTGTACAGTAACAGGACGTCCTCCAAGCAGACCACTGCATTGGTAAAAGAGTTAAAAACACACGTTAAAAGTCTATGAACCCTGAATTTAAAACGCACTGGTGCGGCAGCCCTGGACTGTTCGTCACAGAACGTGGAAAGTATTTAGACGTTGTATTTCTTAACTGAATCTCCTTCCTCATGCGATTTCCAAAACCCTTGAAACGAAGTCTGCGTTTCTTTTTTTAGTACCATACTGCAGAATATTAAGCGGAGCAAGTTAATGGTCTGTGTCTAAAGTCCAGCTAAGCAAAGCCGTCTCGTATCCTTTAATATGCAAGCAGCTGCTTCGAAACACTCAAGAGTGTATAATTAAAATTCTTAAGCCAGCAACATTCAAAGAGCTATGAATAATAAACCGTTATCCTTACATATACA
Organism: Acipenser ruthenus; assembly: GCF_902713425.1. NCBI lineage: Eukaryota > Metazoa > Chordata > Actinopteri > Acipenseriformes > Acipenseridae > Acipenser > Acipenser ruthenus. The sequence continues at coordinate 909,880 of NC_081211.1, forward strand.
TATAATTAAAGAAGGCCAACTGGCCTAATTAGGAGGTAAAAATGTACTCCAAGCATGTATCTGCCCTTTACCAGAAACAGATAGTATCCTATCTTCGTTATTTTAATTTACTTGTTTTAAAAGAATTAAAATGTTGATTGAATTCTCCGGTGGTTTGTACCAGCATAGAAGTCTAGTGTTGAGCTATTTTGTTTGTCTCTTCTTTTCTTTTTGTATCCGTGAAAAAGGCTGGCTGGCTCCTGAATCAGACGGGGAAGATCTATGAGTACAGTGGAGACTGCGCTCAGTTGATCGTACCACTGGATGACCTAAATATCCAGAACCACGGAACAGTATTCTCTAAATGTCTTTTAACCTCTTTTAACCGCAAGGCATTGAGCGCTTGTGAGAGTGACTCAAGTATCAAGAGGAAACTGACTATTTGGATGACCAGATCCAGCCTGTCAGTACATTATAAACCCTGTACCTCATTGCACAATTAAGAAAGTTAGCATCATTTAATGTCTTTTACCTTCAGGGGTTAAGTTTGGAGCCTCCGATGCCAAATGATTGGTGAAGCCTCTTTTTTTTCTGAGAGGAAAATAATTAAGGTAACCAGTAGCTATTAGCACCCAAGCTATCATCACCTGCAAGCTGTTTGTAACAGACTGCCGTGTGAAAAGTCTCAGTCCTGTCGCCTCGCTGTATTTTCATCCAGTACTTGACACTGGCAGAACACCAGTTTAAGATGTGGCATTAATTCCCTGCTGTCAGTCAGCAATTTCATCAGGACGCTGCAACTGGACTGAGGCTGGAATGAAGCCAGGTCCATTTAACAATGTGTCTGGGTGCCACTATCGCATCACTTTCAAGTGAATTCATGGCAAAATACTTCTTTCTTTTAGCCACATGAATGCAATAAAAAATGCATTTATATAGAGCAGACTACAAAATCATGAGCCCACGGGTGTAAAAAAATAAGATGTTGAATATTCAGTCATCTGTAACATTTACTGAACGATAAGCCAATGCATTTTGATAAAAGATGTATAAAGGGTTTTCACACCAAAGTGCAGCTTACACCTTTGTAGTGTTATAAAGTCATACATGAACAATTCTGTGTCAATTTAAAGACTAAATAGTACAGTATGTTGCAGTTCCTGAGCTTTCACAGAGCTTGAATTTATCACTTATTCCCTCGTACTGCACGTGCTGCTCACTGGAATGAGCCTTCATTCACCCACATTCAAATCTACAAAATGCAAGAAAGGTGTTTATGTTAATGAGAGGGAAGATAATTAATTTTTGCAGCCTTGGTTATTATTGCCCCTTTTAAGGTTATTGAAAAACGGAGCCAATATTAGGGGTACCGTGCCACTTTCCTTTGCTGGATTCTGAGCAGGGGAAACAACTATTGTATTTTAATGGCGCTCTTTGTATGAAACCAATTTTACTTAGAGCTACAGCTTTGAAGAACAATTAGACACTGGCACATAAAGAAGGGTTACCCTGAATCAGTGCAGAGAACAGGCAGTAAAATCAATTAGCAAGGACGAAAGTTTGCCTTATTGTTCAATATTAACTACCCTGCAAGCTAGAGGTTCAGGGTGTGTAAATCCTGTGAAAAGACATGTGTGGTCTGAAATAGGGTAAGAAAAGATACTGTGAGTACTTATCTTCTGTTAAAGTGTTAGTAACTGGTAAACAGCTTAGCCGTCCAGTGTTATAGTTTAAGGCATTTAACAAAGTTTAGTTATCGCTCCAAAACGGAGTTAGGATTTTGTTTCTTTATTTTGTTTTTGTAAAGGGCGCTTGAGTGCTGTTTTGTTTTGGGGTTTCTGTTTAGACTTTTTTGTTTCTTTATTTTGTTTAATAAAAGTGTGCTAACAAGCAGTTCAGAACGTCAGTCTCCTGCCCCTACAATCCCTGCTGCTTGCCTTGACCGCAGTTCTACCCCGTCTCAGTGTGATATTCAACTCATACTTGATGTCGGCACAAATACCTTCCCATGTTGAGCTAGTCAGTGTTTCATAACACGGTTCTCGTTCTCTTTTATTAGATACAATTTTGAACTAACAACCAAGCAACACCAGTGGCTGACACCCTGGGATCCTTCAAGCTGCTCGATGAGATTCTGGGATCAATAAGCTACTAACAACCAAACGAGCAAGATGGGCCGAATGGCCTCCTCTCATTTGTAAACTTTCCTATGTTCTTATGTTCTTAAATCTGTCTCTGTCTGTCTGTATATGTGTATCCTCTGGGTAATGATGCAGATATATAATCCTACCATGAGAAAGCACATTTTGCAATTGTTTTCATACCAATACTTTTCTCCATGCGTACACTGTGTTTTTTTTTATATTGGATAGAGATTTGATACCTTGATAACAGATAACCCCACTTCCACACCTACTGTTTAAGTCGCTTGCTGCAAGACTGATAACAGGAGGTATCGTGAACTGAAATTTCGATATGAAAAATAAAGTTAAAACCAACAAAGATAAGGGAAGCAGTGGCCGTAGAAGTCAAACGAGAGACAAGAAAGTAAATGTAAAAACGCAGGTGATCAGTTGGAGAAGCATTATGTTGTTTGAGAGGCTGCAGCCTCCTCTGTCTCTCTCTCTCTCTCTCTCTCTCTCTCTGTCTCTCTCTCTCTCTCACTCTCTCTCTCTCTCTCTCTCTCTCTCTCTCTCTCTCTCTCTCTCTCTCTCTTCATTCTCCACCTGACAGCATTACGGCAGGGTTCCCAGGGGAGCTGATTAAACACACAATAAGTTTGCAGGCTTCGAATAGGGGCTGCTGTGCAGAATCGGAACCTCCCTCTGGCAGGCACCCAACTATCTCTGCCCCTGCCAGCCCTGGGAATCACAGTAGAGTGACATTTACTATAGGTATGCTAATAGGATGTTGAACATGAATCATACGCAGACTGTAAGAACCAGCTTGAGAAGTGTTTGGAAGCTTGACTTGCCAGCAAATGTGTTTCATTTGACCACTTATTACCACAGGAGCAACGTGTATGACACAGTTTGCTTGATTTTTATTTTGCTGCAGTCAGGGGGGGGGGGCAAGCAGGGGCACTGCCCCCTCCAATAATCATCTCCAAAATATTGATTTCTGCTTATCAATGTATTGCGTTGGCACTTTCTGTCACTGACGCTCACAAGCTGAACATATTTCCTCATAACATGCAGTTATGGACGCGCATGTACTCGGTTTGCACACACTCTCCCATAACGTGCAGTTAAGGACTGGCGCGTGTGTCCCCTTAATGTTTGAGTCCAGATGCAGTAGGACAATTAGTGGAAAAACCGCAGTATGATTTATTTGTACAACACATTTAGCCTATTTTAACGCTCGGGAGTCAGACAGTGCAATGTCTTTGCCAGAACTCATGAAGGTCTGTAAAGAACATGACCTGGGACTTCTGTATCCTGATGTATTCAACCTACTGGTTCTTCTGACCACGCTACCTGTTACAGCTGCAACTGCAGAAAGATGTGTCAGTGTTAAAAAGCTCCACAGTGTATGGACTTTCATTGAAATGGTGAGTGTAATGCTATTTATTTACATAACCATATCAACACACTATCATATCAACTCTAGCTGCGCTGATGCAGAGTGTTTTGCACATGATTTTAAAATCAAGGTCAGGTCAGAGGTTTTTCAAAACCCAGGCCCAAATCATAAAAGATGCAATAACCAGGTACCAGTCGATCGTCTGTTAGAGACTACTGGGCCATCTGTGAGTTCCATCCATTTCTGAATGTATTTCATAATGTGGGCCAGAAAAATAATGCTTCTCCAAGGTCAAAATGAAAAATAAAGTTGTTTTTATTTCTAAAGCCTTGTTTCTAGCGCTGCAAATTAATCTTGGGAAAATGCAATTATAAAAAGGCAATCAGTCAACTGTTCCTCACCCACACCACACGCTTCCTTGGGGGCAGATGATCAATTGAAATGATCATGCCAAGGAACCGATCAATGGAAGCTATTACAGCAATACTAACAGATCTACTGTATTGAAAATATTTGTGTGTGTGTGTGTGTGTGTGTGTGTGTGTGGGTGTGTGGGGGGGATGTGTATGTGGGTGTGTGGGGGGGGGGTGTGTGTGCGTGTGTGTGTGTGTGTGTGTGTGTGGGGGGGGGTGTGTGTGTGTGTGGGTGTGTGGGGGGGATGTGTGTGTGGGTGTGTGGGGGGGGGGGGGGTGTGTGCATACCTTTTTGAAAAGCTGAGTGTCTGTAGAACCTGCAAATAACAAGGGTTACTGACATCAAGTAAAATCTAAATTTACCCATCTAGAAAACAAAAACAAAAGCAGAAAAAACACTCACAATTTTAAATTGCTTTAATATAGAAATATTACTATAGAAAAACACTGTACAGTATTTTAACTACAGATGTTACACTTTGCATTTATTTTAATTCACAGTATTGAGACGAAAAGAAACTTGAACCGTGAAAAGAAATGAGCATCTCAAAATTCTCGTAGTGCACTTGCATGGTTAAACTTGCTCTTCGAACGAAACCTTCGCTTACACAAGACAACAGGAAAGGCTCGATACCACCAGCTTGTAAGGAGGCTTGAAAAACATTTTAATTTCCCCTACCCTGAAAACCTCATTGAAAGAAAACTCTCTAAGATTAAATATTTGCTTGCGCTCAGATTCTAGACCAGGATTGGCTCATGCCTAATACCCATCATCCATGTAGGCAGAATAACCAAAAAACTGTGCTCAGTATGTAATTACTGTGAACTAAACAATTGTCATTTTTTAATCTCATTGACAGAGGTGCTAAGCATTTTGTTTTTGTTATAAATTGCTTTAAGCAACTAATGATTACTTTCCAAGTTTCAAATTGAGTCGCAACCTTTGAGACTGCAGGCTTTACTTCACAAAGCTTTAGCTTGTTGTCTTTAATGAAATAAAATGTTGTAGTCGTTAAACTCTTATAGGCTATTTGGGTATCTTAACAGCAGCCAACGAATGTTTCATGAATAGTAAACAGTATTAAATGAATCAGTATAGACTTTAAGCTTTGTTCCTCTATTGCCGCAACTCTTGAATATGAAAAGAACCTGCACACTAACCCACAGTAAGAGCACAGCAAAGTGTAATAAATCATGGCCAAAACATGGTAAAGCATAGGTAAGCATTGTATAGCCCAGAGAGGATTTTTAACAACATGGAAAACCAGCGTAAACTAAACTATTGTATAACTATAGGAAATGCATGGGAGCACTGCAAAACTACCATGCAAAAACCGCATGGTAAACTTGTAAAAGGGGATTGTATGCCCTCGCCCCACACATCTGTCAGCTCTTGAATAAAGCTGACATGCAACATGGAAATGCATCTTTTATACACATTACAGAACACATGTCAAGGATTCCGTTTACACAAAAGTGGGTGCAACGTATAGCTACTTCTTTCTTTTCAGCCTCTGTCTTTTTCTCCCTGTTTGCACGACACATAATTCGAGTCAGGTGAGGAATAGCCCATTTACACAACAAGTGGCTGTTACAAGTACATATGTTACAAATATGTTGCCCGTCCGCGGCAGAGCTAAACTAGGTTAAACTAGAAGTATGGATGGTAATTATCCATCACATTCAGGATCCGCACTCAGAGATGATGGCTCAAAGCAGGGGGCCCCTACTGCTCTCGCTGATTGGACTGGTGCTCCGCTGTCACTGGGTGTGACAAATTAAACATTCAGATCGGAGACATTTCAGCTTCACTTTACTGATTGGGAGTAATGAGGTAGAATGCACTGCGAGGGCTTCTATCTTATCAATTATTAATGGAAGATTGGGGTATCATTCATATAAATAGAAGCGCTGAGCCTCTCGCCCTCCCTGCTTGCAATGATTCCTGCCGCAGCAGATGAATACTAAACCAAAGTGCTTCTACTCAGACCCAGTTCTCTAATAACCAGGTGAAATTGTTTCTTTACAGCCTGTAGACTTCAAAGATGCCTGTTTTATAGACCCCTTGTGTTAAATGGATCACGGATCCTATAATTTACAAGAATGTCAAAGAATCAGAAACAAATATAAATGAAAATGTGCAGATTAGAGCAATTTCTAATCACTGTGGACACACTGCAATCAGATTTATACCCAGTATTGACTCGGAGGGGACAGTGTGTCATGCAACATTGCCTACAGTTAATAGCTATGTACACTATGTGTTTTGTGTGTGTTTGTCCAGGCATGTCTCAATGGAATTTGTTTTTCTCTCTGCCACTTGTTGGTTCAGAGCAGGCTACCATGGCAACCTGGGTTCAAAGTGAGTCAGCACTCTGGAGAGTTTGACAAAGGAGCTAGCAGCTCCTTCTGGGGGAGGGGGGGGCTATTAGGAGCAGGTCTGCAGGTTCCTTGTCATAACAGAAGCACATCAATGGACTTTACCCAGGAGCTTAACAATGATTCATTTGGGGATGTTTAGCAGACCTAATTAAAGCTGTATCATGTGTACTGAAAGAATGCCTCGTGGTGTTTCTTAAAGTATACAATATCCATTGAACTGTCTGTCTGCTGGCCTGGCTGTCATTTTTTAAATTGACAAAGTGATGTTAAAAAAAAAAAAAATCCTGCTGGTACTTTTCATCTTATTAGTGATGTAATGAAGCAATAATCTTGATGTGTAATTTTGTTTTCTTTTTTTTTTACTTTAATTAATGATCAAAGGCAGAAAATTGGTCTCCCTTGGCCCAAACCAGGTTGTAAGGAGCTCACATGGGTAGCTGTAGAATAGAAAGTTGTGTGTGAGCCCAGGTTCGATTCTCAATCACTATTATGTTATGGAAATCTTCCTGGTGGCTCCTTACAGTGCCACTCTCTTGGAAAAGGCCCTGTACTCTGATGGCCATTAGTTGTATTACTTTTCATGATTATCTATTTGTTCATGGCTCTCTGAAACACCCTAGCAAGCTAGCCTGCCCTTGGATCCAGCAATCAATCACACACAAAAAAAAAACTGCTATCATACCCAGGACCTGCTGTTAAATAAGCATTGCTTTTTAACTTTCAGATTGAGTTCTTTGCACAGGATGACATCTGTACAAACGATGAGATGTACTGGAATTGTGAGCATCTTTAATGGTGATTAATTGGTTGATTTCTTACACAGTATCTGATTTATAATGTCTTTCTTTCTTTCAATATGGTTTCCTTTTTCCATTTTGTAACCAAATGAATTCTGCATGCAAACTAATTGACTAAATCACAGGGTTGCTCAGATTGAAATTGATTAGTTTAGTGTAGTAATGCTGCATAAACATGAAAAAAAACAAAACATGGTCTTCAGCAGACAGTTTTGGAATAATAAAATAAGCTCAATGCAGCAGGTTTCCTTCCCAAGAGCTTTGTTTGTGATAAGATAATGGCAAGCACCATTATTTTGCCAAAAGCTCAAACACAAACAATGTATTTTGACTCATTTGATTATGTGTGACATTCATTTGAGTTTCACAGAGAAGGGCGAGAGGCACCATGCGGGCACTCTCCTTGCTTGGAGACCCAGACAGGTAGTTTAAATGAATTAAAAATGAACGTAGAAATTACTTTCCCTCTTTCAGCTGCTGGTAAATCCAGAACCGCGACTGCAGTGTTTCAGGCTTCTTCCAGGATATCGTTTGCCTGACTTGACAGCAGGAGAATGGACACAGGTAAGTAGTGTAAGACAAGTAATGAAGGATGAGTTTCCATCATACAGTACTCATATAAAAAAAAGTGTGAGAATATAGGTAGGTAAAAAAAAAAAGCGTTATTTAAATTGGCTAATTTGAAGGATAATGAGGCTTAATGTCTTTTCTCTGAAATCTCTGAGATTAGGATTCAAATACCACAAAGTTACATTGACTGGAAAATAAGATTTACTTTTCAGCTGATATAAATAAACTTGTTTCTGCATACTGTTTTATAAGGGAAGTGCAGCGCTAGCCAGATGTATATCCACCACTGCCACCTGGTGGATGTTAAACTCATAACATCAATGAACTAAAAATAGTGGTATGATCCATATTAACCGTAAACAAGTTATAATTTGTCAATAACACCCTTCAATCCGGTCTGTGAGATACAAATATGCATGTATGTCTGCTTTCAGGTTTGTATGCATTGGAAGTAGTTTCTTTAAAATAAATATACATACATATGTAGGGCTATGAAAATCAGTTTGCAAGTTTTCAATTGATCGACAATTACTAATAACATATACTAAAACTAGAAGGAAGAACAGCGAGTCAGGTAGATGCATTGCCTTCACCAGTGTACTGTTCAGCAAAACGTTTGTCTGCTTCTTAATGTTATTCTTTTCATTTAAGATTGAGCGCTTTGAAGTCATGAATAGAATAAAAATCAATCATCTATAAAAAATATTGTAGAACTGCCTGACATTTGTGCATGACCTGAGTCTTCCACGTTTTCTAATCTGCCCTCCCGCAGTTAAGTGTGTTATGTGACTGAGCAGCTCTTGCGTTTTGTTTTTCATTTATTTGCAATCAGGGCCACCTGCGTCTGCTCCCTTGACCCTATCAGTTTTGCCTGTGCTCTGTAGCCTCCAATTCATATTTGTCAAAAGGTAGAAAATGTCAGCAATCCAAGGCTGACCTCTAGCCGAACAGCATGAGACCCTCAGAACTCTTCTCCAAGCTCCCTTTATTGATCCAATTTCTCTCAAAAATCATTGCGATGGTTTTGCTCTGCGCTGTTCTCGTGTCTGTAGGATTGACTTTGTACGCGGGTTCGTTTAGATCATTGCTTTCAACTGGAAACCTTGAGACTCATGCTGATCATTTGGAGCAGATCCCATTTATTTAATCCAATAAGAACATTCATAGACGCATCTCTCTTTTTATTGATCCACCTGTCAGTCATCATCTAGCTGAACACCTGCTCACTGCATAGGAAAACACAATACAGTGATTTATAAACACACTTTTCAAGATAATTAAGGGTCACTTTATTGATTTCTACCATATATATATATATATATATATATATATATATATATATATATATATATATATATATATATATATATATATATATATTGTTTTGTTAGTAAACGTATTTGAGGCCAGTCTAAACTTTCCAGTAAGCATCATATCCCCTACTTTGGGATTATCAGCTCAAAAGTATCATATCATTAAAATTAAGTTAATTAATTTAATTTCTAAAACAAAGTGGACAACATTTGTTAACAACAACAGAAAAGTGTGACAAGCAAATATTTGTTTTCTGTTTTCTAGGTAAATGAAAAACAAGACATCAGTTGGTATTTTTCTCTACTCCACATCACTTTGCTAGTTCTATCTCATTATTTTCCAAGCACCTTGTTTGCTTTGCAAATGTTAGCAATTAAAAGCCTTGCTTTAAAAAGGAGGACATCAGAGTGAAATATGCATGTACTCTACTTAATTCACGAAGCTTGTTTTAATATAAATAAATGCATTTTAATGTGCGCTCAATTAGCAAGCAGTGGTGAGTTTTAGTTCCCCCTAAGAATGAGAAACACAGATCCTTTTCTCAAGATTAATAATGTATTTCTGTATGGATATCATAACCATTTAATGAAATACAAAACAAAAAGTACCCAGAAACTGATCAACAGATCTTGTTTATTTATTTTTTATTTAGTGTGTCCAATTATAATTTTTCCCCACAATTTGGAATGCCCAATCGTTTTTCCCTTCACCTCAATTCCCCGCACAAGTCAGGAGTCCCAAAAGTCCCGTGGACGTCCTGGGATCCCACGACCAAGCCAGCTTCCTTTTTCACCCAGGAACTCGAGAGTGTATGTCAGCGAGTTACCGACCTCTGGAGAACAAAGGCCAGCCCTGCAGATGTCTGTTTTTGGAGCTCACTGGGCGTCTGGCCAGCAGGGTTCGCTGTAGCACAATGAGGAGAAGCAGTCCCTGCTGGGTTTGCCTCCCTAACCTATGGGAGCGCCAGAGCCGATGCGACGCTTCCAGGTAAAACCAGCTTACTTCACACAGCCAAGACGTGAACCGCAAACAACAGATCTTCTTCTTCTACTTCTTCTTCTTCTTCTTCTTCTTCTTCTTCTTCTTATAATAATAATAATAATAATAATAATAATAATAATAATAATAATAATAATAATTAATAATAATAATAATAATAATAATAATAATAATAATAATAATAATAATAATAATAATAATAATAATAATAATAATGATGCTATGCCATGTGTTCATTTTAAAATAAACACACTGAGGCCTGCAGAGCAAATGGACGTGCATGGCAGTTAAGATTTATGGAATTCTTTTTAATAATCCTTTGAAACTCTTGATGTTGTAATGCATCTTAATTCATCTAATTCTATTACTTGGAACCAAGTAATCAGTGCAGCAGCAGAGTGCCTTTATATTGAGCACCAGCTTATTAACATTTACAGCAGAATACAATACAGCATGTCATTGTGGACTCAAATGTGTATACGTCATGGTGAATGTGCAGTTTAGGTGTAGTGTCCTGTGTACTGTTAAATCAATTATGTTCCCCCTGCAATAACTCATAACCTAATAAGAGAACTGGAGCTCAGTGGGCATCCTCCGATCCCACGACCAACCCAAAGGCAATGCCTGAGCTCCCTGTGGAATCCCCAGCAAAGACTGGCAACTTCACACAGCCAGGACACAATCCTGTGCTCCTCTGACTGTATGATTCACCATGTCTTTACCAGCTGAGCCACTCAGGGATCTCCAGACAAAAATAAACATATTTAGGAATTTACAGTACAATCCCATATCGAAACTAACTTTCTATAAAATACTATCAGTATAACAGAAACATGTATTTCTGAACTCTATTATAAATGAAAATATGAACTAGTACCTTCATCCCTGCAGCTAAAACTACCTTGAGGGAATTCAACTGATAACAAAGCCCGCACAGGCTGAATTCTGTGAGAAAGCAGAACATAGACAGATGGATGATATTTCAGTGTTAGTTCAATATGACTATACAGGATACTGCTTTAAATTTGCAATTTTAGCACACGATGGCATGCAAATGCAAAGTAATATATTATCAAGGGATTAGGTCCCACCTACATGCTAATAAATTACAGAGATCTGCTGCAGTGTTTAAGATATAGATGCCATGCTGAAAAGAAAGGTGGCATTTGCAGCATTTCATAGCTCCAGAAATAGATACAATGATTAGATTCACTGGGCTGGACTGGAACAAAAAAAAAAGACTTTAAAATCTTAATGTCACTCAATTCTATCAAATGCCACCTGGGATACTGTCTCAGAGATGTCTTCGGATCATTGTATTGAATAGGTCTTCAAGCTTGTTAAACTCTCATTAACAGACAGCTTTTTGTTTGTTAGTCCTGTGCCCACCAATTTTCTAGCAGTGAGACTAATTTGCAAATCAGTTATTACCTCAGTTTCTGCATATTTAAAATGGTTTGTAATCAAAATACCCTGTTCGCATAAGGCGTTGGACCGCGGTATTTACATGCTGTTTCATTGAAACCAGTTGCATCAACGGAAGATTTGATATTGATGAATCTTTTCTTACTAAAAAAAAGTGTTACTAGTTTATCCTGTGTGCATGTGTTTGTATGTATGTTGTTTTTGGTTGCTTAAGGACATTGAGCAGCACTTACATGTAACAATGTAATACCATAGTAATAACTAATAACTGAGTAAATAATTAATGCTTTAACGAAATCCACACCGAAGCTTCCGACACTAGAAATCGCAGTTGACGAAGAAACCCATCAGCCTGTATAAGGAGTGCTAGTCACATTTCTGCCTGAGAGGCTGGGTTGTGTGGATGCTCCCGGAGACTGCCTTGAGAATAGGATGCCGCTGAAAGGACAATGCAGTAGCAAGTCTACAATGTGTCGTTGTTCAAAGTAATTTCTGAAGTGTCAGGGAACTGGAGCATATCATCATTCTCCTTGGAGACCTTGATAAGTGGTGAGATGAACTGGAGACGGGGTTCATTAAAGCCAGTAGAGACAGTGGTGTTAACCTGCTAGGCTCCGTTGGGACACTGTGTTTCACCATGCTGATGTGCAGATGCAAGTTTTGGAAACTGGAAACCCGTATGTTACTTCACAATATAAGCTAATATCTACCCCCCACTGAAGGTCCGCTTATGAGTGGGCTTTCTGGCTGCTCTGAATTTGAGTGGATTGAAGAACAAGCTTGTATCTCATAGTACCCAATGCTACAGTATGTATTTTGTCACAATGTATATTTAAATAACAATAATTAAACAGTATAGCTGATCTTAATGTGACGTAGTTTCCATTTGATACTAACAATCTGATACCAAAAAATGTCAGATGGCTGTATCACATCATAATCAGGGTCTGTTTTATATTTGCTGCGAGTGATATTCATATTATATTGTGCAAAGCAAATGACACTCTTAACTACACTGTAAATATTCATAATAACATTGTAATTATGTGCAACTTCACGAAGTAACTGCTATGTACATACACAGTAATGGGAATGGTGTTACCATTGAAACAGCACTGAATTTAGTTGGAAAAGCTGTTCAAACTAATGTGCCTTTGAATGTGATTATGAATATTATGAATGTGCCCAGTATACTGCTGATATGCATATCTGTGTGAATGTTGTATGAGAGAAATATAGCAGTACTGACTCCCAAGATAGATCTGCCTGTTTGGTTCCTATTTGTAAACAGTATCAGCTATGTTTCCACACTGTATAAATCTTACAAGAATGTGCTACAGAGCGCTGAAAGCGCAATCAAAGGAAAAGCTATTATAGATAGGGGTACTGTGTCATCTGCTCAGAGTTTCTCCTGTGCTTGTTATCTGCTAAACCGTGCTGATGGCGTGCAATGGTCTGTTTCCCTTCTCATTCTCATCTCTTACCAAGCCTGAATACAGATGGAGCTGCACAGGAGTCCCTGTTTCTGGGGGGATGGTGTCTCCAAGTTTGCTGTGAGGCTCAGGACCACCCCCTACCCAAGAGCCAGCCCTCCCTGAGCCACAAAAAGAGTTCTGTTGGGCCCCCCATCTCTATTCCTGTCACACGTCAGGATAACATTCTCTTACACTGCCACGCATACCTCCACACACAACTGAATATACATGTCAGCTTTGTGCCTGGCAGCATGTGGAAGATTAAAATACAGTAGGAGGTATTTTTCTGCTGGTGCTTTCTACATTGATTTATGTGGAGAATTTACTCACAGTTTTTCTGCGTGTCTGTGGGTTTATGTATTATGTATGTGTGCTCTGTATTTACCTCACAGTCCCCACACGTCTTCATCTCTGTACAAAAGACCTGCCAGCAAAGCCAGGCTTAGCGTTTCTATGCTATTACCTCGCCTCACCCATAGGGGTCAGCATGATCTGCAGGGAAATAACCTGGATGCCATTTTAATTCATTCTTTGATTGAATTATTCGACAAATCTGCATTAAAGAATGCTTTTCATAGCTGTGTCGCTGAATGCGGTTTCGTTTTCGGAAGGAGGAAAATGTCTTCAATCACTGCTGAGTATTTAGTTTTCATCTTGTTTGTTTCATCCGACCCCCCCCCCACCCCGCACCTAACTTTCTAAAGTTAAACTGACTGATTAAACTGGGATCGGATGCGGTTTTTAGTTTCCTGACACAGCATGGCATCTGTATGCTAAGAAAACTTATTAAGGTAATCATTGACCAGGTTGACCAGTTTAAATATAAATTTAAATATATTAAGTATATTAAATATATATACTGTATATATGTTAACAAATCATGTACTTGGAAATGTCTTTATTGGGAACATACTGATCTGTAACACTTACTGTATATGCACTGGTATAGTAAAACTTTTTATGAATGTTCCAGATGTTACATGACTGAACTGCACTTCTGTCCATCTGAAAACGCCGACAGACAGTTTCTGAGGTCGTCTGTTTCTTTTGTATTCTTCAGTGCTACCCATGAAAGACGCTACATACAGTTGGGTTATTTTTCTGTGTGCTTTCATTCCTTGCTTGGAGTTACAGCTCATTACAAACAATACAAATAACAGTCAGCATAGCATATGGAGATGCATAAATGCATCAGGTGCTGTAAATATCAGGCAAAGAAAGAAATTAACTGACAATATGTTCCCAACATCACCAATCTGTCATGTTGTATTCAATTCTCGGGGCTCTGTCTGCATATGACAGGTGCCAGCTTGACAGGATGGGAGACTGCAGTTTCACTGTCTGTTCACAGACTGGGTACACAGAGAGGTTTCCAATGGCCTGTATACAGTTCTGCCTCTATTCTCTCCTAGTGGGTTAAACGTCCCGTCCCCACAACCTTGACTGGGTTCAGTTCTATTGCCACCGTTCATCAATTTTCCAAACTTTTCTAATATATGTTGTACATTATCAATGATGAATTCTATCAGTGTTTGCAATTAATTAAAAAAATGTATAAATGGTAATTACAGTGTAACTACAAGTAGTTAATGTACCTGAATTATATTATTATTATTATTATTATTGTCATCTAATAGTGTGTTACAGCATCCTATACAATATGTCTATTTAATAATCATATTAATGTAAGAATGAATAGATTATTAGATATTCTAATACACCGAGATAAAACAAAAAGTCTGGTAATATAGTTAAAAGGGTAATTCCATGTCAAATAAAAACTCCCGTAATCATTGTCTCTTGAACATCGTACCCCCCTCTCCCTGGATGAAATGGACTATCCCAGTAAACACAATAAACAGTCTGACGGCATTTACTAAGACAGGACAGGGTAGGAAAACTGTTTTCTACTTCTTTTGGAGTTTGGCGCAGAAACGTGAGAAGCCTGGTATTTTAAACAGCAAATCCAATTACAGGCCAAATTGAATCTGTGATGGAAAGCGCTGAGCCCCGTCATTCTGTCCTTCTGTGAACATTTCAACTTGTTCTAATAATTGCCAGAGGCCAAGCTTTGAAAATACTCCAGCAGGCTCCCTCTCCTCTTGGCTTGGCACGGAGCTGACACTGGGCTGCCTTCAAGCAGCTTCTGAAAATGTGAAACGTGGTCTTAATTGGTTATCCCGCACTTGTTGTACCTATTGGATGGAATTACAAAGCAAATTGCATTACAGTGCATACAACACCTGCCTGGCAGCTGTCTTATACAGCAGTTGTCAGCTTGTCAGCAATCTTCTTAAACACACTGCATAAGAGGTGAATGTTGCAAGGGGCTACATTTTAAGAGAGACTCCTTGTGTTCAGCTGTTAACACATAGCTATGGGGAGGTTAATCATCCCACAGTATGCAAGTCTGCTGGGTAATTATAAGTGCATCCACAGCTTTACAGTAGGAAGAACAATTTTGCAGCGACAGTGTCAAGTGGATACGATACATTGCTTTGGGATTCTGGCATGGCGACAGAAACGGCAGATTTATAGACCTGAAGCCCTCAGTAAATTCCAAGGGATGTCTGATAAAAGTATGCTTTAACTCTATTCTATTCCATTGCCTAGTCGAGAAAGAAAAGGACTGCATTCACACTGCTACAGGCTAGCCCTCTATCCCTGTCCTTTGGTTCCTGAAGATTTCTGGGCTAGTCACACCTTAGGCCCAGCTGTGCCAGATGTGAGGGAGAACATCCTTACTGTTAACTTTGATAGATTCCCCATGCTTTACCCGATAACACTTTACATTAAGTGTCTCTAATGACTGTGTAAATACATGTGCACTTACACATAATTACAATGTTACTATGCATAGTTACAATGTACTTAATGTGGAAGTTTTTTTGCACAATACCAGGAATCAGGAAAGGGTTAGGGTTATATCGTGCAAAAAGATTTACACATTAAGTACCTTGTAACTATGCATAATAACATTGTAATTATGTGTAAGGCCCTGTGATAATAGCAGAAATTCGTGTTTCATCGCTGTGTAAAACTCCTGCTGGATACTGCTTGACGTGATCTGCTGCAGACACATTTCTTGCCTTTTTAGAGACATCCATTTTCTTGCTTACAGTGTGTAGTATTTTAATTTCCCACCTAGATTGCATATAATCACTTGACATAATCACTGCACAGCACTATGTGCATGGTGAATAGTACATGCAGGCACACCGCAGAGCTGTACAGTTTCGTTAATGTGATTTTTTTTTTTGTATGAAATACAAATAGTAATTATTACATTTTTTTTTATTTCTTAAGAATATTGTAAAAAGCGCAGTATTGGGCTAATTTCACGATTTCCGCACAGCCTGTGAAATCGCTATTTACACAGGGCCTTAATTATGTGTAAGTACACATGCATTTACTAAGTAATTGCTATGTAAATACACTTAAAGACACTTGATTTTACCATAGTTTGCCATTGTTTATTAATAGTCATTACCATACCTCTCTGGGCTTTACAATGCTTAGCTATGATTTCACTATAGTTTTGCTATGGTACACTGTTATAAGGAATGTGTGTGGGGGTACACAGTAACTCAACTTCCAAACCAGGCTAATTATCCAGATAAAATGTATTGCATACAAACGTGTAAACTGTGGAAGAACATTGTGGGTGACAATTGTTTCTCTCTGTCAAGCTACACGTCTGCGGTCACCCAGACAACCAAAGCAGCCATTGTTAACGAGCATGCGGGCATAGGCACGGTTTAAACAGTCTCTGTTACAAGAGTTGAAAAATCTGCTATTTGAAAGTGAGAAAGGTCTCTCTTTCAGGTTAAACAGAAACATGGCACTGCATGAGGTACAATGCCTGAGCACAATTCCACCGAAATATTCTTAAACAGCGGTTGTCCCCTGCCAGTACTGTTTAATCTTATAAACAGCAGGAAATATTGATTGGTTCATTATTCTGCCTTGATTCTTCTCAGATTCGACAAGGCACCTTCCTCAGGTTAATTTGTTCAACAAAACAAAAAGCACAGAGTCAAATATTTGCTCTGGTGGAAACCGAGAGAACATTTGAAACAATTTACTTGAGGGGTCTGACATAAAAGGTTATAAGGTTACTGAAATGATACTATTCATAAACATTTGCTTTACGACTGCGCAAGGAAGACAGAACAACACCAGATTTGTAGATATCCAGTCTGAATACATTGCTCTGTTCAGTAGAGACTGAACTCTACATTGGGAGCAGTATTACCCCACAGGGATTTAAAATATATAAAAATGCATTAACAACATCAGCATTGCCCACCCTTTTCTTGTGTTCTTCTTCTTCTTCTTCTTCTTCTTCTTCTTCTTCTTCTTCTTCTTCTTCTTATTATTATTATTATTATTATATACATTCATTTGGGCTATGTAGATCAAATACAGTGTCACAGATTAAGAAGTTGCCAACATGAATTAGGGGCAGCATTGTGATTAATTATGTTCGCGTCGTATGAAATCAGTATAGTAATTAGTGTTAGTTCTTTGCATTATTTGATCGTTCTTTCTTTGATCCATCTTTTATCATGATTGCCCACCCTTTTACCACCTGGACTGAAATGCCCCCCCGTTTAAATGACACCTCAACTCTACAACCCCCTTCCCGATCAGAAGGAGTGGAGATCAATAGACGATCTCCATCCCCACTGTCCCACTGATTTGGGAGACATTATGTGACACATTACAGAGCTGGGAGATGTATAACCCCCACCTGCTGCAAGTGTACCAGAAGCATAACGAAACGGCTCCAGAGTGACGCAGGACCAGCAAATTTCAAGCAAGTACTCCTGTAGAAGACTAATATAGATACACCAACAATAAAACTTTTGGTCCCTATTAGCAAACAGACTTTTACTGAAACTGAAATGGGAGTTGTCAGGGGCTCAGCATCAATCCATAGTATATACTACTAAACAGCACCGATTTGAGTGCAATCTACAGTCATTTCTGAAAGGGTCCAGGCATGATGGAGACCTGAGATTTTTAATTGCACTTTTATAACATTCCGCTACTACAAAATGCTGCACCTCCCCCAATCAATCAACGGAGGTACTGGGTGAGTAACAGGAACCGTTTCCACTGCGTTGCCCAGCTATTCCTAGTCCCGCTTGAGACCAGTATTAATCTCCCACCCACTCATTTGTTCTGCATACTTACTTAACACTGAAGTGTCTCGCGTACACTGTAATTGCATGTTACGTTACAAAGTAATTGCGTTGTACATACACAGCCTCATGTGACAATACAGTGTCATTTTTAAAAAAAAGCACTATCAACTCAAAGCATTTTTCATTTAGTAATTGTAACAGCATAAAACAGGCAGAGTGTGTATAATTATGGAATTGCTACGTTAACATTTTATCATCAATATATGAAGACGGAACCCAATGTGTGAATCAGAAATACAACGAGGGTACACTTTATGGTAACACTTTACTGTGTATTTACATAGCAGTTACTTAGTAAATACATGTTATTATGCACAGTTAAAATGTACTTAATGAGTAAATCTTTTAGCACGATATAACCCTAACCCTGTTCTGAGGCCATTGTGTACTTACATATATCGTGCAAAAAGATGCACACAATACATTGTAACTATGCATAATAACATTGTAATTATGTGTAAGTTTGCATGTATTTGCGAAGTAATTACTATGTAAAAGCACAGCATTAAAGACACTACTACCATTAAAAGAGCATCAAATTTAGTTGGAAAAGCTGTGCAAATGTGCCTTGAAATTATGAATATTATCACCCTCTTTATATAGTGTCCTTTGTGTAGCAGTCCCAGGGTGCTGTACAAACACAAGCAGATCTCTGCACTGCAGATCAAATAGCAAACCAGCTGATTAACAGCAGTGCTCATTGTTGTCAGTGACAAAGGCACGAGCCTTGCTTACTCGTAGGGCAGTTTCTCCTACCGTACATTACAATCTACGATTGACTGTTTATTGTTTAAGTGATCTGTGTATTAAGGTCCTTTTCACGCTTGGTATCTTATGTTGAATTTCTCTTTGCTAATAAGTTAATTAATGATTGTTTTGTGTTTCTAAAAGTGCGTGTGTTTTTTTGTTGCTGTATTTAAACTATTTAAAGCATACTTTATCTTACATTTGAAAATGCAGCAATTCAAATGACATAATAAATTGAAAAGATTCCACATCACAACTCAAATCCACTTGACCTAGATTCGACAACTAAACAAAAAGACGTCTCATTTAATATATAAATATATACTCATCTTTGTTAGGATCAGTGCTTTCAAGATATAATTGTCACTTAAGCAGGAAGTAATTTAATTCCACATTGAAAAACTTGCAGGATTGCCAAATGCTGTTTCTAATCTAAGTGTTTTATAATATTAATTATTATGCTACATCTGTTTTACCTAACGCCTGTCTTCACTGTTACTGTGTATCTGAAAAGGATGCTTTCCGCTAGTTTGTGTGGCTGGAGCCATGTGCTCTCTAGTTATAGCTCTACATGACAGGTGCTTTGGGCTTTCCTTGTGACAGTACAGTAACCCTTTGGCATCCGAATCAGAGACTGACAGCTGTTGAGATCCCTCTTTATGACATCTGTTCATCCAAACTGAACCATATCATTTTATCACAGCATAACTGGATTTGGAATCCCAGTGAAAGAGAATGGAACAGAGATTTCACTTGTGATACATAAAGAGGCTGGGGTAACACTTTACATGAAGTGTCTCTAATTACTATGTATTTACATCGTAGTTACTTGGGAACGCACATGTGTACTTACACATAATTACAATGTTATTATGCATTGTTACAAGGTACTTCATGTGTACATCTTTTTGCACGATATATATAAGTACACAATTGTATCAGAAAGGGGTTAAGGTTAGATCTAGCAAAAAGATGTACACATTAAGTACATTGTAACTAAGCATAATAGCATTGTAATTATGTGTAAGAACACATGTATTTACTAAGTAACTACTACATAAACACACAGTAATTAGAGACAGAACGTAAAGTGTTACCAAAGACATAATCCCTTTTAATAATCCTCAGTGCCTTAAATAGCATTCTAACTGTTTTGTTTCTCGATACTTAGACTAAAATGTCAAAAAGGGTCTCAGTTAAGACCGCCCGCCTGTCATGGGTGATCTAAGTCATTTTCCAGACTACAATACAGTCATGTCAATTCAGATCTTATTCCAGTTTAGCCTCTCGTTTCTTTAAACAGAGAACAGAATGCACTGTTTATACTCCATGGGTGACTGACAAGAGTTCTCATCATTGCAGGTCCATAAACCTGTCCTGAATGCTTGGAGACTTGGGGGGCTACATTTTCTGACAGATTGAACTTGGGAGTGCTATAGCGGCCTGCAGCTATTTTTGGCCAAAAATAAATACATACATAAATAAATAAATAAATAAATAAATAAATAAATAAATAAATAAATAAATAGTAGATGCTTGGCTCCCAGTCTTGAGTTCAAAGTTCTTTGGTTTGCTGTTTATTTTTCGCTTGTATTACTTCTTATTTCTCAATGCAAAGAAAGCAGTGCAATTGCTCAGAATCCTATTTTTGCTCCCCGACTGTTCAAGGAAGAACGGCTTTATCGGTGTTAAAAAATGGATTGCCAACCTTTTATTATTTCATAGTTTCATTAAAAAAAAAATACAAAAGATTACACCACAAATAAATCACATTAACTGACAGTAAGTCTTTGATCCACCTGTACTGTACTGTAACTTACTGCATTAAACCAATTTAGCCTCCTGGAAAGGCTTAATCAGTTAATTATATAATTATACAAATATAACCTTGAGGATACAAGGACTATTTAAAAACTTCTAAATGAAAAGTCTGGAGGTGTAGTATTATTTATGGGTTAGTAGCTTTATTAGGAGTGTTTTCTTTACAGGAAAAAGAATCTTGCTAATTAGAATTAGCTGTAACCTCTGAATTCAAAGTGTTCTACGGTACCATAATGTACAGTTAAGAATGAGGATATCCGTTCAGTTTGAGAAAGGTAGGGTTTTAATGAGCATCCTCTCACACTTTTTGTCAGAACTCTGGCACTGCAATGCAGCCTTCCATTTAATTAGTTTGTATAAGAAACCCGCATTTCCCCACCCACTTGAAAATATGAAAAGATTGAACATGACATGTCTCCGCAGAAACTAATTCTGCTTGATAACCATTTTTACATGCAATAGCAGCAAACCATTTGAAACAATTACTTTTAGCTAATGTTTTTGTCAAGGATTTATTTTTGCCAAGACTGGTTGGATGCCAAAATGCAGCAAACAAGGCTCATTTCCAATGTTGATTTTAATCACAGTGTTTAACAGGTAAAAGGCAGGCTGCCCAAGTTGCGACCGGATCAGATTTGCAATACACAGCTGCCCCCTCGAGAGCTCCTCTCTTGTCAAAGGGTCTCCCTATTCCGGTGTCAATTAAAACATCTGAGTGAAAACAATAGCGATTCCACTGGCAGTCTTCTGTGGCATCTGGCATTTATCAGCTGTGATTCTGGGACCAACTGGGATCTGTTCTGGTATTCTGGCAGAACTGAATACTAAAAAAGAAAAGTTAGTAGGATTATATTGTAGTGCCTATAACAGTGTAATGTACTCTAATAGTCCTTTTAAAATGACACAAATACAGGGAGCAGTCTCATTAGTGTTCCAACCTCTCTCTCTCTCTCTCTCTCTCTCTCTCTCTCTCTCTCTCTCTCTCTCTCTCTCTCTCTCTCTCTCTCTCCCAGGAGGGAAAAATAAAACAATATCCCAGGAATGAGAAAAAAGATTCAGTTACTAAAAGTTTTAATATCTATCTTTTGATATAATTAGGTTCTTTTATGTGTGGTAAATAACATTAGGCTGCACCATACAGTACGCCCACAGGTTTTTCTTTATTAAATAACTACAGTATTAAAAAATATATATATCAATACATTCCACGTACCGTTATTACAAAAACCCTACAATATGATAACATGTTGTCTAGCTGTGACATTTATACACACATAACTTATTATTATTATTGTTATTATATCTACCTATCTATCTAGATATCTACCTATCTATCTAGATATCTATCTATATATATATATATATATATATATATATATATATATATATATATATATATATATATATATACCAGCTAAGATCTGGTGAAATGTATTGATTTATTTATTAATTTTGCATTGGATATTTTTATTCCTCTAAATTGGTATGGCATATGTGCCTGCAACAGCATGTTGACACAGTTTTTACTGGGTTATTAAAGATAAGTTTATGATGGTTATTATAAACCCATAAGCAGATGGACAGATGATTCGTAGGCGGACCATACTAAAGCCTCTGTGAGTCATCCAAAAACTAGGGCACAGTGGATCTAGACCAAATGGTTCCCAGTCTTCATGTATCTGAATTAAGTTGTAATTTTCCGTTGTGTATTTTAATCTTGTCAGGGCCTCTGATTCAATGACACTAATCCATTGATTCACTACATGCTCTGTGCTGGTGGGGCTCTTATAATTTTTTTGTACAAGATATCTATCAAATGGAACTGCTTATACTGCAGCAGTATCAAAGTGCCAAAAACATGTGGGGTCTCATTTGACAAGCAAGGTGTCCTAGCCATCTTAAAACTATACACTACCTGCTTCATTCACAAATGCCTGCTAATTGGAGCCCATAACACACATCTCTGAGTTGCCTTTGCACAGATTTTCTGCACCATTACACTGACATATCATATCATTACGGGCAGCAGTGTGGAGTAGTGGTTAGGGCTCTGGACTCCAGACTGGAGGGTCATGGGTTCAATCCCCAGTGGGGGACACTGCTGTTGTACCCTTGAGCAAGGTACTTTACCTAAATTGCTCCAGTAAAAGCCCAACTGTATAAATGGGTAATTGTATGTAAAAAATAATGTGTAAAAAAAATAATGTGATATCTTGTAACAATTGTAAGTCGTCCTGGATAAGAGCGTCTGCTAAGAAATAAATAATAATAATAATAATAATAATATCATGTTCACCTACATATCATATGAAGTTAAGGGAAGGATATGCACTCGTGTCATCTGCTGCATAGATAACAGCATGCGAGCATGCCATAAAAATATGCTCCTGAATGATAGAATTCAATGCCTCATTTCTTGCATGTAGAGTCTGGTGTTCAAGGCATCTCATGTGAGGGTGATAGACTTGTGCAGTTCATTATCAGTATGGTACACTTCAGTCAACAGGTGGTGCTCTGATACTGCAGTAATCAGACTTGAGGTCTGATTTTACAGGTGAAAATCTGTCTAATCCACGATTCAAACTGCTCGCACAGATTTGCCTTTTTCACTGATATGATCAACCTGGAGTTAAAAAATAAAGATATAGCATGTAATCAATTATTGATTCCCATTGTTTTTTACATTGTGATCCTCAATGTAACATTCACTGCTCAATGAATCCCTCTGGTGCTCTATGTGGAGCCTCACACTATATCTATCTGTCTATCTATCTATCTATCTATCTATCTATCTATCTATCTATCTATCTATCTATCTATCTATCTCTATCTATGGTGTAGTCAAGCCGGAATGTACCGGAACATAGATCTGCCACTGACATGCAGACACAAAGTAAAGCCTTCTGACAAGATGGAGAACAACAACAACAACAACAACAACAACATTTTAATTATATAGCGCCTTTAACAGCAAGTATCCCAAGACACTTTACAAGATTTAAACAAACAAAAATAAAAAGTGCAATTAAATACAATTAAACGCCAATTTAAAATAATAAGTCTTTAAAGACGTTTAAAAAAAAACCACAGAGAGTCCGAACTTTTAATATAATTTGGCAAGGAGTTCCAAAGTCAGGGAGCATAAACAGAAAAAGCCCCGTCACCCTGAGTGTGCGGCCCAGAGTGGAGGACAACCAACACAGGAAGGCAGGTTACGAGCAGGGATATAGAGAGTAAGCAGGTCAGCAATATATGAAGGAGCACTGCCAGTTAGGACTTTATAGGTTCGCATTGCAATTTTAAAATCAATCCTAAAGTTAACAGGCAACCAATGGAGTTGACATAGTACAGGTGAAATATGATCACTTGTGGAGATACTTGTAGAAATCAGATACATTTATTACCTATTATACGTGTTACTAGAAGTCCAGTGAACAAATAACATGTGTATAACAATTCTCGTATAATAATTCTTGTTTAAGAAAATCTATATTTTAGTGGCGTTCCAGTACCTTTATTCACATGCATGTTGTCAGTTATATCTGAAGGCTTTTGTGAAGAGTCTCCACATTATTTGTGCTTCTTGCTTTTGAATAATACAATTTTCTCAAAGCATGAATCACTGTCAATTATTACCTGTTTGCTATCCAATTCAGAAACTAATTGCAACTCTAGTTAAAAATCAGTGAGTCAGGGGAGGATTTATTCTTAGCCAGGCTCACTGTCGCTTCTGATTCTCGATTCAGCCAGGCTGGTATATATACTGCTTGCCATTCATATGCAGCTCACTTATGATATCAGCATAGACACAATTCCTTGGAAAATAATAATCTAATAATAAAAAAAAAAATGAAAACATATCAGGGGATCACCATGCATGTAAAACCAGGGCTGGTTATTGTCTGTATTAAAATCTCTGCTGATTTAATCTGCTGTGCTTTCATCATTTCTGCATTTGAATTTCAAATGCAGCACGTTGGTTATGCTCTTTTCGCGGGTGCAGATCTGCTGACACTGAAATTCATATGCACGTTGCAAGGATGCTTGGTGTAAAAAACTTGATTAATACAACTTATATGGCCTATTAAGGCAGTATTGCTGTTCTGCACTGCTGCACCTTGTTGTAGAGATGCCTGCAGACTGTGCTCTGAATAAGAGGCACAACAGCCCAGCCCAGACTGCACTGAACAGCTTCTAATGACACTGCTCTTTCGTTTGCAGTGTACAGAATGTAGCTGTGTTACCATGAATGATGGTTACTGAGTAAAGGAGTGCTAACCAGCGCTTTCATCTCACTTCTACTGATATTATTTCTGGTCCCATTTCTAATTTACTGAGAATCTTTTGGATCAGGTTACGCAGATATTTCAAACTCTGAAACATGGTGTATTTATTTTTATTCTAACTGAAATTGAACCGGGGAAACACTTTACATAAAGTGTCTCCAATTACTATGTAACTGCATAGTAGTTACTTAGTAAATACATGTATACTTACACATAGTTCCAGTGTACTTAATGTGTACATCTTTGTTCACGATATAACCCTAACCCCCTAACCCTAACCTTTACTGATACAATTGTGTACTTACATATATCGTGCAAAAAGATTTTCACATGAAGTCCAACTAAGCATGATATAATTGTAATTATGTGCAAGCACACATGTATTTACCAAGTAACTGCTATGTAAATACACAGTAGTTAGAGATACAATGTAAAGAGTTGCCAAACCGTGCATCATTACTCACTAAAAAGACAAGTTCTCAAGGAAGACAGCACTTTTTCAATCATAACATATAAACATCATGTAAAAAAAAAAGGTCATGCAATCAAAAAAAAAACCCTTGTGCACTTTAGCGGTAACAGAAACCTTGAAATACAAAACATACCGGAAGGCAGCAGCTGCAAGAACCTCTCATCTATAGCCTTGCCTTTTTGAAACATACTCATTGCAAAATGAAGTATAAAACACGATCAAACACCAAGGTTATTACTGTATAGTGCTGGTGTGAGTAATAGGTTAAAAAATAAATAAATAAATAAAAAGATTTTATAATCTTTGGATAGAGCCTCTTTTAAATTGTTTTAAATGCATATCAAAACACTGCCTCCTTCGTTCAGATCTCCTCATTTGGTCTCATTAGAGGGTGTTAGAGAATGGCAGAGTTTAGCCTCACTGGGAGGTGGGCAGAGCTGGCACCCCACAGCGAGCTCTGAAAACTGGAAAGAGATGCTAATAAGAGGAATAGAAAGCAATATTAAAGAAAAGCATGAAACAGAAATACAGATACATCACCGGATTCCCTTGAGACTGAAGCATTCGAGTGCGGCAGCATTAGAACTTGGGAGAATGCCTGTAAAATATTTCAGAAGAGTATATTATGCTTCAAACTGCCAGTTATAACATTCAATTGAAAAGGAACATTATCTCTGCTTATAATCTTTGATTGTATATAACACGGCACAACAGACACCTTAACTAAAGCATTACTGTTTTTATTAAACCCTCATACTTTAGTAAAATAATCACATTGCAAAACTGCAGCAGAATGCACGTGATACCACTGGAGATAACTCTATAACAAAGCTTCCTTACTCTTGTGCAAGCCAGTGAATCCAGTGTTCATAACTAGACACGCTCATGTTACAAGACAAGCATTTTATTTAAATCTGTTTACCAGAATACTGATGGAGGACTGGGAGGAATATCTAAAAACATCTGTAATGTAGAAAATCAAATTCAAGCCTCATTTAATTCATCCTGTCTTGCCTGTCTTTCGTTTCAGGTATATTATTTACAGTGATTTGTCTTACTCTGGGGAAGAGATTTTACATGAATGTATGCTGAAAATTACAGGCAGTAGAGGATGATATTATAATCCACCTGCAAAAAAAAAAAAGAAACTGAAATGTTTGTTTGTAACCCATTAAATCCCACATACCTCCAGTATGTAAAGGACAGCTCTGCTTGACTTCTGCTACTGCAATAGCAATGCAAACAGGACAGTAATTGGGTATTTAAGTGTCACAGATTAGATCACAGTGTTGCTTTTACAACATGCTTGTTACTTTCTGCTTGCCGTCTCTTATTGCAATTTCTTTTTCAACGCAATAGCGACTGTTTTGATGTTTCTATTCACCGGTCCTGCGTCATTTATCATCTGCGGGATTGATTGCTCACAAAATTCAATCCAGGGCCCCGGTTCTGTTTTGGCTCAGATAAAAACAGAAGAGTGCTTGTGTCCTGAATATTCACCTGTAGGATTTATACTGTTAAAATGATCTGATTCCACCTCCACTTTCCTTCCTTTTGATATATTGTGTTTTAGCAGTGGGGTATCCCAGTTATTCCAGCTAAATGAACCCCAGGTCTTAAGCTTTCCAGATTTTTAATGTCAGGTTTATGAGACACACCTGATTAGATGCACAATGCATTTTTCTTTTTGTTCACGCCAAAGTTAAACTTGAAAACGCTCAACAGTTCTAAGCAGTAGGAGCCTCAAATGATATCCTCACTGGTGAAAATTCCAGCAGCTGTTGTTAACCAGCTAAGAGCTGGGAAATGGAACAAATATTTACTGGCTGCTGGACACCCAGCAAGTGTATAAAAGCACAGACAGCATTTCCAGCAAGCAGTTTCATTGCTGAGTGCAGAAACAAACAGCCGATGCTAGATGAGACTTCTAACTGGCTTAACCAGCTCCACAACTAGCAAGAAGTCTCCCGCACCAGCAGCTGAAAACCAGTATACACCAGCCAGCACTGGTGGTCATTGCTGAAATTTTAATCAGGGTTCAGTTTTCAGAAAACACCTCTTCTCCTCATATGAGGGACTGAAAAAACATAATAGTAAAACCTTAATTCGGACATTTGTCCTGTAACTTCCTTGCTAGTTGTGTCCTTGGTCAGGCAGCATGTTACCCTTTCATTTGTACATGACAACACCAAAGCAGGTGAGAACAACTGCTGAAATAACCCTGTATCCCACGACCTGTCATGTATCTGCCAACCTGGGAATCTATTACTTCTGGAAAATGATTACAGCAGTATGGCTTGCTTTTTGCTATTAAGCCAATTTTAACAACATGCACTTGCACTGACTGTCTTAATTGGGCACTCTGTGTCACAGCTTTCAGTGAAACAGCCCCATAAAGGGAACATCAGAAACGCAGGCCAAGCCCCTTAACAGGTGTCCTTGTTCCTTCTTGGAGCATGCTTCAAGGTGTTTTAATATGTAAACAGGCACCATGGAAACCTGTCTGTTCGTGCCAAAAAAAGGGATGGAAAGAAATCACCAAAGGGACCAGTAAAGCTGTCGCTTTCTCAGAGGGGAGTTCTGAAGCCAAGCGCTCAGGACGTCAGTGCTTTATTTTAGAAAATGGGCAACGCAGGTCTTGTTGCTTAGCAACACTGAATCAGATCTTCTAATTTTTGTTATCAGCTGAAATACAAAAACACCTCTTCCTAAACTGGAAGGCACTTCACTGGCAAGCTGCTAGGTGAGCACCTGTGAAAGCGTTCTCTTCCACTGTGTTCTTTTCAAGAAGCTTCATAAAAGGTGGCCAGAAAGACGGTACCATTGGCACTGAAGGAGAGAACAACAGGGTATTTGTCCTGACAGTGGGTGTGACGACTGTTAAGAATCTCGGTCCATTTATAATTATTAGAGGGACAATGGCACAGACTACAGTCAGGCACAAGTGAGGTCAGTTTCCCACCCCACCCAGCTTTCAAGAGCTGTTCTTCTATACTGTTCTGAGAGGTGCAATTAAATCAAACAAGGCCTTATCAAAATAGTAATAGTTAACGCTACCCATGTTTAACTCACAGAGCTGTGATCTCTACAGAGCGGATAGGAAAATGATCCATGTCAAACTTAAAAAGGCAATACTGTATGTGCACTTGCTTTATGCTGCTGTTATATATGTGGACATTTACAAACAGGAGGAAGCCCCTAGGCCCACTTCCTAGTGGCTGGGTAATCTCAAAACTATGTCAAAGTGAAAAAAATAAATAATCTGTAAAAGCTTTGTTAAAAGTTTTGACGATTATAAACAAGGATTACCAATTTATAATTGAAAAACATTTTAATGAAACATAGTTTAATGTCATGTTATACCTTATTAATAAAGTTCCATATAAAAGGCTAAGTTCAGTTTTAACGCTGTATTGTTCTTGTCTGGTATTATCTATAAACAGTTTAATATGGTTTACACCTTTCTTAATTACACAGTGTTAGATCATTTAATGATGGTTTAAAAAGGCTATTATTATGTCACAGTAAAAACAACTATATTGATAGTTTATTTTAACATGAATTCTTATTATTTCAGAAAAACAATTCATGCAAACAGAACAGAATCCGAGCCCTGGAATATATCTGAATGACGAGATGGGCAAATCGTTTTGAAGTGCATCCATTAGTTTTAAAAGCTAAAGGACCCAAAAGCTACTGAAAGTATTCACTGGGTCATTCCTAACAGCTTCACAGCACAGCAATCCTTAACCTTCAGACTAGATATGATTCCCTTTAGGCTTTACAGTAGAAAGCTTTATTATAAGTGCAGTTTTTCTCCTGAGCTTTTCAATAATAAGAGTAAGAGAGCGATCTTCAATAAGAGAAAGATCAGTAATATGGCACGACTGTTTTCCCATGCTCCTTTGGGGCTTGGCCTGAAGTGAGGCTCACAAATCACTCAAAGATTCTGTAATTAAAGCCACGCTCTCGCCTCATACTTTCTATTGAGCAGAACATTGACAGCTACCTTGAAATCTCATCACTGTACTCCAGTTCTGATCGCTAATGACTAGAACAGACCGGTTCTGTGCTCTTTGTTTCCCCCTTCAATTTCTGATACATTTTTCTCATTTTCTCATTGTTTTCATTCATGCCGGACTAAAACAGCAAATGAAGGTGAAGCAGATGAAAAGAAAAATGAATAAAATAAAATGACGAGCAAACATCAGTTTTGAGTTCTGCTTTACGTCCGGTATTGAGTTTTCAAAGCATTAAATTGCCAGTTGGATTAACCAGTGTCATGACCCCTCCAATTGGGGATTGGAGTATCCTGTGTGTGCGAGTACACATTGTATTAGAAGACATTGTTAAACTGCTCCCAGGGTACACAGGAAAAACATGTTGGTTACACTTTAAATGTAGTGTCTCTGACAGCATTGTAGCACTGTACTAATGCAACAATTACACATGTGGTTGTGTAGTTACAATACAACTACATGCCAAATTACAATTTGAGAACACTGCAGAAGAAAGTAAAAGGGAAGATCAATGTATTGCAAACTCAATGTAGTGTACTAAATATTTTCATTCTTCCTAGATTAAAAGAAGCGCAACATGAAAGAAAAAAAAATGAATTATTGTTTACTCAAATAGAATGTAATAGTAAATCACACTCTTGTGCATGTATTTACATTGGAATGACATCTTGTAAGATGTTGCCGGAAATATCTACATGCAATCAAACTAACAACTCCAACCACTTGCCAAACCCGGGACACTCTTATTCTTCTCGTCTTGCTGTAAACACAGCCTCGTAATTACACCTTGATCCTGATCCCGCCAGTCTCACAGGGAAGGATTTCTGGCCTCTTATCTGTGTTGGCAGCTGCTGACATTCTGTATCTACATCTGCAGATAAGGAAGGCTGTGAACATCGCCTCTGAAGCCTGCATCATCACTTGCTAGCTGCAGACCTCAAGGACCGATCAATGGGTTTCAGTCTCAGCTTGTCGACTTGAACTGTGCTCCAACAGGAACTGGCATGGGTCCTCAGAGAGCATGTTTTCCTCTGTATGCACGGTACTGGGACCAGGAGGATAAGGGGAGGTCATCTGAAGGTGAGCAAGGGGAACTGTTGGCGGGGCATTTAGAAGAGATGTACGGCAACATCCTTTCTTTTGTAGAGAGGTGAAAATCCCTCAGTACCTGTCAGTGCAGAACAAGGGAATTACATCTGTAGCTCGGGTGAAATTCATCAGCAGAAGCTTCACTCCCTTCACAATTCCTTTCAAGATGTTTGCAGCAGTGAATAGAGATGTGCTGAAAAACTTGACATGCCCTTTATGCGCTAACAAAGTTTACAGCAGAAATCTATAAGACAGTTTTACTTTTTTTTTTTAAAAAGGTCACGATTGGATTAAGTGCCTCTTACTAATTCGATAAAGGTGCAAAAATGAAAGAGGGGGGAAAAAAATCGCACAGAGAATTAAATTGATTTTTTTTAAAGGATTTTTTTTTTTATCTAATCCCGTCAGAAAGGCACATTTCTAATCAGCTTTCTTCTCTTTCCGGATTAATGGCTTTTGTCATGGGATTCAGAGAGTTTTTCCCAACACTGTGCTCTCGTTATCCCTTGTCTTCTTGGTCAAGATAAAATAAAACAATAATTTGTTGGCCACGGGAAAGAGAGAATGCCTCCGCACTGCAGGTGTGCTTAAAGACAGAGAGCCCAGGGCACTGCCATTGAACCAGAGGAGAAACTAATAATACAACCCACACCCAGAATCACTAATCCCAATGAATGATTCAGCAGTTCAGGACAAACCCCACAACACTTGAGTTTAAGCAAACTTTAATTGATGATTACGCAATGTCTATCTAAAAAAAAACTATTTGGCATCAAACCTGCTTGGTTTGAGGGGTCAACCACCTGGCTGTCTGGATGAGGCAGAACACCTCATAATAGATTTAACCTAAAGAAGCTACTGGGGAGGTGGAGGAATGCGAATGAATCAAACACTAGAGAGGGGCGAGTTACATGGGTATTTCTATGTTTTTGACAGGTTACGATTAGATGATGTAATATGCAGGGGCTCTCCTCCTGAATGTTTTTAAACGTCATTACATAAAAAGCTTTGCAACACTGATCATGCCAAGTATCTAGCGTGTTGTGTTATATTGAATAAAATAACTAGTTATCTAGTCAGTGCATTATCTTCAGCACTGCCCTGTGCTGTATTCAAAACCTATATTTGTAAGAAGCTATTTTAATAGTCTTCCATTATGAATCCATTTCATGTTTCACCACTTATTCCTTATTGCCTTGATTTTCAACAGCATCGTTGATTTTGGTTTTCTTATTTTCTTTTCCATTTGTACTGAATGGGCTGTCTTTGTGGAAGCCAATTGAGCTATCTACAATTACCTTCATCAGTGCCTACAGAAAAATGAGCTGTTCTGTCCAAAATCAATGAAGGTGAGAGGGGAGGTCTATGAGAGGCAGTCTCCTGTCTCTGATTTAGTGAAATGTTTTGTTTTCTGTTTCAAGCATTCTGGACAAGAATCCATGATGGACTTACTAAAGAAAAATAGAAAGGATTAAACACTGTACTGCATTGAGGTATATTCTGCTGTAATACTGACGCACAAATTGAATTCAATTATCTATCTAAATAGCATAGTACTGCCTTTTGTCTCAGTCCTCCAGTCGACATGAAGATCAAATAGGCTTTAGTTATTAATTAAATGCAGTGTATTTTTTTAAACTTTTATTATTATTATTATTACTATTATTATTATTATTATTATTATTATTATTATTATTATTATTATTATTATTATTATTATTATTAATAATAATAATAATAATAATAATAATAATATATTTTAATATCACAAATGCCCCTTCTTTGGCTGAATGAGAAGAGACTGTCAAATGATATATTGTAACAAGTTGGGAGGGGTAGGAGGGGTAGTTGGATCGTCAGGATGCCTGTTAACAAATAACACGGTAACGCTTCACATTAAGTGTCTCTGCTTACTGTGTATAGAATGCACTTAAAGTGTCAATATATTTTTTTAATTATATATGTAAGTACACAGTTGTATCAAAAAGGGTTAGGTTTATGGATAGGGTTAGGTTTAGAATTATATTGTTCAAAAAGATTTACACATTAAGTGCATTGTAATTATGCATTGTAACATTGTGATTATGTGTAAGTACGCATGCATTTACTAAATAACTATGATGTAAATGCACAGTAATTTGAGACACTTCATGTAAAGTGTTAACAATCACATTTTGATTAAGAGGTGTGTCCCCATGTAGGGAAAAAACAGAAATTATTTAGCTAACAAATAGTATTTATATCCCTCCCACTCACTGCTAATAACAGCAAAACCCAACCTTTTCCACCACTTCAATAAACAACTCACATGCTCAGCCTAGGAGGGAGCACAGAAAGAGGGAAAAAAACAGGGATTCATTCAGCCTGGAAAAACCTCCCGGTTATGACCAAGACAGTGCGCACGCAGGCTGGAAATGGTATTCCTGCCAACCTGCCCATTTGAGTGCCAGCCACAGTCGCACTGCCCATTCACACAAGTCTAAATGTTGAAGGAGTACCCAACCTGATCAACAGAGAAATGGACATTCAGCCTAAGCCGAAACCAGGCATTTTTGATTTTTCCTTTGCCCATCTTTCATACCTCTAACAAGCGCAATAGGAGTGACAGGTCCAGGCTGCCGCTGTCTCTAATTGCACAGTGCAGCAGTATCAAGTTGAGTTCTGTTGCTTCTACAGTATTGTCTGTGTTTCACAGGTGCTTTGGGGCTCATTAGTACTACGTTTTGGCTGCTTGCTGAGTCGTATTAGGCTTTACGAACAGCATCCAGGGAGTGAGCATTAAATAAGAAAACGTCTTCTTCTGAGCCCTCACTGACGGGCATTGGCTGAGGCCCAGGGAGCATCTTGTTATAACAATCAATCAGGAGGTGATCCATACAGTAAAGGTGGAAACTTGATGGTTTAGAGGGAAAGATATCTCCCCCCCCCCCCCCCCCCCCAAAAAAAAAACCTTAAACTATTTCCCAGCTACCCTAAACGAAGGAACATTTTTGTCAAGTAGCTGCATTTTAACTAGGCAACCACATATGCATACTTACTGTGCTATTGCAGTGTAATCACAGTACAGGGACACCTAATGTAAAGTGTTACCATTGGTCGAATTTGTGGTTAATAAACAACATAGATACAGCGAAATAAACAAGTACAGGAATCAACATTATTCCTGCTGTGGGAGTTCTGTCCCGTTCAGTTCTGGGAGCCCAGAACACAGGCCTGGTCTCCAACGATGCTTGACTGAGCTCAGAGAGAGACTTGGAGAATAATCCTAGTGCAGAGCTCATCAGTTTGATTAGAGTTTCAGTTGGCAGAGTAGGCAGGCAGCTGGAGCACAAATGATCTTATTTTCTTCCAAGAGTTGAGGAACACACAAGACAGCCATCTAATAAAAACAACAACCTCACAGACACAGTAAAACAAACACTCTTCACACACAAACACCCACACAGACATACACTCCTTTTTATGCACCATCAGTTTTCAGCAGTGGTAATAAATACCATATGGCGTGCTTTCCAGACTTGTAAGAACTGGATACGTGAGGTGTTTTATCACTGATTTGTGGATCACTGGACACATGCACAATCAAGCATTTAAATATTTACATTTCTTGCACATCAATGATCTCTACTTAGACTTCTGTGACAGTATAGTTTTATTGCTCCAACCCCAATTCCACATATGGGGAAATCAGAGAACAAATAGACATGCATACAGAGGGTCCTCATAATCAGATAATAATCACACAGCACCTGAAAGGTTACACATTTTTATACATTCAGGATAGATTTTAAGGTGTTGCTTTTTCACTTATAAGGCATTAAATGGCACTGCACCATCATATTTAAATGATCTTTTAATACCATATATTCCTAGACACCCACTCAGATCACAGAATGCCAGATTGCTTGTCACTTTTTGACGTCACTACTGTGGTATTACGAATGGCTCAGGATGCAAATATAGTCATATATCCATGTACTATATATATATATATATATATATATATATATATATATATATATATATATATATATATATCAAATGGAAAATCACTTACAAAGAAGCATGCATAATACTCCATAATATTTTTTTGCAGGCAGCGTGTTGAGGCAAGCATTGAGGTACTTTTAAAAATCATGAAAGCACTTCGAAATATTATTAATATTTATATAAATTGTTGCATAGATAATTATTTTCTTACAGCCTCAATTCCTGAGTGTTTTTTTTAGTCTGTTGCGAGTTTTACATATCTGTCTCCAAGCAATATATTTATATTCATAAATCCATATGAATATTTGACAGCCGTATGAGCAGAGACTCACGCACGTGCTGTTGCTAAATTCTCTTCTTCATGGGAGTGTGTATCTAATGAAAAGCTGCTTTCTGCCAACTTGTAGAACAGTAAATTATTTAGCAAATACAGACACACTATGAAGTAGAACACAATGGAATATGCAATACATTTCTAAAGCCTATTTTCTCCCCCCCTTTGTAATTCAAAAGGACCCGTAATATTAAACGATGAGATTGATACAAAGTCAAATGCTTTTTTCATCCCAAATGCTTTAATTGTGGTTAAATTGCAATGAAACCACTGTTTAATCAGGACTAGCAATTTTACTTATTTTTATTTCACTTCAAGCCATTTGTAATATTAATAGTTTTGTTGATAATGTATCTGGTGTCAGGGGAAAAAAAGTATACAATCAATTAAAAAAAACAGGTTTAAAAATGGACAAGGCGAACTGCCAATGAGCTTTGTAAACCCATATTTAAATCCATGGACACTATAGGCAGCGTGTTACGTGCAATTAGAAAGGCAGCTTACATCATCACGGTTACTTGCCTTGTATACAAAAACTGACAACAACACAGTGGCTGTTATAAAGAACTGCAAGCACCATCAATTTTCAACCGAGGTTGTAAATACCACATGCTGTTATTTCATGACCTGCAAGGAAGGATTTACTGCGAGGTTCAAAAAGACACCAGCACAGTAATAATTTTAATCATTGTGTTGGAAACAAATTCAGATTGCAGAATAGAAGCCAAAAACAGCAGAGGGTGTTAACTGAATGAGGGATTGTGATCGGTGGATTGGGATTGCATTTTTCAGGGAGAGGGGTCCATCCCGCCCCGATTACTGGAGAGTGTTGACATCCATATTGGAGGAGGCTGAAAACTGGTTGAAGACGGTAGATTGAGCACTTGTATTACCATGAACACGTATAACATGTATATCAGGGACTTTACACCAAAGAGTAAGGTATAAACAAAAATACAAAAAACTTTTTATTTCTTACTAAATCGTGGTTCAGATATATATTTTTCCTAACTCAGAAGCCAAAGCAATGCTGTGAAGGCTTTTTAAAAAGTTCTTACTGAACTGCCTTAGAGGATGCAGGCAGAAGGCTTTCTGTCATTGAAGTGCTGTTTCATTTGCATGTGAATGGATCACTAGTTTATCAGCTCCTGTGTACTGAGCGCTCACAGTGTGGGCCCAGAGGGAGACTGACTCTGTTTCAACACATGTGAAAACCACCACTGCAGCTAATTACAGTGACAGTGCTTTAAATTGGTATTATAACTGTAATCTGAAGAAAGGGAATCATTTTAACATAAACAAAATGGAAATACCTACTCTATCACTGTACACATTTACACAGGAGTGAGGACTCATTTTGCACGAGCAATTTCAATGTTGTGTTACAACGAACTTCGAAAACATACCAAGGGTGATGCCTCTGGGTGCTGCTTGCTAGTGCCAGAAATATGGGAACCAATTGGTTGTGTAAGTCTAATTTAAAGAACGCTACAACAAAGAAAGTTACAAAATTTGTAACTTCTGTTTTTGGCAAATTAAAATGTGTTAAAGGTTGACATATTTTGTGTGTAGATCCGTGTTCTGAATCTGGGGGTTCAGAATATATAGTCGGTCCTTGTAAAAATGTACTGTAAAATCATAGCAAAGTGTATGAAAGCACAGTGAAAGCATGGGATAGGTAAGCATTGTAAAGAATAGCGACGTATGGTAAAGTATAATAATAATAAGCATTGCAAACCAGGATAAACTATGTAAATGTACTGAATATGCATGGTGAAAGCATGGCAAAACTGCAAAAATACCATGCAGAAATACTGTGGTAAGCTTTTATAAGGGTGGTTTGAAGGCATCATATATATATATGCATTTATACTCAGATAAAAGTTAACAGTAATTGGATCGGCTGAAAAAAATCAGAGCCAGCAGCAGAAAAATGTATTATTCTATTCTGACTGACAGCACTTTTCATATCTTCTTAACGTTTTACCCCAATTCAAAGCTGTTAAACGGATTTTCTCCACCAGCCAGCAGAACAAAGAAAACAGTTGACCACCATAATTTATTCTAATAAACTAATAAACTGTTACACACTATGTTTAAAGTACAACATTAATATAGCATTGAGATTTCAAGACCACGTCACTAACATACTTTGCATAAAATATTTACAGCTTGCCCACTGAAGCACATGGGAAGGTGCTCATACCATAAATACTTTTCATTTAGATCAACTGCAGAGCGCGATGCAAACGTTGCTGTATTGCTTGTGAAAATGAATGCATTTCAAGGCGCTTGATTAATTGATCCCTTTTTTGTCACGTTGGCAATGCTGCGCCTTTGCTCCTTGCTTCTGCTATCTGTTACCTGACGCTGCTGTATAGATTTTCCACGGGGACCAGAGGAGAGCAACAATTTTTAATTTGCATTTGATTGATGACTTTCATTTGCTTCAATTCAGATGTTCAGTCCAAGAAGAGGAAACCTGGTTCTGATTAACTTTAGAGTAGTGGGCAGATAATTGCGTTTAATGGTAAATTTACAATGATGCAGAATTGCATGGTGGTTTTTCACTGAAGTCTAAAATTAAAACGCAAATCTTTTAATTTGGGAGCCAGATTGAAGCCGAGGTCTCCCAAGGTAAAAAGGTTAGAGAATAAAACCACTGCAGCGCCTTGCTTCTCGTCGATTTCAGAGGGCATGGCATAAACTATAGCAATACATGACACTTTCATAGCACCTTTTACTGTCACACACCGCTTTACAATAGCGTAAAACTATCAAATCATCAACAGACCTAACCCAAATGCAAATGCTAACTACTAAATCATAAATCAAACGTTTACATTTTTCTTTTGGAGACGGACGGGGAAATCGTATATATATATATATATCATACATCATACATTGATTCTTACACTAAGTTAACACGTTGTGTGTGAGGTATCTCATTTGTATTTTGTGCAGATTGGGCGAGAGGGTTGCGTGAAATTAATTGTGTGTAAGAGACACCCAGCACACAACATATTGACTTACTGTATTATAAATCACAAAAAGCATTCAGGAATTACTATTAAACATTTACTATTAAACATGGGGTTGTATACATTTCCATTTCATTTCCATTTCATGATTTATAATAATACTATTCCACAATTTAAAGGAACATTTAAATGTTCACCATCATAATAAAATTCTGGAAAAACATTCCCTCCAAATGAGGGTATATATATATATATCTCTGCCACTCTGGTTTTATTATCCGAGGACTCATTAGTAAAACAAGACACTCTGCTCTCACGCCTGCTTTCTCCGTACTGTTTTGAAAATAGCCAAGAAGCCAATCAGTTGCCAGAGATGGGTTTCAAACAGAATGTGGTGACTGCTTTGTTGTTATCTGACTGAAGACTGAGCTGGAATGTGAGGGGGAATGACGGGCAGAATAGATACATCAGCAATTGTGTCATAAACCGTTATTCCTTGGTAAAACCCATCAAAAACCTTTAATAACACATGTACAGATGTTTTACAAATGGATCACCAAACTAAAATTAGACCAACGTTTTATTTTAAACACAGAAAAAATAGGCAGAATATAATGCTCACAGTACATTAGTACAAGGGGAGCGCTGACTAATTGAGCATGAGCATTTTCGATGTTGTGTTACAGCAATCCCTGGCTGAAATGCTGCATCATTCTGTTGTCAAGGATTGTCAAGAATGAATAGTCAAGGTCTGCCCTGGCCTATGGCTGCTAAATAGTGTATAATATTCTGTTAATCAATATATCTTCTGGGGAGTTAACACTGACCACAGAGGTAACTTCTGCATACTATCATGCAGACCTCAGTCTAGTTTAAAGCTTATACAATACCACAGAGATATATTTAATCCATAACTCCAAACACAGTCAGAAATAGTACATTTGGTAGCCAGACTTTTTGTATTCTGGTAAGATACCACCACAAACACATATTTCTACAAAGGTTTTCAGAGAGCTTTTAAATACTTTACTGGTAAAGAATGATAGTAGACACAATTATGGACTGCGTAGCCTTTCTCATTGTTGGTTTAGTTTTATTAAGATTTGAATGTTTAGTTATAGTTAGAATATAATACATAAATGTTGAAACCCTAAAACAAAGTAGTACAATTGTTTGACACTGATGAAGTACTGCGAAAATATTAGCCAAAACTTATGAAATGGCTTTCATAAAAAAAAAAAAAGAAAACAGTTTACCTAAACTACTGTACAGACTCAGATCGACAGGTCCCTATATTACAACAGCAACTAACCAGCGATCACACGCTTTTTACGAAATTCACACAAACAGAATCGAAAGCCCTCCTGCTCCATTACATTATGGTTTAAGAACATAGAGGTGTCTTTTTAATCCTGAAGAACTCAAACATACCTCCTTTCAATCTGCCACATTACCCACTGATGAAGGACTTGTCACTGCATCATGAAAAGGCCTAATTGAACAACAGTTGCCAGCAGGCTTCAGACCATCTGTTAAATTAGCCCTCAGCTTGCAGTGGGAACATCCAGTTTCCACTATTATTAAATATTGCCAAAGGATATATGTTTTTGTTCTATATCAGAAGTAGATGGAACGCATTTTACACATTTCTTAATTGAGTCACCCAGATTTAATTCTGTCAGCCTAATAAAACATTAGGTGTATTTGCTTCCCAGATGCAAAGAAACTACCTCATGCTTTTGTTCTATCCAGATGACTCTAACCTATCCCTAGACCCAGGAAAGACAATGGAAATCACCAGTATCCAATAGAGAACACAGGTATCTGAGTATAGGGTCACGGGTAAGGGTACGATTATAGTTAGAGGGTCAGATTTGGGGATCAAGTTAGGGTTAGAATTTAATTTAGGGTTAGGGTTACAGTTAGGGCCAAGCTGTAATTCTGATAATCAGCTGCAAGGCAGTATCACTGTTTTTTAAATTAAATTATTCAATGGGGGGGGGGAGACTACATGTGTCATGAATGCACAAAGTATTTTTTTTTTCAGTCCTTAAGTCAATACCATTCGTCTGTTCGACGAGATAATGTCCTTGTTGATCAAAAGATTGCGGCACAAATTACTTCTAGAAATCTTTGCATCGCCTAGAATGTCACAACCGGTAAGTAAATTGTGGCATTTCATCTTTTTCTGTGCACCTATTGTTGCTAGTATCTTTTTTCTACAAAATAGTTAAACGCTTGAACAGCACAGATCTCAGTGAGTGTGAGAAGCACCATATTATTTTCTACGACTTGAGATTGTATTTAGGTACTACAGATAAGGGCAGCAATTATTCGAGAGGAACATGCATGTGTAAATTATTAATTAGGAAGCTGGCAAGAGCACAGGGAAAAAACAAAACAACATCACCTTGATAGGTTATACTGTCTTTTTAGGAAAGTGCTAGGTCTAAACACTCCTATTCCATTAGCAGATCATTTGAAGCCAAGGCCCTAAATTAGATGATTGTACCAGCAGAGCTGAATGAAATGTGCAATGCATTACAGCCTACATGCTTTTTACTCGGCCTCTCTCTCCACTTTCTAAATCTCTCAGAGCTGCTGCCGTGTCCAAGAATGATTGCTCCTGCCCTGAAAAATGCTTGGAACCATGTGAGCTGTGGGGAAATGAGGCTAGTCTCTGCTGTGACTTGCAGCAGTGGGTATACATGAGATTGACAAGCTCTGTTATAGCTCAATAATAATGATAATAATAATAATAGGCCACTTGCACTGAAAGGTGCACTAGGTGAAACCTTTGTATACTTACTATGTATTTATTTGGCAGACAGCTGTATCCAAGGCGACTTACAGGTATTACAGGGCAGTACAGGGTTACAATGAAAGCTCAATATTTATTACAGTATAGTTTACAGTTAGTGCAAATAATACTACTAGAATACAATATGAACTTGGATGCAGGAAGTTAAGATTACAGCAAATGATATATACAATGACATATTAGTAGTGCAATGTGCAAAGGTGCATTTGCTGAGGTCAGAGGAGTCTAGTGCCTAGTATTATTATTATTATTATTATTATTATTATTATTTATTTCTTAGCAGACGCCCTTACCCAGGGCGACTTACAATTGTTACAAGATATCACATTATTTTTACATACAATTACAGTATTTTTTACACATTATTTTTTTTTTCATACAATTACCCATTTATACAGTTGGGTTTTTACTGGAGCAATCTAGGTAAAGTACCTTGCTCAAGGGTACAACAGCAGTGTCCCCAACCAGGGATTGAACCCACGACCCTCCGGTCAAGAGTCCAGAGCCCTAACCACTACTCCACACTGCTAGTAGCAGGAGTGGATCAAGAGATCTAGAAGTGCAAAAGCCAAAAGCATCAGCTATCTCCACGTTGTCTCTTCATAGACTGCCGCAGTGATATTTTTTACTGAATCCTGCCTCTGATTAAAACAACTGTACTGTGTCTACCTCAAGCTATTAGGTGCAGGGTTATTTCCTCCTGATTCATTTGCTAATTAGACGCCCCTTTCACTGAACGTTGCTGTAAATGATGTTGTGTGTCAGTAGTTTCTTTGTCCACTCCTGTGTTTTTTTGAAGAGAGGAAAACTCTCCTAAACTCTGCAAGCAGGGGCTGTGACAGATAAAATGCTGCTCGCTACGTGCTGGTGGTTTTAAAAACCTCTGAAAGCAACCGCATCGCAGAGAGTGTCATATAGGATGCCACGTTCAGAGGGATGAAGGGATTGTAACTAGCTGTAGATTCCACCAATAACTCCTCGTTAAGCATGTCCAGCCAAGTTCACAAATTATCTCCTGTCTCTAAGATGCTGGGCATGAATCCCCAGGAGCCGCACTATCCAGATGAATTACTAAAAGAAGCCTCTCTCAGTCTCTCCCGAGTAATACGACTTCTCAATCAATAAAAAGGGGGGTGGCAGACACACTAGAGAAATGGCCATGGTGAATTTATTCGAACAAAACTGAGATTGGGTGCTTTTAGATCAAGCGGTTTTACGACTGAGAAAATTCAGTACAGCTGGCATTTACAGCAGTAAATTAGAGATTTGTGAGTGTGTGTGTGTGTTTGTCACCCTTGTTCCAGTAATTGGAAAGGACAACATTATATTTTAGATGTTGTTTGCAACTTGAAATGAGTAAGTGAATAAACTTTCCTCCAAAAAAAAGTTACATACAAACATGCATATACATAAACAAACATTACCGCATACATACACATACACATGCACATGCATGCATAAGGTTAAATGTATAAATGTTTGGGTCGCAGATTAAGGGGCATTGATGAACTTGGCAGCAGCCTCTCCTTGTTATTCCCCAGCCCTGTTTGCTCAGCTGTTTTCACAAATGTCAGCTTCCAGTGTTGTGGGTCACAGCTGCTGCCTAATGCAGCATTCTGCCTGGCTAGAGAGCCCACCCCCTAGGGCAATGCAGCACACAGCGAGCTGGCAGAGGGGGTCCTGTCCTGCAGAACACAACAAGCTGGCAGAGGGGGTCCTGTCCTGCAGCACACAGCGAGCTGGCAGAGGGGGTCCAGCATGCTGCTGCATTGTAACTACACAACCATTTGTTCAATAACTGAGTTAATACAGTACTATTAATAATGTCATTATTATGCATCGCATATTGTTTATAACATATTTTAAATATCTTTATAGATGATTAATAGAACAGTTCCTCAAATGAAAATGCTACTAAATTATGTAAATGCATATACTAAAACTGTATTTAATAATGACCTCTCCCCCCCAGTAATAAAGGATGTTACAGACATCCACAGTAACTACACTGTAGGGACATGTTCAGTAGTTAATGTACCTGCATTTTTGCATTTCTGAGCTGCCAGCACTGACTCTGCCTGGCCATGCCTGCAGTCACTCTCGCTAAGGAGTCCCTGAGATTGAGAATGCTTTAAGCTGTACCTTAGGGGACTGTCCATCACTGCCTGTGTCTGCTTCCATGGGACTGTCCATCACTGCCTGTGCCTGCTTCCATAGAAAGAGCTCACATTTACAAGGAGCTAACTTTTTTTTTTTTTGTATTTGGAAACCACTATGTAGTTCGGTTAGGGTTGTCTGCCCCCATTTTCCCTGGATTATCCCGGTTTTTGAGAAAGCTGTCCAGGGATTTCAAGATACCTTCCTGGGACTCTAAGACTGCATTCACACTGAGTCTAAAACAGACTCGGTCTGGTTCGTTTCGTTTGAAACAATCTATCAATGTGCTTGCTGTTCACACTTATCTGTGAGCAGCTATATCAGCAGAGCCAGTACCATAATTTGAGCACAAATCATACAAATCAAGATGCAATAAACCCACACCATTGGTTGGTTGCCAATACTATACTATTAATATTGGATGAATAGAGAATTTCTAAAGAGAGTTTAAACCTTCAGCAACCCCTTCCATTAGGTTTTTACTATGGAACGTTACTTCATGTGCATGTTTGCATGTATTGTACATGCTTGCATGTATTTGTGCATGCATTTACCTATGCCGCTTCAAGTTTTGAGACTGCCAGTTGCCAATTCCATTTTTGAAGAGCTACTGGATCTGTGTGCCCTGCTGAGGCCCCCCTTTAAA
The DNA here is from genome assembly GCF_902713425.1 of Acipenser ruthenus. Classification (NCBI taxonomy): domain Eukaryota; kingdom Metazoa; phylum Chordata; class Actinopteri; order Acipenseriformes; family Acipenseridae; genus Acipenser; species Acipenser ruthenus. The sequence continues at coordinate 953,329 of NC_081211.1, forward strand.
GAGGTTTAATTGTGTGTCTCGTTGTGCTCAGTTGCAGTTGTCATTAAACGCTGGATTAATTAATTAGAAGTCGATGTGACCGATTCCACCTCCTCTCCACTCTGTCTCTCTCTGGAGTCGTTTCCGTGTCCGAGTGAAAACACGCGCTCCGCAGAGCTCCCGGCATACAGCCGAAACCTGGTCTGACTGACGGCTGCCCGACTGCCCCGTGTCAGCAGTGTTAAGCCAATTAATTGAATCATGTCATTTTTCTAAGATCAACAGCCGCCAGCTGCTCAATGAGAAGCACAGAGCAGGGGAAGTGTGCACCAATTAAACATTTATTCAGACACACTGATTTATTAATTAGATGCAGTCATCTGTTTGAAAAAAAAAAATTGGTCAGTATTTATTTAGACCAGAACTGGGAACCAAGATAATATAGCATGTCTGATAATACAACTTTCCTGTACATAGAAAAAAAAATATATATACATATATATACACATATAATATCATCTGGGGTAGGCTTTCAGGGGGTGAAATTCTTACAAAGCACATATTTTTTGGTATAATATATAGTTAAATGAAAGTAATTTAAAATTATAGCTAATATTAACATCATTTTCATCTGATACAAAGAGATTTTAGATGGCTGTATCAGGATCAAGGTCAACTATTTTGATTATTAAATGTTTCTTATATACACTGTATAGCAGCTAAACTAAATGTTGCAGATTGCTGATGGGTCAATATTTATTTGTCCGGACATGCCTGAAGTTTGCAATGTCTATTATTTTCATTCCATCATTGTGAGAGCAAAACTGAACCGTTATCCTTTCTGCAGTTTTCCAATAAAACCTTGTTCTGTGCTATGCCAATCCCTTGTTCATTTGGAACCAAGTTATTTGAATTTATAGCCTCTAAATATATTTGGTACTGGCAAGGAACTAAACAGACAAAGATACGACCTTCAATTTACTCATTATGCTGGTATTCTGTCATGCTTGTGTATTTTCAATCCATTGTTGTTTTTTTTTTCTTTTTTAATCAAAGGCTCTGAGTCAGCAGATTGCTTTTTGTACTTTACCGTTCAACAACAGATTTAATAATATGCTAATCCCCGCAGAAATCCGCCAACGCTGAACATGAAATCCCCCTGCTTATAACAGCATGTTATTACATCGCATCACAAATGAATTTATCCTTATATAACTCATTAGAAGCCACTGCCATGAAGCCACCCTCAAGAGAGATTACAGGTCAAAGATTCCCAATGGCCCATGGTGTTACAGAGGCGTTGAGATGGAGCTTGAGATGTTGTCTACTTTGAGGACATATACCCATGGCATTATTTTAAACAGAAACCAACTCAGGTTCCAGGTGCAACATGGGTTTTCCTGTCCTCTTATTACTTAAGAACCACCGGTAGGAGTCCCTTATTTTTATTTTACTGTAGATGTATTGTTTACTAATTTCAACAGAATGATATCCTGTCACCACAGTGTACATTTAATGTAAACATCCTGGTGCTACTGTGCGACAGGTATTAGGATCCCCCCTGAACATCCCTTGCTGTGCATTGGTTCCAGTGTGGAGCAGGTGACTGTGGGCGATTGTGTGCTGCTGTTCTACTTGGAAAGACATTGGCCTCAGACGGTTATCTTTCCATATATGAATACCAAGGGTCCCATGTACAATACTGTCCTGGGTCAGGCAGCAGCAGATACAAGGACTGGCATTAAACAGCAATACATTAAAACACAATGATATAGGCTACTAGCAAATACAATACATTTACAGATTTTAATATGAAATCGAGGCGTCCGTGATCGAACTGATGTATAAACATCCCATTATAAATATGACCAGAGCATGCAAAATGAAACAGGTCGCAGCGCGATATTTCTTTTTGACCCTGTAAAGGCGTGAGAGAGAGAGAGAGAGAGAGAGAGAGAGAGAGAGAGAGAGAGAGAGAGAGAGAGAGAGGGGAGTTGTGATTGACACGCTGTCACAGGTAAAGGGTCTGCAGCCTCTCGCTTTTAACAAAACAGACTAATCCGAGCAGCAGAACAAACCAGCTGGCTTCCTGCTCCTCTTGTATACCATGTGGCCAGGTCTAATTGGCAATCAGTAAGTCAATTAGCACCTTCCCACTTTCTATCCCTGCCAAATTTAACAAAAAAAACCTTCAAAATACATCAGACCTCTAGTGTCTGCATTCTTAAAACTGCAGGATTGTTAGACCGCATTGCATAATTTGGGGAGGAAACACCCAGAATTAAAAAAATAAATAAATTGAACTGGTAAGCTACAGATAATACAGCATTATATGTCTTGCAACCCAGGGTGTAATACTGTCGTGACTCATCCTTGGCCAGTCTGAACCAATGTGTTAGTGTGCAGAAGGAAATTGCAAAGCTTTCTACCCCCCACACACAGTTCCATCAACTGCCTTGCGCCCCATTGCACCATGACAGGAATGTGATGGTGCTCATTCTGGGTGATAAAGCAGCGCAAATGTAAAAGACCACCAGCTAGCACTGCATTTTAAATATAAAAACTAGAGACAAAACCACCTGAGTCTGAAAAAAAATTAGAATGTATGCGGTTAGCCAATCTGTGTGAACCACTTCTTAGCGGATCAGCACTGAAGTTGACGTCACCAGCCAGATCTTTGGCAGTAGTCAGCAATAGGATCTCAAACACCTACCTACTCTTTAAGAAAACTAACAGTGCATATTATAATGGTTTTCCGATGGTGTCTTTAGAACTCTTATGGAAGAGTCGGCACAGAAATTGTTATAGAGGTCTTGCTTTGCTAATGCAGGACATCTTCATACTGCAGAATGAAAAAAATAAACAATAAAAAGCAATAGACTAGCATTGGCTGCCAGAACTGCCATTAAATCTCCTGTTATTTTTTTTGGAGTCATTGATGACCAGGTTTGATTTACATTCCCGCAGGGCAAAGCAGAGAGGCTGTGTGCCAGTTTTAAATGCTGGGAGAAAGGATGTACAGTACACTCCTCTATAAAAGAACCTTATTACTGCTTGGAAAGAAACGCCATAAATCAGTCATATGTGCACTTCAGGAACTATTGGACCACTTTAGATGTATTTATTTGTATTTCTTTTTTGGGGTGTGAGAATGCTTTGCAAAGTGTAAATCAATGAATACCTTACTGGCACGGTGAAACTCAGCATCCAAGTTCTTAGGAGTGGCGTCTTGCTGCACAGTAAGACAATGACAGAAATGACATCAAGCCTGATACTTACCAATTTATTTAATTGTCCATCAATTTAGATACATTCAACATACATAAAAACACACATAGATCAATTATGTATAATTGTATCGTGGCCTTGACCTTTGTTTTATATACCTCAAGTATGTCATGTCCAAACACTCTTAGTTACAACTTAAGAAGAGAAATATAAATTTTGGCCAATGCCTTAATTTCCTATGAGTTTTACCTGAAACGCTGATATGGTATCCCCTTAAGGCAGCTGTTCAACACTTCAAAAGATTTCCCCACTAACCTATTTACAAATTCCTACTGAAACAAAGTTCTACCCTGTAACATATCATTGCCGCTTGTCATTTGCAAGCCAGAAGATGCAAATTGGGACAGCACCAGCCGATGATGTATTGGTAGGTACAGCCACAGACAGAGATGAATATATTCATCTTGAGGGCTCAGTAGATCTTAATAGAAGAGGGGAAGAGATCGCTCCTGATATAAAGTTTGAAACATGCATACGTGAAGTAAAGAAGGGGAGAATGATAAAAACAAGACAGAATAAAATGTATATTTTACTGTTGCTTTATCGGCGCAACTTACTGTTTGCTGGGATCAGGGAATTTATTACAAAAATAAATCTGCTATTGCTTGCAGTGGCTCTTTTGTATCTGTCTGAAAGACAAAGCATCTGCCGGATTGATATATGAGTCATGGAAAATGAAGCCTTCATCCTCTGAGTGATTGCCTGTGGCCTATCAGCTTCAGATAAGTTAAATAAACACTACAGGGAAGTGGTGGGGTGAAGAACAAGTGGCAAATGAAAAAAAAGGAATGGGGATGCAGGAACAGGGGATTCATAACTGACAGATAAAAAATATATTGCTCTTTCATCTTAGATGAGAGGCATATTAGTTTTTCCTGTGGGGCCATGTACTAAGAAAAAAAAAAGTGCTGACTTTGTTATTAGTACAATATTTCCACTTTTGTTCCAATAAATTTAGCATGCATGTGTGGTTTTACTTGCTTGATCCATTTCGGCATAAATTGCTTGCACGTCAATTCCCTAGCATAGCTTTACAAAGAGTGGTGTGACCAAACCCGAATCCTGTTTTTTTCAGTGTTTGTTTCCAGGTCCGTTGTGTGCATTGGTGCAACTTCTAGCTACTCAGTCTGGATTGTCTACAGCTATGGCCAAAAGTTTTGCATCACCCTATAGAATTAATTAATTTCATAAAGTTGAATGAAATCTGCTGAATAATCTAACATAAAATAATTTACTACTATTATGGCTTCCAGTACATATCATTTTGTAGTTTCTTTGATTACATGATGTTAAATAAAATATTTAAATTATGTTCACATATATATATTGTGTGTGTGTGTGTGTGTGTGTGTGTGTGTGTGTGTGTGTGTGTGTGTGTGTGTGTGTGTGTTACTTATGTCTCAGTCCTGAAATTCTAAGTGATGCTAAACTTTTGGCCATTTATGTTCACATAGACTCAAGTGAAACCAGTACATACAGGTTTTGTTGATATTTGCGATATTTGTATCTATTTTGTGTTTTTCTGTAATATTGTGTAACTGGGTATCCAAGAGCATTCCTAGAAAAAGAAGTTGCTTTTCTGTTAAAAAAATTATTAAAAACGTCTTCCTCCCAAGAACTACTACAACATCCAGAATTCCTTGGCAACTTTTGTAGTCTTTAATAAACACAATATTCATTGCATCATATAGTACAGCACAGAAGACTGACATTGACAGGTGTTCTGGGGTACAAATAGTTAACCTGTGACAAATTCAGGGTATCAGTCGCATATCATCGCTGTCGGTGACCTACGATGCAATCTGGAGCATTTCCTAAGGTAACATTTTAAATATGTTTCATTAGTTATGCATGAATAGATGGTGAATAGAAGTTATTATTAATACATTAGACGAACAGATTAAACTGAAAGACTTTGCATATTGTTCTGGTTTCTGTAGCAGCCTGCACAGGATTAGAAAGGGGACACATACTGTATATATAGATATGCACTGTTTCTTAATATTTCCAATAGCCACTGTCCTTTAGTGTAGAATCAACCAGGGTCTGGATCGCACTTTGGGACAGGGCTGCTCTGCATATTTCCAGGGAGTAATACCTAGCGATGGAGTTGCTCATTTTATAGTATGATTGGACATATATAAGATCTATTAATGTGTTATTAAAGATGTTGACAATTGTTTCCAAAGAATAACAGTGTATTACAGTACAATTTCATGACACAATACTAGTGTGTAACATTGTGATATTGTTATAACATATTTACACACATGTTATGACACAGTTGCTATAACATATTATTATAATTATAAATAACTCTAATATCACCAGTGACATCCTTATTAAAACAATTATATATGACATTATTCACCGTTTATACCAGGCTGATATTGGTGCCTTATATTCTCATCACAGAAGCTATTCAGAAAAATAAGGAGCACAGTGATAGAGGAGGGACAATGTATAACATGAAGACAAACTGTCTTAAATAGTGCCATCACTCCCTAAGGAGGCAGAATTAATTCTCTGCTCCTTTAACCCAATTTCTACAGTCTCCCCAATCTGAATTGCAAATCAGAGGATCCCAATTTGTTTCCAACACAAAGCACCTTGGGGAAGATGATAGGCGATCACTATCTAGATAAATTAACATTGATAAAGGCTTCTGAACAATGGTGGTGCATTACAGGCACTGGAGGACTCATCCACTTGCTTATTGTCTGTTATTCTCATCGTGCCCGTCTGGAAGAGCGAGACAACGGCTCATTATTTCACTAATAAAACAGAACAAGATAAGTGCCTTTGGTTTGAAGACAAATAGACCTTTACAAAAAAGTGGTGTCAGACCCAGGTGGCTATTGACTGCAGAAATAAACTATAATCCATGCAGATTATAATCAGTTTCAGTATGGTGATTATCCTACTGTAGATACCCTCTGAACAAATAGGGGAAAGAAGGCTACACTTTAAAATAAATGAGGGTAATTCAAATATATGTATGCATGAACTAACATATTTCATATCCAATTAATTTGAAGTAAGCATGAATTTAGGGAACATTCAACAGGTACTTGCGTTTCGTATAATGTGTAATGTGAACGTATTAATGATTCATCAATCCTAGTATTAGGGTTATTTATGAATTATTGTTTACTTCATTTCAATTTAACAGTAAGTCATACAGCTGGTTTCACAGACCCCGGTTTGCACTAATCTCGGACTACTCAATGCTAATTTAGCTAAAGTAAGATTAGAGGTAATCAGGGTGTGTGAAACCCGCCGATGGAGAACAATAAATAAACACTGATACCCTTCACCATCAGCTTGACACTCTGATTCTGGTAAAGCACGTATCCAATCTTTACTGTATTTCTCATTTAGTTTCCAGTATAGGAGGGTGGGTGATAATAGGACCCAAACTGCAGCCACTTCATACAATCCTGCTCCCATTTGGGAAAAAAGCAGTGCCAGGTGAGTGACCCCTGCTAGATGCAAAAGCCCAAAGCAATTGTATAAGCCACTGAGGGAGCGAGCCATCTACCTACGAGTTTAGCCCCTGACAAATGGGATTCTAAAGATATCCTTCGATGGCTATGGCAGTGAGGCGGTGGTGGGAAGAACGCCTCCTGAAGATGGCAATTCCGTTTTTGCAAAAACACTTCCAGTTAAAATAGTTTCTGATTGCATCCCTGGGCAGTCTTGTGAACACTCTGGGCCACAGATTTAGCACTGCAGAACACTAAAGTCCACAGGGGGTCAGATATGCGACATTGTACTGTATGTGCAAAGCACCCTATACATATATACATAGATGTAAAATATTCTATAGGGTGATGTGTGCTATCTACAAGTGGACTTATTGGCCACTCTGACCTTGAGTAGGTGAAAATCAGTATGTCACTTACACAGCATCCTACTATATATACGACTATATATATATTTTTTTAATTCATAGGTAGATAAGACTATTTAAAGAGCATATCTTATTTTAATAAGACGCCATTTCTGTATGATACAAACCATCTGATACAAAGAGATTTCAGTGGCTGTTTCACATCCGTATCAGGGATAACGGGATAACAAAGAGTTAAAGCTTGAAGTCTACTAATCGTGTGTAATAATGCATGTAAGGAATACCGAAGAAAATCCTTCTTCAGCTCTGCTTCTAGGGAGGCTAAGAATATAATTTTACAGGACATATGCCAACCATGATTAAAGGTAAAGTGACCAGACGGAGCCTCATAATAACACACGTGTGTAGAAGTTAATTTGAAGTGAAGATTCATATTTATTGTGACAGGGCATACGGTAACGAGCAGGGCGCATTAGTCCCTTGTTGCATCACCGTTGAAAGCAATTAATGGATCAGCATCCTTAACATCCATTAACAAACATCCTACTTGAATCTGCAGTGGTATGCTTGAAATGCAAGTCTCTTGATTATCAAATGAGGGAAAACTTGTCAAGTTTCTGTTGTATGAATATATCAGTAAATATAAAAGGTTTACTTACACAAAAACAAACTAAAAACATGTTGTATCACATTTCCATTGGCACCATGAAACAAGCTTGTAAAACTCAACCTTATCTCTTTCCAATATCAAAGTGGGGCAGCAGCCGGTTTACTCTATTTGGACGGACAGAACTGTCCAACAGTATTATTGAACTCGGTTCTGGAAGTCTTACAGCCCTTCTCCTTGTCGTTGCAGGTGGCTGGGAGGGCCTCCTTGGCAGGTAATAGATCAAATGGGATTCCTCTTTCATTGGTTTTCTGCCATTGCTTTGAAGTGAAAGAAGCTTCTTGAATCAGCTGCTGGGATTGTTATCTTCACTGGCTGCTCACGCTGGGCTTTCATACGTCTCCGAGGGAACGGAATTTGAACAGAGAGTCAATCTATATTCATTGACAGGACTGCAGTCATCGTAATAATAATAATAATAAAACAACACATTTGAATGCTTTACGGAGAACACAATGATTTCTAAGACAAATTGATTTCTTTAAGATGAAGCAGTACTGGATGAGGCTGTGAATGAGTTCAGGAGGTCGGTGGTCGGGCATTGCCTGCTGTGTGCCTCATCTCTGGAGCTGTGCATTCTGATAACAGGATTACTAACTGAGAGGCCGCCTTTACTGCTTTACCATGACGAGAACCCCATTGGGATATGCATTGCCTTTTTTAGTGTAGAGAAATTGAAAAAGCACATGGAATAACGGAGCATCTCTCAATGAAACAAGCATTTGTATTCATAAATGTATAAACTGGTTACTGCAGGTTTCCTTTATTCAATGTCATTTCTTTGAGGGCATTCATCAGACCCAAAACGGAAGATTATATACATGTGCAAGCCAACCCATTTTTCTGAAATGTTGAAAAGTCATTTTAAAACCTTATGGGTCTCTCAATGCAACTGTGAAGCATTCAGAGATTTGTATCAGGTAGTCTCTATTTGACTCTAATTTAACTCGTTCACCTCTGGATCAAAATATTTCAAGTTCTTTCTTATAAAACAAACATTGGGGTGACGATATATTGCCAGCATATTACCATGGACAAAACTCAAGAAAAGCCATTTGCAGACCTGTCACTGCATAGCAGTCCTGTTGCACAGCACACTGGAACAGCCACAGTGATGTCATGGCAAATGTCTTTGTCATGTGATCAGCTTCCTCCAGGGGAGCCATGTGATGATTTTGATTAGGCGAATCACATGATGTATCATGGATCTCTGCTTGAGGTTGTTTATATAATAACCTTTAAACAAAGCACTGTATTATTTATAAATTAAATCTAAATGTGTACCTTAATTAAATTGGTAACACTTTACATTAAGTGTATCTTATTACTGTGTAGTTTCATAGTAGCTACATAGTACCTGAATGTGTACTTAAACATACTTACAATGTTATTATGCATAGTGTACTTTATGTGTAAATGTTTTTGCATGACATATGTAAGTACATAATTGCATCAGAAAAGGGTTACATTGTAACTATAAATAATAACATTGTAATGATGTGTAAGCACACATGTATTTACTAACTGCTATGTAAATACACAGTAATTAGAGACGCTTAATGTAAAGAGTTACCATTCAATCACAAGTTTAAATTATCTTTCTGTGTGTGCCCAGGCTTTTCCCCCCATAATTAAAATCATTTTCACATGAAATCTAAATGATGTGTGACTTGATATCTTATTAGTCTTCAGTGCTTGGTCAACATGCGTTTTATTCTGCAATGGACTGCCAGTACGTATTGGCTCACGCAAAGCTGAAACAATTGGTAAGTCGAAATATGGAATAGACCTCTTGGCATTGCTCTGCTGTTGCCTCGTACCATTGCTCATTTCATTGTCACTGAGTATCATTAGTCAAGGACTGCATACTAACACATAACTAATTCAGCATCTACACAAGGTAGGACTTTGAGGAGAAGCTGCCCGTAGCACTGTAACATTCCTCTGTGACAAGAGCAGCCCAGTACTTGGGACTGAAACAAAATTAACTGATCTCACTAGAGACAAGACCTAGATTCCAACTGCAGCTCAGTCACAAGGGATCTGTGCAAAGACAACTTCAGCTACAGGCCATATTTTTGTACAGTAAACTTATTATTAACACTGGAGGTATTGATAGTAAATAAATAAATAAATAAATAATATACAAAGAAATATAAATTTTCTTCATTTAAATAAACAATTATTTAAAGTTTACAGTTACATTTTTTATTCAAAATAGTATCAATATTCATATTAGATTTTGGTACTGGAAAATCAATTGTTCCTACAATAACTAATGTTAGAAACATTTTACAGTTGTGGAAGTCCTATTTAAATATCCATTTAGCACCTTCAAAAAGAGAAGAAAATAAAAATAAACACAGGCAAACCAAGTGCAGGGAGAGAACAAATGAAAAAGACAACAACTGTGTTTAAAACAAAAAGCAACTAAATAAAATAGTTTTTAACAAAAAAAGGTGCACGACTACTTTAGAAAACAAAATCTATCAAAAGATTTTTAAACTAAAACAAATTAAAGAACTGTTTTTTTTGGTTTTGGTTTACTGGCTGGGGAGCAATAAAAAGTGTGACCTTCCAGTAGTCCTAGTTTATTTTTTAAAAATTTTAAAGTATTTATTATAATAAACACAAAACGAAAACACAGACAATTATTATTTATTTTATTTTGTATCCCTCCCTTTAAAACAAGGTTGTGATAAAAAGCAGCGAGAAAAAAAAAACATTAAATACAAAAGGCAGAAAAACTAAGAAACTGTGTGCTCTCACTCCTCAAACTACACTAAAGCACACACACACATCCTCTCTTAATTGCCTGCCCCTCTCTTACTATGTATGGCAGAATCTTTATTTTTTAACTAATTTGATTTTTAAAACAAAAACTAAAACAGTTTTGTGTTTAAAAAATAAAAGGCAGAAAAACAAAATGCAAATAACTTTTGAGTAAAGATAATGTCCCTCCTGCACTTGCAAGCAAACTCTTATTGTATTACTTGTATTGTAACACTTGAAATGTATTTGCTTACGATTGTAAGTCGCCCTGGATAAGGGCGTCTGCTAAGAAATAAATAATAATAATAATAATAATAATAATAATAGCAGGGAGAGAACAAAAGAAAAAGACAACTGTTTTTCCACTGGTAATATGCCATTCAAATTGTTACAAGCTCTTACTTCTGGTTATTAGCATGCAATACCTTGTTTATAAGATGCTGTAGAAAAGATCTCCAAACTAAATCGCAACCGTCTTTTTTTACCCAGTCTTGGGCTCGAAGCATTTATTGGCTGCCCTCTTATGTTTGAAACACCCTGATAAATGTTATATTAAAGTTAACAGAGTAAACATTCAGAAGTTAATTCTATCCTCCAGACAGCGGAAACCTTACTGTAACAACAAGCACGCTGTATGAATAATCCCTCATTCCTTTTACAACAATTGGTGATGCTTAACAAGAAGTGTGGCTTCAGAGGAAAATGCGGGTTACGGTTAACATGTGGTACTGCATGAATCAGTGAGGCATGCATTAAACTCAACTTACAGTACTGAGCCAATGGGATGCAAGCCTGTCTCTACTACAGTTTAAACACAGCTATCGCTGGAAGGGCTAGCAAGGGATTCATGTCGGCAAATTTGAGAAAAACTGAAACCGCTTTTTTGTTGTGGACGATTTTTCATCTGAGCTTTTATTATTTTTATTCTTAGATACATAGAACTCCATGTAGTTTTAATTTTGATAACTGGCATGAAAATACCTTTCCTATTTCAAACACGTATATCCCTTCTGGGCAGATGCTTTGCGAAACCCAGCGTGGCGCTTGCCAGTTTTTCATACTCTGTCTTTCAGATGTGTTGACCCTTTCCCCTGTTTAGAGAAGAGAACCCATAGCAAGCCGTCTCCAAAGAATAAATCAACACAGATGAGTCAGAGCCGTTTCCAAGGTCAATATTAGACAGTTTCCTTTCTGTTTTTTTTTTTTTTTTTTATCAAACTACAATCCTGTGTAAAGGACCCAGGTCTATCCCCAGTGACTTGAGTGTTTTTGGCACTCCACGCTGTTTGCGCAGCCTGTATTAATTCCCAATGCCTCTATGAAAGGAGGCTTGTGAATCGAAATGAACATTATCAAAGCCGTGTTCCTGTATTACACCTGGCTACAGGAGTCCTGTAGTTCTGTAGCTCTACACCGTGTCTAACCTATAACACAGACAGCGAAAGCCTGCCATGTGGTCAAACTAGTCTTGTAGTATGAGGCAGGTGGCAGATTCAATTAATGCTATTCATTAATTTATCTGAAGAAACTTCAGCAGAACTATTAACAGATCCACAGCATTACCAGCAATGGGATTTCAGTGGGATGACTAATGCACAGAGATCAGTGTACTGTGTACTGGTATGGTATGGTTACATGGTACTGTGATGACGGGTCACCATTGTGTATTGGTTTGGATACCATAGTCGCTTCCTTTGTACTATTACTGTTTTAAGACCAGAGCAATGAGGTGTTTTCACACAACCACATTTATTACACAGTCACATCACTGTGATTGTATCTCCTGTGCTCATGTGTCTTTTGTAAGCATATTTGCCCCTGGGCTGTTTTGCAAGTACAGTCCTTTGTAACCAACGTCAACGTCAGAAAAACAGTTTACCCAAATGTCACTGTGCTGAAATGCAGAAGGTAAATTGGTGATGCCCTGTATAAAGCTCCTTGCAAAGACTTTTTACAAAATCTACCTTTGATGGACTAAGACATTCTCTTAACAAACAATTCTCTTAATATAATTAGAATCAGTTATTGTGCTGCTTTGTGCTAAATGTCTCTGGGGCGTTCCACACATTCCCGCTGGTTCAGTGGTCACCATGCATACGGTGTTGTCACAGTAACTGTGCTATTTAAAGTTTGACCCCTTTGTGGCCTAAAACATTACAATGCAAATGTATCATGTTAAATATATATATATATTAGTTTATAACCATGTGAAATTATTTATGAAATCCTTTTTTTTAACGCATCTATTAATGAATTGTTTTATATTTTGGTAGCAAGTTAGTTTAAGGGTCTGTTATGAACAGTAAACAGTGCATGTATTAATGTGTTATAAAGGATGTTATAAACACAATAAATACCAATGCAGAGTTATATGAACAATCCATAACTTAAAAACCCTCAATCAAAATTCTATGCAACAGAAACTCAGTCAAGTAGACTCTCCAGCTTGTGCCTTCCTCAGTCTAAAAGAACATGTAACAAAGGCATTTATGAGAAAGCGTATAATTACTTTATGCCATGACATTCTGCAATGCGTTCTGTGCATCTCTTGGTTCAAGTAGTGTTTGCCAAGCTATAATCAAACATTCATAGATATTTTACAAATGGATCCTTAAACTATAAAGTGTGACCTCTTCATTGGAACATGCCCTTATTTGAATGTATGTCTTGGAGCTGTGCTGTACTCCTGTAGCAATGGCAGTAGAATAGCTCCTGTTCATCCAACAGAGAACTTAAAAGGCGGTAGGTTGGAATGCAATCAGATAGAAAGCCTCTGCAATCATTAGGAAGGTAATTAGCAGTCTTTAGTATTCATGCCTGCCGCGCAGTGTCACCCAACTGAGCTTGGAATGGATGACTTATAGGACTAGCCCAGATGGTGCAAGAGCTTTCTCTCAGAGGTGAGAATTAGACTTTCAATGGAGGGGCTATACATTATAATGTACTCTCTTTAATATACATGATGACCATGTCTATGTATTGCAGCAATTGGACCCCATGTATTTATTCTTGAGGTTTTGTATTTGCTTGTGTTTTTGCACACAAAGATGGTCTCTATTAAACGGTCTGTTATAAGGTAAAAACCTAAAAGTCAAGTAGAGAAGATGCCTTCATCAGTGAGTCAAAGCATAAGTTGAATAAACAGCTGTGCCAACGAGCTCCTTGTATCCTTTAGTTTTATTTAAAGTATATATGACTACATGCTTAAAGTGCTGTATTAAAATGAATCTGCATTACCCTCTGTTTGTAGGTTTCTTTGTCATTGTCCATGCACGTTAAAGGGAACTTGAAATAAACCCCAGTGGCAACTGCCCTTAAACACTTCCATCTGCGTTAGTCAAACATGAGGGGCTACAACGAGTCATCGTGGCATAACTGAAGCAAACTGAGCTCTGCTGGTACCAGCGCCCCATATTCTGGAACATGTGCCTCATGCATGGATTAAAGTAATGTGTGTACAGCTGAGGCCTCCTTGCTGGTTATAGTGGGTTTGTACTGTATGTAGGAATGCGAGGTCAGAGGTCAGCCAAGGTATCACATGACGCACCACAGGCCCTAATGCAATGACAAAGTAGAGGAGAAAGCATCGGTGGAATGTTTTGGGAAGCTGTCTTTCTCTTGTCTGCAGAATTAGATCCACAACTTCAAATGTATCATAAAGCAAGCTGGCAAAGAAATCTGGAATATGCAGGTATCTATTTACTAAACGTATATATATTTAATATAAATCTGCCTTCTCATACATGGATAAAAGTGGCAACTTTAATGTGAGTTGCTACAAGGTAGAATATATGACTATGAATATGCAGAATAAATCATGTAAGTATTTTTTTTTTTTTAATTATCACAGAGGGCATGTCAAATACAGTCTGCGGTACAGTTTTATGAGTGTAGTCATTAAAACAGCAGACAGGAGAAACGTGAATGAGCCAGAGCTCTGTATGTTACAGAAATCTGGAAAGACAATTTGCAGTAAAAAGTCTGCAATATTTTTAACGGCCAGTGTAGGGAAGCAGATCTGTTTATGGCTGCAGACCATAGGAACGTGATGTTTGGCTTGTTAGGTTAAATACTGGGGCTATAAATACGATCCCCATAAACGTCCTTAGCCATTTGAAATTCATTTTAGCTCTATTCCCGTATGGAAAGAAAATATATTTTCAATATGTTTTTAATATATGATCTATGCGGTTCATACCTTTCCCTTTTTTTTAACTTTTTTTTTTTTTTGGTTTTTGCCTTTTTTAAATTTATTTAAATTGTTGTCTTTTTTTTGTGGGTTTCTTTAATTTGAGACACATGGCTACTGTAGTGATCCAGCAATGAGGTTACTAAATAAAGTACCCTGGGGGTCAAAACTTTGGATCCAAACATAGCCCTCGACCTTCCCCTGGATGAAAGAGGTAGCCATGCAAAGTTTGATGGCACTGGATCCTGTGGGGTCTGATGCATAAAGGAACATATATATATATATATATATATATATATATATATATATATATATATATATAAGATAATATATATATATGGTTGTGTTTCTTTCCATATGGGTTGCAACTCAGAGAGACCTACAGGAGATCTGTCAAGATAGCTTTAACTCTCAGTGACTCTAACCTGTTAAATATGTTGTACTGTAAATGAGGAACAATGGAATCCCTGCTGGAAGAGAATGCCCAGGTGTGTGCTGTGCGGAGATGAATTACAGGGAGTTATTACCAAGCACCTGGACTGTGATGAGAAGTCGTTCTCCAGAGAGATGTTGTGGGAGTAAAAACAATATTGTTTAAGGAATGAGTCTGCTTCCGTGCTAGTATCCTTGTGATTTATTTTTAATCTCCTAATTGAAACGTCCACTTTACAGTAGCTGGTCTAGTAGCTCTATGATTGAATGGGTGAATGGATGAATACATGGATGAAAGAAAAATGTACAAACGAACTTGCTGCACTGAGAGAATGGTAATCCTATGTCATAAATGTGATTTCTTGCATAGGTTTCCAAAAGTGTCCTGACTTTTTAAAACCCATGAGTGGGGCTGAACAGCTCCAATGAAGTTACAGGATATCATATGATGTTTTACACATTCACAACAACAGTTCATATTCATGATACTGAATTATATATAAATACATTCCCCACATTACATCCTCCTACACCTCATACACCACTGTCAACCGACTTCATAATCACCCAGTACTGTAAGTTTTGTCTCAGTGCATTTTAAATTGTCACTGGTGACATTACAGGTCATGGTTCATGTTCCGATGGTCCTCTTTCTGCTACAGAGAATGATTTCCCTCCTCTTTCCCAAACTGAATATGAAAATATAAGCATTGCCATTTATTATTAAACATATAATTATACTGAAGGTCACAGGTGTCACCCAGTCCATCTGTAAGAGAGATTTCATTAGGCTCTGTGTCACATTGCAGGAGATATGTGTCACGTTTAACATACCCTGTAGCAGAATCAGAAAGATTAACGTGTTCATGAAAACACAGAGCTACTTAAAAAAAAAAAAGGTTAAGTGACTCCTTTGAGGCTGTTTAAAGAAGAAGCAATTTCAATAAAAAAATGGTACAAGACTGGTTTGGATTTTGGAAAGTTTAAATTCCTCTTGGTAGGTGTTTGAAAGCATGGCGTACTTTCATCAGTTTACTGGCACTGGAGAGAGAACAACACCAAAGAGAAAGCAGTGATATCCATTCTTATCTAACTGAAAACCTTGAAAGATATAACTAACTCTCTTTTTGTTGTACTCAATATCTTTTTGTACTTTTTCAGCAAGAGAAAAGGTGGACCAGCGAAAATGTCACTAACAGGGGGAAGAAAATTGACTAATAACCTACAGATCTATATGCCCTTTAAACAGGTTATGTGAACTCAAGTGTGCACGATACAAGACTTTGAATATGCAAGAATGACATAGATAGGAAACTTACTATGGTATAATCTGTGATCATTATGCACGTGGATAGGGCAAAAGGGAAGATTGCTATGTGTCCTTATTTTCTTTCTAAATTAGGTATTAGCATATGTCATTGACTTTTTTTTGCTGACATATTTTTTCAGCACCTGTTTGCCTTGAATTAACTTAATTACTTAATATTGACACACAACAGTGGTTTCCGAGACACTGCTTCTCAATCTGAAACGGTATCTCGTTGATAGCAACAAATTACCGCCAATTGCCAAGAGTCACTTAAGATGCAGAGTGAGGCAGAGTCCCAATTAACCCAGAATCACACCGGCTCATTTGAAACGACTTTCCAGGAAATAGGACCTACAGTATTCATTCCATCAGTGTCCTATTCATAGCTGATAGATTTCATACAGTCGCCCCACTTTGCACATATCATAACATCTATCTATCTATCTATCTATCTATCTATCTATCTATCTATCTATCTATCTATCTATCTATCTATCTATCTGTCTGTTTATCTGAACCGTGCTAAGATAGAGGTCTGGTACCCTAGCTGCCCAGTTTATTTAGCATTAAAACTTTGGTGCGAGAAACTATTAAATCAGGCTTTTAATAAGTCCACTGAACCCCAACCTGCTATCACCCCTGCAGAAGGACACTTGTAATAGATGTTAAGTGGGTGAAGCTGATTACCACTGAAATAGATTATTGTTCCAGCTGCACTGAAGCGTTGCTACAGACTTCTGGTAATTGTTTATTAAAACAGAAGAACTGTGCTTGCATGTCAAGTGTAGGCTTGTTCGTGTTCATACTCCCACACCCAAAATCCTCTAATCATGTGCATGTAATAAACATTAGTAAATGGTAAATACAGTGTATCTACATGTAGTTAGGGTCCCTGTATTTTGAACTACCCCTGATTTCAGATTTTGAAATAGCAATGGTATCACAATGGTATGAATCCAGTTTAGCAAACTCAGTTTAGCAGAGGCAGTGCTAGCTAGTCGGGCCATTGCTTGAATTTTGTTTCAGCACCTGAGAGCTTTGTTTGTGCACACAAAAGCCACACTAATTATTAATAGTCCATTTACAGAGTTGGATTTTCCCATTACAGTGGGTCAAATAAAACATTTGCTTCTGTTTAAATATTGATGCTAATCGGAAACAAATCTATTGAGCACACAGAGGGGCAGACAGGTAGCATCACATACAGGAACCAGACATTCAAATTCAAAAATCAGCTTTGAAGTCTCTTTTGTGCAAACACAGCTTAAGAAGCAGGCAGGCAGAATAAAAAATTCAGTTCAGTTCAACAGTCTAGAACACAGATAGACAGGCATGGAACATTCGAGAGAGAGAGAGAGAGAGAGAGAGAGAGAGAGAGAGAGAGAGAGAGAGAGAGAGAGAGAGAGAGAGAGAGCGCTCCCCCTGGTGGGTGTTACTTGTATAACATCAGGACAGAAATAACCGTCACAATGGGCCGACAGTGCACCACAGTCACGAGCGCTCACAACCTTTGTCGTTTTAAATATGCCGCAAACGGAAATTGATTCAATCAACACTTCCGATGTCATCTTGCTCCCTCTCTGAGGTCAGCCGTCAAATCACTAGAAATCTACTACACGCTATGAAATTCAGCAGGATCATTCACTCAAAGCACAGAGGCAGGGATAGGAACACAAAACAAATGAAATATTCACACACACTTTATGTCGTGATCAAACAATAATTCAATAGTGAATAAACAAAACAAACGATCATATTACACAATACATCATAATAATACTCTAAGTGATACTAAATAACAAGCAATGTTGTGAATGTGCAAAATAAAAATGCATTAAAATAACACTGTGTTTCAGAAGAATCCCAAGAGCGGCTTTCAATCCAAGCGCCTCAGGGGTTAGAGATAAGTTCCCTCTGTATTGGGCTACAGCAAGCAATCCAGCTGGTCTGATTGATCTTTTTGTCTTTATCAGCGACGGCGCTCTACTGACGTTATGGTCTGGAATGAGCACATTGTGTGAGTGGGCAGGACAATGGCCAGTTCTCCATAACAGAATGGGGAGGCGAATCACGATCTGCACTATATGGAGCTGTGTTTCAGGAGAGGAGTTGTACTTCAAAGCTTCCCACCCGGGTCCTGTTCTGATGTGTGACTGGCGATCTTTCATCTGATCACACTGTCTGATTGAAAAGAGCGGCGGGCATGAAGTTATCAGCTTCACAGTGGATTTCTCCTTGATTAATCTGCCAATTAAATGCCCTTTTCAGAGAGTCTCTGCCTCTGCATGGCTCTGTGGTGTTTGTTTCTTTAAAGACCTCCAGATTCCCCACGGGGGCTGTTTGTATTAGTGGCAGCAAAGGGAATATACGCAGCATTGTCATGCTTAGGTCGGCCAGGGTGTCCTCGGCTCACTGCGCACCAGCAACCCCTGTGGTCTGGCAGGGCGCCAGCAGGCGTGCCTGTAAGCTGCCCAGAGCTGCGTTGTCCTCCGACGCTGTAGCACTGAGGTGGCGGCATGGTGTACCTGCAATGTGAAAAAGAAAAGGTGAGCTGAGCCTAAAAATAACTGGCTAGTCCGAATTGAGAGAAAATGATAAAAACATAATGATCTTTTGTATTGATATGCTGCAGTTTTAGTGTGTTTATGTGCTGTCCAAACAAACTGTTAACTAACAGTAGTCATTACTCAAAATAACCAGCTTGGTCACCAAAGAGCAGCGTTGTTTTCCCACAGCGTTTATATCTAACTTTTGGCAAGCGTGAATAAGGGCTGTAAAAGAGACAGGTCCCTCCAGAAAACAAATGTTCAGACAATTACAGTGCTTGCTCAGTAGCTTAGTTCCAAAAGCCTTGGCAAATGATAAAAACTGAGGTGTGGAAATAAGCACAGCAAAGAAGCACGTGTGTAACGAGCAAACGCTTTTCTCCTTCATCGACCAATAAAATCACCCCCCAGTCGTTCTGCAAATCATTTGTTGTTTCCATGATTTGTAGTAACATTTTACATTAAGTGTCTCTAATTACTGTGCATTTACAGTGTAGTTACTTAGTAAATACATGTGCACTTACACATTATTAGAATGTTATTATGCATAGTTACAATGTAACAGAAAAGGGTTAGGGTTATATAGTGCACAAAGATGTACACACAAAGTACATTGTAACTATGCATAATAACATTGTAATTATGTGTAAGTACACATATATTTACTAAGTAATTACTATGTAAATGCACAGTAAGTAGAGACACTTAATATAAAGTGCTACCAGATAGATAGATAGATAGATAGATAGATAGATAGATAGATAGATAGATAGATAGATATGTATGTGTGTGTGTGTGCATATTTTAGTTCTTTGGACCTTACGACTGCCCTGCTAAACACACCCAGATCCTAGTGGGACGAAAGTAAAGGTTCTGGTTCATTAGTGGACAGAAAGAAAATAAAGAACATTTCTCATGTCACCTCAGCTTCAGCCCCTTGGCTGCCAAGTTGCAATGTTATAGGCTGTGATGGCCACACTCGCTGGAGTCGTCCGTTCCTCTGCACTGACTGTCAACTCTGAAGATCATCAGCCTCCACCTTCACCCCATGTGACCACCATGTCTCTGGCCAAGCTGGCCCTGACTTACCCTCTTACTGATTGTACTGCCTGCTGTCTGCAATTTGCCTGTCTCCTGCGGGTTGACTTTGTAAATTAGATGTGACATCTCTACAGCTTGTATAGGTTTACAATAACTAGCTGTTTTATATTGATTGGGAATTGACTAAGAGTATGACCAAATCCTGGTGGAGAAGGTGACAAATCAGAAGGCTGATGAAAAACATCAACAAGTCATCCTTGATGAGGTACCATAGAAACGCTGCTTGCTGTTCCATTTACGAGCTATCCTCACCGGACAAAACAATGCAAATATTCCTGTTTATCAAAACAAAACAAAGTAAAAAAAAACAGTATTTCATGTATCTAATGCATTCCTAATTAGCCCTCCCTACAAGTATGATATTATTCTGTTTTGTAAATGATTAGGATTCGACTGGAACAGTCCTGTTCTGAGCATGCAGTACTCTCACATGATTGCAAAGTAGCGCTTAGCATTGCAAATGACTCGCGTGTCCATTGATGAAGAAATACTTAGTATTTATGAAGGCAAATTCATTCTCTGAAGGAGCTTTGATAGAGTATGAATCTATGACGCCAAGGACAAGAGCAAAGCTGGTAATTTGATAAACGGGCTGTTTGATTTGATTTCGCTGGCGGCTCGTCCAAGTCAAACACATGTAGCTTTTCAGTTGATTTGATGCAATCAGCCTTTACCTGGCTTAAAAAAAAGAAAGAAATTGAAAAAAGTCAGAAACCTTGATACAAGTCAAATGAAACATTTTTTGCTGATTTGAAAAAACAAAATGCCATAAATCACATGCAGCTGCTAAATCACCTTGGTAGATTGATTAGCAATTGATTAGTTATGGGAAACTCTGCTGGTCTGATATAAACAATAATTTATTTCATTTTTTATATTTATTCATTCTTTAACCAGGAAAAAAAAAACATTGATAGGCCTCTTTTAGAAGAGTGTCCCGGCCAGATGAGCAGAAACAGACAGCGGTGATTTCACATCCCTAAAAATATATATATACTGTATATGGAGTAATCTTAATTGTTATATTAAATACTAAATCTATCCATTGCATACAAGAGGGCTGAAATCCTCACTCAAATGGTTAAAGGACACACACGGGAGAGTGGGTAACCACAGATGAATAGCCTTTAGGCATCTGTCAACAATAAGGGAATGAGTTATGAATAATTCACAAAAGCAAAGGCTGCTAATAAGGAGTTATCCAGGAAAAGAGAACCAATTACCAACATATGTACCAAATAAACCTACACATTATGTACGAAATCAAGATACACTGTGAAGTGAACATCTATTCATGATACATTGTGTACTTATTATATTAAACTCTATAAACTCCAACCTTAATTCATAACAGGCGGGCACTATTTAATTTGTATAGTGTCAACTCACCCAAAAACGTAATCTGCTTAATTAATTTCAAGGGACAGATACTTTGAATAAGTTAAGGGTCCACACTTTACAAACCAGTCCCTAAATCAGCGTTCTCAGTGGCATCTCCCTTACAGTTCGCTCTCAATTTGTCATCTCCGCTTTCACTGTGGAATATCCGCGGCTCAGTACTTTATCATTAGACGTTCCACCCTTTCATTTTATTAATGTTTGCTTTTAAAGCCCGGATCGATACCTGTGACCGCGAGAATGCCAGCTCCAGTTTAGCCTCTTATCCGCTGAGAACAAAAACAGAAGAAAGAAATAATAACAAAAGGCCTCCAAAAGCAGCTGTAGTAGAATATAATTGAAAAAATACTGTATTTACTGGTGCAGGTGGAAACTGAAATGAAACGATATAGGGCAGTTTAATTTACAATACCTGACATGGTGGTGAGGGGGGGGGGGGGGTAAGTAAGACTAAGGTTTGAGCTGGAGGCTTATTGTGATATTTATTTTCTTCTTTTGTTATCTGTATTTTTGTAAGTGGCTGTAGCTTTTTTCCAGTGGTGTAAAACTGCAGCAATTCATTGTGCCCCCTATAGCTTCCCTGGTGTTGCGTTTGGACAGTACACGAAGTATGATGATAGCGTATGTAGGGCAGCAGT